>NW_024427107.1:50858792-51113481 GCF_017311325.1 Ursus maritimus | reverse complement strand
AACAGAAAAGATTAAGGCTGCCAGCCTGGGCCCACAGAAATGCACTGGGGAGCTCCAGGCCAGCAGTGGTTTCTATAGAGATGTTGATTCAAAGGTGGCTTTATAAAATATCCGGCGAAAATATTTCACAATTTTTTGTGTGTGTGTTTGAATAAATGAATAATTATAAGAATATATTGACTTTTAAAATACTGTTTTGTCAGGTTAGGCTAAATATGAGAGATTTTTATCTAACAATTTTTTTATAGTTTGCAATATATATGATCATGCTTAATTTCTGTATTTGAAAAGTAAGGTGCTGTAGAACATGTGTGTAGGTGTGTGGTATCCTCCCCATTATGAAAGCCTAATGCCATGAATTTCAAAATGTTATTGCTAATATTATTTAATTCTTACAACAAAGCTGCGGGGCAGGCATTTTTGTGTCCCTTTAACAGATGAGGAATATAGGTCACAAAAAGCCCAGGCAGCTTGTCCAAGGAACACAGATCTGTGAAGTAACAAAACCAGGCTTATCCCCAGATCAGCTTGTCTTTGCTGCATGGGCTTCCCTTTTGACTTCTCATGGCCACAAAGTGTTGATTGCCATGTGGTTATGATTTCAGGCTAAGAACCCAAAATTTATTTATTTATTTATTTATTTATTTATTTATTTATTTTTAAAGATTTTATTTATTTATTTGACAGAGATAGAGACAGCCAGCGAGAGAGGGAACACAAGCACGGGGAGTGGGAGAGGAAGAAGCAGGCTCATAGTGGAGGAGCCTGATGTGGGGCTCGATCCCATAACGCCAGGATCACGCCCTGAGCCGAAGGCAGACGCTTAACTGCTGTGCCACCCAGGCGCCCCCCAAAATATATTTATTAAACATACATAATTCTTTTAGATATGGAAGCCCTCATCTTCATATATTCCTTGTGTGCTTATTAAATGGCATTATAAATTACACTTAGCCACACGCACACTCACACTCTTTCCCTAGGTATAGGACAGTGAGGTTCCTAAGAAAGAAATATTTTTAACATGATTACCTGGTGTTGCTAAAATACAGGAACTCATAAATTATAAAATATCCTCGAGTCTCCGTTAACTTTATGTTAACTCGGATCTTTTGGCTCCTGGCTTAAAACCTGAAATAGCTTCTGTGTAGGTAGAATAATGGCCCTCTGAAGATGTCCACATACTTACCTCAGGACCCTGTAAATATATGACAAAAGAGACTTGACAGATGTGATTAAATTGAGGATCTTGAAAGAGATGGGGAAATTATCCTCGTGGGCCCACTGTATCAGTTTTTAAAGTGACAGGGAAGTAGAAGAGTGTAAAGGAGAGGAGATGTGACGTTGAAGTGGTAATTTCTATAAGGGGGCCGTGTGCTAAGAAATGTGAATGTGGGCAACCTCTAGAAGCTGGAAAAGAAAAGGAAATGGATTCTCTCCTAGAGCCTCCAGGTGGAACGCAGTGCTGGTAGCCAGTTTTGGACTTTGAACTTGAAAAGTGTAAGATAATAAATCTATGTTGTTTTAAACCGCTAAATTTGTGGCAATTTGTTATAGCAGCAATAGGAGACTAACACAGCATCCTGCTTTGATTGTGATAAAATGCAAAGTCCTCAGCTGGCTTGCCTCTAAGACCCTTTAAGATCAGATCTCACTCAACTTCGTGCCTCACATCTGAACTCCATGCTTTATAATTTGCTCTCCACTGACCCTATGCTGCTCAAAGTTGGGTTGCATAAATTCTTGCCTTCTCTGTTTGCTGGTCTTGCTTTTCTCTATCTCAGGCTATGCCTTCTTCCCCATCGTCTCTCATATCATCTCTTATGTCAACCCCAGTTCCACCTGTATCACAGCCAGGCTAATCAATACTTAGCTCAGATTTCATTCCTATGGGAAGCGTTCCTAATACTTTTTCTGTTCCTCAATAAGCACTCTCTTCTCTGCTTCCTGTGACATTGTGATTTATGAGAAGTATGTAATTTGGTCATTCAGATGAGCAAACTGTATTTCTCATATATATTTGGGTTTTGTCCATGGTTCCTGGCTCACAGCTCCTAAAACCCTTTGAATTTCCTGTGATAAGAGCAATGAAGATGTCTTTTGTTAGGCTTATGAAATGATTTTTGGAAAGCTTCTGGGTAACCTAAGAATAGGGCTATGGTTGTCAGGAAAATTAACCCTGTGATTAGAGGGTTGAAACTTTCAGCTCCCATCCATCTTAACCTCCAGCGAGGGGAGAGGTGCTGGAAATTGCCAATTGCCAGTGAGTTACTGGAGATTGAGTTCAGTTGCCAGTTGCCAGTGGGTTAATCAGTCATGCTGATGTAATGAAACCTCCATAAAACCCCAAAAGGACAGGGTTCAGAGAACTTCCATGTTGGTGAACATGTTGGGGTGCTGGGAGAGTGACACACCTGCAGAGGGTGTGGAAGCTTTGCACCCTTTCCGCATATCTTGCCATATACGTGTCTTTCATCTGGCTCTTCCTGTTATTATATCCTTTTATAATAAACTGGTAATCAAGCGAGTAAGTGTGTTTCCTGAGTTCTCTGAACTGTTCTAGCAAATTAATGGAACCTAAAGAGGGGGTCTTGGGAACCTCTCATTTATGGCCATGCTTGTGACTAGTGTCTGAAATTGGGATGGGGAGTGGACTTGTAGAACTGAACCCTTAACCTGTGGAATCTGTTGCTACCTCTGGGTAGATAGTGTTAGAATTGAGTTGAATTGTACAACATCCAGTTGGCAACCGGAGAATTTCTTGGTCATGGTAGGGGTAAGCCCTTCCTCCCTTCCATGACTTGGAATTGGGATCCGGGCCCTTTTACTCCCTTAATTCTACCTCTACCCCAATTCATCTTTATGATAGCATCTATTGTAGTGCATGAAAAAATCTGTTCATACTTTCATCATGATTTTGTCTTGAGGCCCAGTATGTGCTGCCAGTACACTGTTGATGCTCATGAAGTATTTTCTGAATTGATGTGTTTAAGATGTTTGTAAACTACAGGCACCTGGGTTATTTATAAAGGACGAAAGGCCTTTTTGGAGGTAGTCCTGAAAAGAGCAGCGGTAAGTAATGAATAATTTGATTGATAGCCTGTGCAGCTATCTCTGTTCTGGCACAACATTTATGCTTTTGATAGACATAATATTAAGCTCTTACAAAGGGAAAGGTGCAGTATACCAGCTCATGAAATGATCCACATTCTGTAGTTCTTTGTGTCAGAGCTATGAATGTATCACAACTGATGTATCCAGTATTTACATTATGTGCAAACAACTATAGGGCATTTCTTACATCTAAATTTCTTTTAAAAATTTGTTTCCATTTTAGTAGTGTAGACAGAACATGGATAGTTTCAGGGAGAAGTGAGAGCCCTTGTGTCACGACAGTATTAGGGATGACTTCTTAAATAGACTAGGGAGTTAAGGGACCCTTAAGAAAGGTAGAATCTGTGAAAGGGGAGTTTCACAGAAGGGAAGGGTTAGGATCTGCTGGTGAAGACTTGCCATCCTCATACTTGCCACTTCAGAAAAGCCAGGTGTAAAAGAAACCACATAGAAATTAAAAAAATAGTTTTCTGTTGGGAATATTTAAGTTAAATTATACTAAGCCTATAGTTTCAGCTGGTCAGAACAATTATATTAAACAGATATACCCTGGAATCAGGTACAATTTGTTTATCAGCTTTGCTTATCTGAGTCTAAGTTAGGTCCTCCAGTGTTTGAAAAGCTTTGATGCCCCAACATGTTGTTTGCCAAAGTGGTGTCTATAATGAGCAGCCAAATTCTCTGTATTTCAGGCACTTTCTTTTAAACTGCTTTTGAATGAGACTGTCAAGTGTTGCATGCTGTATGTCAGTTAACACTTGGGGAGTGAAATTCACAAAGGGCACTTATTGTACCTTCACAACAGGATATCTTTGCCAACACTTCAGAGCTATTTTAAGTTTTGGAGTTGTAAGTATCTCACTCTTCTTAGAAGTGATAGTAGTGACCCAGGATGCCTGCATTTTAAGTGAGTTTGCACTTTCAAGACATGCTGGCACATGTTGGGATTTCAACTGCATTATATGTCCACAAAATTGTGCCTTTTATTTATATGGCTTCCTTCATCTAAGAGGTTTAATAATAATAGCAATGACAAATAACATTTACTGATTGCTTATTAATTACTTGACGTTGTAAACATTTATCTGTATTATCTCATTAAATACACACTAGAACCTAGAGGTAGAGATTATTATTAGTCCTGTTTACAGATGAGAAAATTGAGGCTCAGAAAGTTGAAATAAAATGCCAAGGAAATAGAACATAAATGATGAAACTGAGTTTGCTCCAAGGATTCCATGACTTGAGATCCTGTACTCTGTGTTTCTTTATTCTGAGAAAATAAGGCTGTCAAAGGAGGGGGAGAGCATGTGTGTTTGGCAGGGTAGGCAAGGATCATATAAAGAATACTTAGGTACCAATTAAATCCTTTCTTTCTCAGCGTTCCTTAGTGGAGTATTGTGTGTGTGTGTGTGTGTGTGTGTGTGTATTCTTTGTATGTAAGTGCTTTCTCATTTTCCAGTTTTCTTGTGTGTTCAGAAAGGTTGTGAATACTGATAATCTGTGTTTTACGCCGGTAGTTTAAGATTCTTGTATTTCTGTCTCTCTTGTAATCTGTCCTGTTGGTAATGTTTGAAAAAAGTATCAATTCCTGCAGATCGGAGCTGGTAATTTAATATGTAGACAGCTCTTTACCTCTCGTTGCAAACTGACCGCAGACTCACTTTGTACATTGGTCCTATTGAGAATAATAAAAACAAAGAATAAAGGCGGGAGTCTAAAGACTGGGAAAATAATCATCAAACTCACTTTGGAGACAATTGTGGATTGGCTTAAGTCTACAATGCCTGCACATTTCCCTCTGCTTTTCATTCATCATTGTCATTAATTTCCCTCCTCATTTGCTAAACAGATGAATAGCAAGCAAGACAATGGAATTAAACTGGAACAAAAAGGCCCCTTTATCCCAGTTCCTCAGTGTTCCTTTCAGAATAGGGACATTTAATGATGGGAGGTCCATCTGATTATCTGAAGCTGATGCATTTCTACCTCAGTAGTCACTGCTTTCAGCAAAAGGAAAGGCTTGTAAAGGGGTAAAGATCAAGTTAACTGACCGCTTTGAAGAGAATTAATCTATCAGAGAAAAAGGAGGACACCACAAATTTGTTCTCCCCTGTACAGAACTACATTGTAAAGTGCAGGCCATGCGCTGCCTTGACTTATCTGGGAGACACAAACTTTGTGTCCGTGTAGCTTTACTTCACCTCTGAACACTTGGATGTCCTTTTCCAGAACCTGACCTATCTTTCCCTTGACCTGCTTGTCTATGTTATTTCTTTGCAGAACTGCTGCAAAGTCTATCTACTCTCTCTTCTTGGCTTTATCTTACTAATTAGCTACGTAATTAATCTTCCTAAAGTACAGATCTGATTAGGATATTTTGCTACTTAAAAAACTTTAATGGCTTACCCTCATCTAAATAAAAAAAGTCTGACTTTCTGGCTTGACCTTCAGAACTGTCTATGACCTGGCTCTGTTGTATCTTCCTAAACATTATCTGCCTCTCCTCCCCAGTGTTTTTTGATTGATTGATTGATCAATTTTCAGGTTTCCTTGACTTCTACCAAACTGAAACTTTGTTTTCCTTCCATAAAGTGTTAGCTCCTCAAGGATAGGATTTTATATATTTATTTATTTATTATTTACTTATTATTTATTTAAATTCAGTTAATTAACATATAATGTATTATTTGTTTCAGGGGTGCAGGTCTGTGATTCATCAGTCTTATATACCACCCAGTGCCCATTACACACATACCCTCCCTAATACCCATCACCCAGTTATCCCATCCCCCTACCCCCTTCCCCTCCAGCAACCCTTGGTTTGTTTCCTAAGATTAAGAGTCTCTTATGGTTTGTCTCCCTCTCTGGTTTCATCTTGTTTCACTTTTTTCTCTTTTCTCCTATAATCCTGTGCCTTGTTTCTGGATAGAATTTTTTTTTTAAAAGATTTTATTTATTTATTTGACAGAGAGACAGCCAGCGAGAGAGGGAACATAAGCAGGGGGAGTGGGAGAGGAAGAAGCAGGCTCCCAGCATGGAGCCTGATGTGGGGCTCGATCCCAGAACCCCGGATCACGCCCTGAGCCGAAGGCAGACGCTTAACGACTGTGCCACCCAGGCGCCCCAGGATTTTTTTTTTTTTTAAAGATTTTATTTATTTGAGAGAAAGAGAAAGCTAGAGAGAGAGAAAGAATGAGTGGGGAGGGTGTGGGGGGGCGGAGTGGGGAGAAGCAGACCTCCCATTGAGCAAGGAGCCCCACATGGGGCTCGATCCCAGGATCCCAGGATCATGACCTGAGGTGAAGGCAGCCGCTTAATGGAAGGAGCCACCCAGGCGCCCCTTAAGGATAGGATTTGTGTCTGTTTCGTTCACTGCTGTATCTCCAGCACCAACAATAGTGGCTGGCTCCTGGTAGTCTCTGAATAAATATATGATGAATTGATTGAATGAATAAATGGCCCTTTTCTGCATTTTCCTGACTTTGTAACTTTGCTTATCTTTTCTCTTTCTTCAGCCTTTGTTTAAAACCTGTTAATATACCCACTCCCTCATTAAACAGTGTCAGATTAGCCAGAATAAATCTCTCCTTTCTGTGAGTTCCAACAATTCTTTATATTCTAACAATTCTAGATCACATCTTGTCACTTTTGATTGTAATTAATTAGATGTATTATTTATTTTATAACTTAAAGCTCAGTAGATTAAAAAGCTTATGGAACAGAATATACATCTAAATTATTTTTATCTCCCTGCCTCTTTCCCTATAACAGTGGTTCTAAGATAATGCTTTGCCTGGTAGATACTCAAAAAAGCACTTTAGTAAGAATTTTATGTTATAGTGTCACTTACTATTCCATTAAAATAGTAAAATCCTTACAGGCAAAGATTGTCTTTTAGTGTTCTTTTGTTATATCCCAGTCAACTGTAGTTTCAATGAAATAAGATTTGTTTTACTAATTAATAATTTTGAATTATTAAATATACTGGCAATGAACTATTCTTTGGCATTTTGGGGAATAATTTGCATCCAAATCCATAAAATGTACAACACCAGAAGTGAACCCTAACAAACTATGTACTTTGGTGATAATGATGTGACAATGTAGATTCATCAGTTGTAACAACTGTACCACTCTGGTGGGGATGTTGATAATGGCAAAGCATGTGCACTTGTCAGAGTGTATATGACAACTCTGTACCTTCTCCTCAAGTTTGTTGTGAATCTAAAACAGCTGTAAAATCTAAAGTGTATTTAAAGAACAAAAACTAAAGCAAAAAAAAAAATCATTTATATACTTAACTCTTCCTTTACACTCTGTTGCCAAATTTTAAAATACTTACACGCTCATTCATAGGAAATCAACAATATTTATCATAATACTGGCTAACATTTTTGATGCTTAGTTACATACCAATCATCTGCAACACTTATGTGACAAGTAGGTCTTCATTTTGAGATAAATCTTAGAAAAGTTAAATAACTGACATACTTTAGCAGCTGCAGTTGATGAGCCTAGAACCCAAATTCTGTAGTCTGACTTAGGAGCTCAGCATCCTAAGTACCAGTCTGCTTTCAACAAGTCCCATAAGAAATTCTCTGGGACTCTGTGCCTCTGCTTTGGCCTCTGACAACAAAACCTTTCTTCCAACACAAAGCTAAGATGACTGGAGGACAAGAAGGCAGTAAAATATATCTTTGCCTTTGATTTAAACTTTCTATGTATTTTGGGCAATAGAAAAAAAAACCCACTAAGTCTTATTTGGCTGAGGCTAATTCATATTTATGTATTTCCAGAGCATTTACTAATAGATTTGACAGCACTATACCAATTTATACATTTTTTTCCCTGTGTTGCTGCTTCTTCAGTCTATATATTTAAATCTTTTTATTGTTTATAGGTATCACCTCTCAGGAAAAAAGTGACTAAAAGCAGGAATAAATGGAGAGAAGTTTTCAGCAGGCACTTTCCTCTAATAAAATAGATGCCTTCTAAGTTTGAAGCTCTGATTCCTGAGTTGGTTATTGTTGTCAAGGGCATGCTTCTTCAGGAAAGAACATGTTTTTCTGCAGGCTCCCCTCCATTTATTCCTATCACACAAAGTAATAATCTATGCAGAGAAATCTTGGCTTTGGCAAGACTTCTTTAAAGATATATCGATTGTAATCAATTGAAGATTTCTGAAAATAAGATCCTCATGCAAGCTTTAATGAGTTGAAGTCTAGTTTTATGGTTTTGAAAGTAAATTTTGTGAGGGTTTCAGCTTAGGATTGTCAAAAAGAAACTACAGAGTTGCCAATGCCTAGATGACTATTCTTTTTCTCTGATTTCCTTCCCTGTTCCATATGGGGGTATAATATGTTCAGTCATGCCATTGATTACTCCTGGGTTTGAAGATAGATGTTCTTCCACAAAACCCTCCTCTTGCAACAGGGACTTATGGATTGTCAGTGAGAAGGAAAGGATTCAGCAGGACCCTGTGAGCTCAGAGACCTTTATGCCCAGGCACATGTTCGTCCTGAGATTTTACCAGTATCATTGGTGAGCAGAAATGTGCTGGCTTCTAAAACACCACAAAATAGGTTGTGTTTAGATTCTCTCCCAGAAACAAAAATTAGAGATAAGACATACTGAGGTTGTTTGAGCTCCAGAGGATATAATATCCTTGTCTCCTTAAAACATGGCAATGTCTAAATTAAGTCATTGGATTACCCAGTGCTAT
Organism: Ursus maritimus; assembly: GCF_017311325.1. Taxonomy (NCBI): domain Eukaryota; kingdom Metazoa; phylum Chordata; class Mammalia; order Carnivora; family Ursidae; genus Ursus; species Ursus maritimus. The sequence goes on along the minus strand of NW_024427107.1, from coordinate 51,104,642 downwards.
CTAAATGTAAACAGGTAGGGGTGACAAATAGGTTCAGACATCCCTTAATATGAAGACAGAGGTTGAAAACCAAATGGAGGAAAGACTGGACCTGGTGTTAAATCCTGAAACTAATCTAAATTCTCCATCTTTTAAATATTAGTATTTTTAGTGGTTTCCATACATCAGAAATTAAAAAACAAAAACTCAGAACCAAATAGGTCTCTCGTTCTATTTGTGGTTGTTCTCAGTCATCCAGAGCCAGAAAAGACTGAAAGAATTGCTAAGTCATATTTTTTAATACAATGCCTACAAAATGATAAATATTTAGTTAGAAATACTTATTTAGATGTTTCAAATATACTAATGTTTTGTCAACACAGATACCAAATCTAGTTTTGAGTGGTCATGGTTTTACAAGTCAGCCATACACCAGTAAGTACCCATGTAAATTGAGTTTTGCTATTCATATACTAACTTATTTATTTGATAAATATCTATTCAATGCCTTCTGTGTGATGAGCATTAGACTTGCTGCTGGATACTGAATAGTGAACAAAATAGATATAATTTCTGCCTTTTTGGAGCTTATAGCCTATTGAAGTAATAGTCATTAAATGAAAAGAGATAAAATGTAATTACAGAAAGCTAGAAAACAAACCAGCAGGATGAATGTAAGCCCCTGTCATTGTATACAGGTAGATTTAGGAGCATTTTACCCATATTCCTTCTATTAAAAAAACAACAACAACATAGATACTCGTTACCCAGAATGACCATTCTGTTATGTGGTCCTGCAGGATTATAATTATAATCTGCCATTTTTCTGTCACCCTTATTCTGTCTGTGAGCCTCCATGAATGTTTTGGGTGCTGACCTTCCCTACTGTCTCACATGATCAAGGAATTCTTGCTCAACAACAAGATGTGAACAGTCAAATCCAAATGTCCTTCTGACTAGTCAAGGCTGATGTTTCTTTGACTGGCTGCCCAGTTTTCATGTTGAGTGCTGCAAGCATTTCTGCATATTGTCTTCCTCTGTTCACCTCTTTGTGGTCCACTTTGTCACCTGCCATCATCTGCTTACTTCCCAGAAACTTTGTTCCCACCAGCTTTTCCTGCTAGGCAGTTTTTTTTTTTTTTTCCTGTTTCTAAACATATATCCCAATGTCTGGCATGATCTTTACACTTTTCCCAGTCACCTTCCTCAGTTAAATCTGTTGACTTGGCAGACAAGCACTTTGGAACTTCATATCTATTCTTTCTCATGCCACTGAGGTATTCTTTTTTTGGCATACAAATGTCAACAGGTAGGATCAAATGGAAAGAGGCATGAAAGGTTAATTCCCCAATATCAGCACCAACTATAGGAAATATATTTGTAGAGTTACAGCCAAGTGGAGCTCATTGAATGAGCTGTGGTCTGTGACAGCTATTAAATGAGAACATTTCTATCACAATGAGGACAAAGTTAGGTTGTTTCAATGTCATGAGTCACAGGGTGAAGAGCAGGGAAAGCCAACTCTTCATCCTTACACAAGAGCCCTTCAAACACAGGAGGCCAATGTTACGGACTACAAAGGCTTAACCAAAGAGCGAGCAGCTCTTGTCAAAAGTCAAAGAACGATTTTTTTTTTAAACACAGTTACCAATCAAATCCCTATTTGGACATAGCCAGTATCAGTCTGTCATTATCACATATGAAGAAAAATAAAAAATCATAAACATATAGTATGTAGAAAAGAAATACAGTTGTTCAGGGGCGCCTGGGTGGCACAGCGGTTAAGCGTCTGCCTTCGGCTCAGGGCGTGATCCTGGCGTTATGGGATGGAGCCCCACATCAGGCTCTTCTGCTATGAGCCTGCTTCTTCCTCTCCCACTCCCCGTGCTTGTGTTCCCTCTCTAGCTGGCTGTCTCTATCTCTATCAAATAAATAAATAAAATCTTAAAAAAAAGAAAAAAAGAAAAAGAAATACAGTTGTTCATTACATTATTTGAGAAATCATGTAATCAGTGATTCTGCTTCTAGAATGGAGGCTATGTAATAAATTTTACATAAACGAATTTAAAAAAAGTTATAAATTAAAAATGTTATTTGCTAGTCTGAGTTGAAAATGAGAAAGCTTTATGCTCTTCCCCCCTGCCCCCTGTTCCCGAAATGGCTCCTTTCCAGATCTCTTTACAGGCCAGATCTTTAATGAGATTAATTTACAATGGGGAGAACTTCAGTTAAGCATGAAGAAGATCTTTCTTAACAAAAGATTTATACGAATTTGTTTAATTTTTGACTATACTCATCTTCAGAAATGATTTGAAATGGCTTATACATAATCAAGGAGCTATAACAGTAAGAAAAAGAGTAAAGAGAAAACAAAAACAGAAAAGTAAAGCTGAACCAGGGATAAAAGAAGTGTTCATAATAATAGATTGGATTGGAGTTTCTTAGTAGTGAAGACTTCATGAGAAAGAATAAGCAGAGATATAATCCACAGATTTTAGTAGCTGAAGAGAGGACAAGTTATTTGTGTATTGACACTTGAAAGTTTTTTTTTTTCTCAAGCAACTCTAAAAAGAAGACCTAGTGTGGTAGAGTTAATTGCATACTCAACAATATTAGTACAATGAAAACCATAAGAGATTTTACATACTATTTTCTTTTAGCTTGCTAGATTAGTTTCTTACTGTGCTATATCAAATTACACAAACTTGGTGCCTTAAAACAACAAAACAATATTATCTAATAATTCTGGAGGTTGGAGCTCTGAAATGGGTCTAACAGTGCTAAGATCAAAGTATTAGCAGAGCTGGGATTCTTCCTGGAAGCTGTTGGAGAAAATGTTTTCTTTACATTTTTTAGCTTCTAGAGCTTACCTCCATTCTTTGGTTCCTGGCCATTACAGCCTCTGCTTCTGTAATTAAGTTTCCTTTGACTCTGACCCTCCTGCCTCTCTTTTATAAGGACTATCATGGTTACATTGGACTCAGTGGGAAACTCCAGGATAATTTCCCCATCACAAAATATGTAAATCCCATGTAAGGTAACATATTCAGAAATTAGGATGTGGTCGTCTTTGGGGATGATTAGTCAGCCTACAACATATGCCTTAATCTAAGAGGATGATTGGGTGATAAAATGTCTGTATATGAAGCTCTCTGATAGTCTCATCTAATCAGAAAAAAGTGTCAAGAGAAAAAGATGAATTATATGGACCAGGCAACTCTCAATTAATATAATTTATTTCAGTGAATATTTTTATTAGTATTGGGGGGGCAAAAAGGATTTAGGCTTGCTCTCTGGTAATATCTGGAGTACAGATACTCTGTGCTGCTGATTAAAGGGTAGATCCAAAATTTTGCCTTGCATAAGAGACAGATGATACCTTCAAATGAAACTGAGAATTTTAACCAGGCTTTCAAAAGAGAAACTATCTTTCTCAGAATGGAGATCCCTAGTCAGGGCTATTAATTATTCACCATACACTTCTGGCCCCACTAACCACAAGTAAAATTGGGCACTGGACCTCAAAGTTCTACTGTCGTAGTACATTAGCAGAAATCATTGTAGCCTGTATCTTTTTTAGCATATATTTTTTAGACAGAAGTTTCAAAACACCTGCTACAGCCATTAAAATCCTAGAAAATCAATTTAATTGATGCCACAATTTAATTGAGGACCCTCTATGGTAAACTTTTTGCAAAATATGCCTCCTTAATAAGGAAATGAACTAATTTAAAGGTATCTTTTTTTTTTTTTAATCCGTATTTGGGGATGGTTCTCCAAAACGATGGCTTGGATTATTTTGCCTAGATTTGAGGCATTCATTTGGACAGTACTCAGATTAACTGGATTGAAAGAATACCGATCTACTAAGTCAACTCTGGTTATAAGACAATAAAAAATCTTGTCAACAGCATATAGAAAAATATTAACTTTTCTCTCCTTTAGAGTAAAGCAGAAAGGGAGCCAACTAAAATGAGCTGAAGTCTTCAGTATACAAAGAAAACAGAGTTCAGAGCACATGCATATTTTACCATCATGAGAGGAAAATCTATTCTGACAGCTCTGGTTTTCATTTTGGTGTTAAGCCGTAGGTACTACTCTGAGCTTACATAGCTTATCTTAAGACCTATCTGTTTTCAGAGTCAAAGGGCAAGAAAACATTAATAAAAGCTGCAAATAAATTTCTGTAGATTAATTGACATGGTGATAAAGAGTGTAGCAATGGTCAAGAGTAGTAGCTATGCCTAACTGCTGGTCCATATGGAGAACATTGGCCTAAGAAGCTCACACCTGAAACTCATCAAAATAGAAATGGGTTTTACATTTTAAGGGATTAGACGACTAGTTTTAGAGAAAATGTTTCATCTAGAATAATTGCTGTTTTGTAGTTGTTGTTGTCTTATTTTGTTTGTATGCTAGCTTGTTTTTGCTGGCTAAACAGATGTCCAGAGACCTAAACTCTAATGTCCCCTACTTATAGGCACCCCCTATCATTAGAAGTAATTCTTTTGGGGATCTTATGTCCTTGATGTCCAGGAGGGGTAGCATCCACATAAGGTTTGTAGTGTGTATAGCCGCCCCCCCCCCCACTTCTTGCTGAAAGAAACTTTCTATCACTTGAAAGGTGATACTTTCTATCCACTATCTAGATGATACTTTCTAGTCCTATCTAGTCTCACCCTTAAATTAACTTGGAGGTGAAACTGAAGGAAGGATAAGCTTTAACCAAGATTTCTAAATATGATCCCACATTCAGCCGATTGCCAACCACTAAATGAATTTTACAAAATAAAAAGCATTTACACAGTGAAGGAAGCCATCAACAAGACAAAGAGGCAACCTACTGCAAGGGAGAAGATATTTGCAACTGATATAGCCCAGGTGATCTTTACAGTAACTGTTCATTTCTGCTGTTCTAGTAGGGAAGCAACTATAGATAATGTGCAATTGAATAGGTGTGGTTGGGTTCCAATAAAGTTTCATTTATGAAAACAATATTTGGCCTTAATTTGCTGACCTCTGCTATACAGATTGCTGCTTTTATTGTGAGACCTGGCACTCAGGTCTCTCACTCCTTTATTAGAACTTTATTCTTATTATACTGTCCACATTTTGCTTTTAAATATTATTCTATTATCCTTCTGTGACTGTGTCTCTAATGTTTCATTGTAATATTTAATTTCATTTTCATTCTCAAAATCTGTTACTTTACATGTTCTCTTTGACCTTCTGTTCATTGAGATTTTTCTTTAAATTCTGCCAAAGATCTACCCTGAATTGCTGTCTTTTCCCAGTGAGGTCTGAGCTCTGGAATATATGTCTGCAGATAAGACTCAGTTTTATAATCGTTTCACAGGATCTGGGAAGTCCAGGCCTGTTCCCATTGCCTCACTGAATAATATCAGAGATGACAGTTGAATGTTGGGGGCGGATGGTAATGAGGTAATAATGCTTTGGGGGTGTAAGAATCACTATAAACTAGAACATATTTCAGGAGGAAAAATGATTTCTCCTTCTTGTGGTTGTTTCTCATCTTTACATCACAGAATCTCAGTGTTTTCAGTCTTATCTTTCAATGTAGTTGAGATTCTAATCACACTTCTTATGTGTATGTATGTCCTTTCCAGATTGAGTCATAAACATTAATTCTAAAAAGGTGATTTAAGAAAGTCACATATGAACTTTTTAGCTAGAGTTTAGTTTGCAAATTATAATCACTGTGATTACTGCACTAGTGGATCAGGTATAAGATTAGAAATTAAGTCTGATATGTAACTGCAAGTATACGTGTGTGAATAATATATATATATATTCACATATGTAGTATATATTATATACATATATTAAAGATCATACGAAACAAATGAAGAGAAAATGTGTTTGACTCTACCACCTCCCATCAATTTCTGAAAATATATGTGAAAACTAATCGTAACAATTATTTCTTAATTTGCAGTGTATAAAAGTTATAAAATCACAGGTTTGGGAAGAATCTGAACTCTTATTTTAACACTCTGTTACTGCAGCCTATGTTGATGTGCCTTTAGATCTGTATTCTGTCATCAAGCATGTTTCCTTTCCCTCTGAGATTCTTGTTAAATTAATAGGTGCATATCTTTGGCCTGGTTCAAATGATTGATACATATGTTGAACAAGATGGATCTGTCAACAGAGACTAAGGGCAAGCATAGACCCTCGGCCAACGTGACATTAATTCATTAGCCATGACCCTTTTTTTAAAATGTTTGCATTATCATAAATAATCCTGCTATTCTGTATAAGGTGTGTTTAATAATAATTCCTACATGTGAGAGAAAGTAGATAAAACCTTGAAAGAAATTTATACATTATGATTCGTACCAACCCAGTGTCATGGATATCTGTAGTTTTATTTTTGAATTCTGTACTCTTTCCCTTCTTCTTCTGATAGCCCTACCTTACCTTACTTGAGGAAATAAATATATCCCTTTCCTGAATCCTGTAGTTCTACTGGGATCTGCCAACTAGTACTTAGTTTCTCTCCTTTTCCTGCCTGAGACTTAATCATAGAGGCTGATTAGAGGCCTCCACCAAGATTTTTTAAACAGGAGCTGAAGGAAAGAGCCCTTTTCTTTTCTGGGGTTACATCTATGGTTTTATGCGTATAAAGCCTGAAAGTCCCAGTATTTTTTAAAGCTTTCTTAAAAAGATTAGTTTGAGAGACAGAAGCTAAAACAGAGAGGGTCAATTTAGAGATCAGCAAAAGTTCAGATAGTATCTCAATTCCTGTTTCTATTTTTCCTGGCTTTCTTATTATTTGCTTCCACAAACTTAATAGATTCCCTTTTGACCCAAGCTAGTTTAAGTTAGGTTTCTGTCACTTGCAACTAAAAGAATACTGAATAGAATTTTCAAGAACTTCTAATAAGCATCTACATCCGAACAAAGACTTATTGCTTACACATTTTCAGAGCTGAACTTGAAAATCAGCAGTGTATATACCTGTGTAAATGGTAGCACACTTTGAGGGTCTTTCTCATTCCCAAATAAACTGCCTGTCTGCCTCGAGTGAGATAACATTTTCAGTGTCTGTATCGATCAAGAATCAATCAAAGAAGCAGGAGGGGGTGTGTGTGCACGTGTGTGTATATGTGTATGTTAGCTCTTTTGCTTCAGGGATTTAACCCAATACAATTGTGGCAGCTGGTTAAACAGACCCTGTACAGCTTTTATTTTCATATATGATGATGGATCTTGTAGTCCTAGGGAAGGAAAGGTGAGTATAAAGTGCAGGAGAGCAAGAATAAGCTGGAAACACAAACACACAGTGGGAGAAAACAAAAAACCCATCAGTTTGGACTGAAATCCTTGTCAGTTTTTATTGCCTCTGACTTTCATTGGTGTGTGTCTCCTACAAAAATCAGGGCTCTTTATCACAGAGCTAGACACAGACTCCTGTCCCAGGATTGGAAATGCTGAAGGTCAATACAGAGGAGGATGAGAGAGTTCAGGCGTGACCACTCCCTCATGTCCAGGAAGTGAGCCAGAGGATGAGCAACAAGATGACTGCTGCTTTACTTCCAACCTTCAAAACCTCCCACCAGAACCTCTCTTGTGGACCTTGTAATGAAACATACAGAGAGAGGAATTCTGAGATATAAAGATCAGTTTAGTTAGTCGACCCATTACAAAATCACCAGGGCATTGCAGACATTGAAATACTTTAACATATTCTAAAGAACCAAAAAATATACTCTGTGTGTGTGTGTGTGTGTGTGTGTGTGTGTGTGTGTATGTGTGTGTGTGTGTGTTAGGAAGTGGTGGTGTGAGTCTAGGATAGGGAGAATAGGGAATAGTCATTAATGAAAGAAAAAGACATCTTAATGAAGCAGAGAGCCAAAGTATCACCATCTTTCATGGTCGAATATCACATTGCAGAGTGATTCCTTTTTGTGTGCCTAAATTCCTTGATGCTTTGATGACATTTTTTTCTTAAATGTTATAAATACAGTATATTTTTGGAACAGAGAGTAGGTAACCTCAGAATTTCCTGAAGAAGTGTATTTTACCTTCGAGTAATTGTTGGATTTTCTCATGCTATTCTTTTCTGAATAGTATAAATAGAATTTATGGTCATGGTGTTTTGTTTAATGCAGGGATGGGTACTTTTGGCTACAGTTTCAGTATTTTTTTACCTCTTAAAACTATTTTAGTTTGTTCTAGGTTTGATAAAACATGTAGCCTCAAGGAATTTTCCTTTAACTTATAAGCCATGTGATTTTGGGAGGAAACTCAATCCATATATTTTGGATTCGTTTATACTGAAATCATTAACATGTACTAGAGGAGTACTCTCTCCCAGTCTTTAAAATAAGCTTTTTTTCTCTTAAAATAGAAAGCTTTGTTTTTCCAAGAGCAAATGAACTTGGAGACTAGTGTTCTAAATCCTGTTTGAAAGTTAAACTCCATGAAATTTGGGTAGATTCTTTGCCTATTTGTATTTTTTATATCAGAGCTGTCAATCTATTTGATTATATTTTCACCTAAATTTTATTAATATATTTTGGGGTAGAGTGTCTCCATCCACAAAGGATTATCGTTACATTATTGTCCTATCAGAATCCTTTTGTTACATGTGCTACGTTCTTAAATCATTATTAAAATTCTTTTATTTTTATTTGTTTTGTAATTCCAGAATACCTCATCTTTGCAGAAAGTGTATTTTCAATCTATTTAAAAATTTTAATTATGTTTTAAAATTATTAAGTGTATTGATTAAATTAATTATAATGTTTAAATACTATCTGAATATCTAAATAAAGTTTATATAGAGTTTTCTTATTCATAATTTTTTTCAGATACTTTTTTCCACACCATTACATTGCTGTAATTTCAGTGGAAAATGAAAAAGGATCAAATGCTATTCCTCCTGAAACTTTTTCCTGTTCAAATCCTGAGTTTAAGATTATATTATTATTATGGATAATTTTCTTGAGGCAAAAACAAAAACAAAACCAAAAATCCAAAACAAACTAGAAATATCACAAAACAATATATTTAATATATTTTAAAGCATTTTCATTTATTCTTCTTTGATACACACGTATGTGTATATATGTGCATATTTGCGTGTAGACACATATGTATACACACATTTATACACATATTTGTATATGCCATATTAATGTGGAGACACATATACATGTTTTTAGCTCTTATACATGTATATGTTAATATATTATGTCATATGTATATATGTGTCTATATAAATTTTCTTTTTTTTTTTAAGATTTTATTTATTTATTAGAGAGAGAGATAGCCAGCGAGAGAGGGAACACAAGCATGGAGAGTGGGAGAGGAAGAAGTAGGCTCCCAGCTGAGGAGCCTGATGTGGGGCTCGATCCCAGAACACTGGGATCACGCCCTGAGCTGAAGGCAGATGCTTAACGACTGCATCACCCAGGCGCCCCTAAATTTTCTAATAATTATATACACATGCTATTTTAAAAATATGCACAACCAGCTAAACAATTCAAATAATAAAGAAAAGGTATTAAATTCATCTTTCACCTGTCATATGTTTGAAGCAGCACCTTTAACTTGTAGTATTTTTCACTATACATATGGTTATATTTCTGGATCTGTTCTACTAACTATGTCCGGTACCAAAGCATGTAAAATGTTATAGCTAATTTTGAATATTGTTATCGAGCAAATGAATCCCCATCCCCGTTATTTTTTCAGAATTCCCCATCTATTTTTAGAAATAATTATAATTGTCTTTAATATACATTTTAAAATAAGCTTATGAAATTTAGAAAAATATACTTTAAGGTTTTAATATTAAATTGAATTTACAGATTAATTTAGAAAAAATTGTTATGATTATAATATTGAATCTTCTCTTAATATTTAGGAAACATTTTTATATATCACCAGTGTATTTCTTGCTTATTCCTAGTTATATTCTTGTTTCTATATTTATAGACATTTTTTCTTCCATTTGTTTTCTAACTTTTTGGAAATATATACAGTATTTTTCATTTAGCTGCTTATAATGAATATCATATGTACACAGTTATGATACAAAGGACTAAATGAAATAAAATACTAACTTTGGTTATTTTCATATATGTCTTCATTACCACAGATTTTGAAATACATACATATTGCAAACATTCTGAATGTTAAATTTTATATATACTTACCAGTTGAATAAATGGCTTCTTTTTTCAGTTGCTGTTTAGAGAATGTAGACTCATTAAGGTTCCCTCAATCAGGGGCGCCTGGGTGGCTCAGTTGGTTAAGGGTCCGTCTCTTTATTTCAGCTTAGCCCATGAGCTCAGGGACTTGGGATCGAGCTCCACATGGGCTCTGTCCTTAGCAGGGAGTCTGCTTCTCTCCCTCTCTCCCCCTTTCCCTCTGCTTGTGTGCGCTGGCTCTCTCTCTCTAAAATAAATAAATCTTCAAAAAAATTAAAAAAATAAAAGGTTCTCTCAACCAAGTAGAGTAGATTACAATACTAGATTCTTATTCTAACTTAAGGTGATGTTTCATTTGTTATAAATGCCATGAGGACTAGACATTCAGAAAGCTATACTTTTAATTATTCTTAAGATGGATTTCTCCCAAGAAATATAAGAACCCCCTCAACATCTTTCTGTTTCATCTAGGTTAGAAAAGAATCGCATCATCAAGAATTATACCATATTATGTTGTCAAGATATTTAAAATTAATAAGGTCAAATGTATGAGTAAGAAAGTACAATTAACACATAGAATTCTATTTACATTGTTACTGTGAACCCTATTCTTTAGAAACTGATTTATTTACTTGAACTTTACTGATCTGCTTATTTCACTGAGTACTATTTTCCTTCCTTTTCAACTCATGACATTATATTTCTATTTCAAAAATAATATTTAAGATTTTCATATACTTCATAATGAAACCAAAATTTAATTACATTTTTATATACTAACATTTATATTACAGAAGAATAATTTAGTATGACTTTCTTCAAAGTGGGTGTCGTTGATTTGTTAGTTATCCTTTCATATTATTATAATTTATTCCTGTTTGTAAATATGCATCAGAATGAAAATGGAGAAAAATATGTAAACATTTCAGAACCACAAAAATGGCTAGCTAAAACTTAATGGTAAAAGTAGGTCAAGGCTTGAGAGGGAAAAGAAGGAATAAAATAATATAAAATAGATATAGAGCTTTCGTTTTTTTATGCCTGAGGGTATAAGACTAATATTATGACAGTGTTGAGTTTTACATTTTTATTTTGCTCTGTAGAAATGTTTTGGGAATTAGTGGAAAGAAAATCTCTGGTGCTATTTTGATACAATAAAGGAAATATATACAAATTTAACATAGTAGATAGAGAAATCAGATAATTTTTTATTCTTTGTCATGCTTTTGCATTTCATTTCTCTCCCGTTGACAGTAAGAATTGCTTTTAAAAAAGCTTAATCATCAGTCTTTAATTTCTCTTTTCTTCCAAGAAAAGGGTAAGTATTTGGAAGAAGAAGAGAGAAATAATACCGTGTTTTATGTAGCAATTGACAAAGTAGAAAATCTACCAATAGATAAATCACTCAGATTATATTTGAGAACTTGATGGAAATACTGAAGCTGCTGTTACTTTTAAAAGAAGAGTACAAAGCACAGCTTGTCTAATTCAAACCACATGACACATAGGAAAATTACTACAAAAATCCCGAATATCTAAGTTATTTTAAGCCTTGAGAGCTATATGCAAATAAGTTAGCATACAACTACCAAGGAAACCTAAGATATTAATAAGGAGCAATTAAAGTTCAAAGGCCTTTTAAAAATTTTATTTTCAGTACAAAAACTACAGATTAGTAACTAAAGAAGGCACAATTTAAATGTTAGTTCATGTTGATTTTGCTTATTTCTCTGAATGTTTATTGTAAATTTATTATTTGTTTCTTGATGTGATTATTAGTAATCATATATTTACTGTACTGGTATGGAGGATTTAAAGAGGCTATATTTTTTCTGTTTTGATCCAGAATTTTCTTTCAAAACACAGTGGGTGGTCTGAGTTCCCCTTTTAATAGCTTTATATTTTAAATGAAACTCCATACACACTTGGGAACTGGTATTATAACTTCAGGAAAGGCTCTGCTTGTTTCTCTCTTAAAAACAACAACAACAACAACAAAACCCCAAAAAAACCCCAGCCCTCTTCATTTAGTTATGCATAATGTATTGTCAAAAACTATTTCAAAATTTAAATAACTAAAAGTTGAAAAAATAAAACTGAACAAAAATCGTGTCCATAGTCTGACTAGTAGTCACTAGTCTTCAGAGACTATGTCTTTAAATGGGAAGCTGCTTTAAGCAGCTTTAAGAATTAGGAAGAACAGTAAGATGTAATAATTTGAATTAAGGAAGTCTGAGTGGTAGACTATTAAGAGAATGGAAGAAAGAACGGAGAATGGAAGTCTTTCTTAAACACTTGGATTAAATGTTTATAAGCTATATTGAAGCTGCTACAATATGTAATACATGGTGAGTGCATTTACAGATTAATGCTGTGCTAAAATACTGTTTTGCTATTCACTAAATAGTTCGTGCATCTTGACGTTCTGGTCCCGTAACAAAGACATTGCAAAAGGTTTTTGAAATTGGTTTGAATGGGAGACAAAATATGAAGACAAGATGAGTTAGCAGATACAAAATTATCATCACAAAGTTATTTTTATTTATGATTTTTATGGCCATGTAAAGATAAAAACCATGGTACAATGATCAGGTACAAATCTCAGTCTCATGATTTGCATGTGCTGTCCATATACAGTTATTATATAGAATTACAGAAGCTTGAAATAACGTATTGACTTTCATTTTACAGATTAAATTCAGGGACTATCAACAGCATTGTATTTATGTCTGTGAGGTAAAGTGAAATTCAGGGAGTGAAAAGATGAGGAGCCAACTAGGCAAGCCGCTGTGATAGGGAGTTTTGTTTGTTAAGTCAAGGATCTTTCTCTTTCCCCCTGACACCTGAGATGGCACGCAGAGAACTCAGGCTTTGAGTAGAACGCCATGTGCTGCGCTCTCAGAATCTCAGAACAAAATCTTGTTCAGAGAAGAGTGTGTCCTAGGTGGAATCCAGGATCTTATTAGGGGGCGCCTGAGTGGCTCAGTCGTTAAGCATCTGCCTTTGGCTCAGGGAGTGATCCTGGCGTTCTGGGTTCGAGCCCCACGTCAGGCTCTTCCGCTGGAAGCCTGCTTCTTCCTCTCCCACTCCCCCTTCTTGTGTTCTCTCTCTCGCTGCCTGTCTCTCTCTGTCGAAGGAATAGATAAAATCTTAAAAAAAAAAAGAGGCTCTTATCAGTTGGACCCACTTAGTTTATATTATCTCTCTTTAAAAGTATTTGAGAATATTTAAAAATTTTATGCTTTATAAAAAGAAAAAGGCTTGTGACAAATCACATTATAGAATGATAACTATAGAGATACACGTGAACAGATTAATATTTATAACAGTGTTGTAACAGGGAGGATCAGAGAATAAACAGAGCATAGATTGCCTGTTGCCTCTTTTGCACCTAATCCTGAAAATATGAAAAGAGAATTTAAGCAGCTGGTAGAATTTTAAGCAGTGCAGCAATTGAAATAAAACCTAGGTCCAAAAGTATAAGCCAGCATCATAATAGGTAGAACTAATAGAAATGATAGAGCAGTGTAAGGTCTAACTCTTTCACAAATTGACCTAGATATTTCTATACATCTGTTCTTCCATAAATTTTTAAAATGAGTGACCAAGCTTCCTCCAAAAATTCTGCTTGGATTTCAGTTGAAATTGCATTTAAGTAATACATATTTATTTGGAGAGAACTGACAGCTTTGTAATGATAGGATGGACCATGCATGAACATGGTATATACTTCCATTTTATCAGGCATTCTTTTTGTCCTTTAATAGAATTGGCTATTTCTGAGAGGCCATTTTTTTTTTTTTTGCTATTATACACTGCATCTGTGTTTTCTATTACATTTTTTAAAAGATTTTATCTATTTGAGAGAGTGAGTGATAGAGAAAGAAAGAGAGAGAGAGATCATGATGCTCAAGAGCTGGGGGAGGGGCAGAGAAGCAGGTTTCTGCTGAGCAGGGAGCCTGATGCAGGACTGGATCCCAGTACTCTGAGATCATGACCTGAGCTGAACGTAAATGCTTAAGCAACTGAAACATCCAGGTGCCCAACATTTTCTATTTATTGTAGAAGTAGAGAAATATTGAGATTATCTATAGATGTATATAAACTACTGGATATATAAGAGATCGGTTAATTGGCTAACACAAGATCAACATATATGTGTGTATATACATATATAATCAGACACATATATACACACACACACACATCTGTGTATATACACACACATATGTATAATCAGCCTTGTGTCAATGGACTGATCTCTTATATATCCAATAGTTTGTTTATTGATTCTTCAGAATCTTCTATGTAAATTATAGCATATGCAAATATCAATGTTGTTTTTTCCTGACTTTTTTATTTTCTTCCTTGATTACTTTGCCCATAACCCTTAGGGTTATGTTGCCCAGTCATGGTTATAATAGTCATCCTTGACTTATTTCCAGAGTTAAAAAGAATGCTTCTGAAATTTCCCTATTAAGTACAATGTTTGCTATAAAATCGTTAACTATATTTTATTAGTGTAAGGGAATTGCCTTTTAGAAATTTTTTCTGGAGTGTTAAAATAATTGTTAACATATTCAATTTCCCCTTACTTTTTCCCCTGAATCTGTTACTTTTTTCTTTTAGTTCATTAATAAAGTGAATTACTTCATTGGCAATTATGCTGCCATTGAAGAACTCTGGCATTTCTGGTTTAAATTCTACTTGAGCACAGTGTAAAAGGATTCAATTACCTGACACAGTATTTATTGAGAAAATTTGCAATTATGTGAATAAGTGTTATTGGAATATGATTTCCTTCTTCTATTGCCTTCAACTGATTTCAATAGGAGATTAAAATGTTCTAATAACATAAGCCTAGAAACCTTCCCTCTTCATTCTTATTTTTTGAAATATCTTGTATGACATAAAAATTATTCCTTAAGAATTTGGAGAAATTCACCAGTAAAACCATCTCAAGTTTGAAGGTGCTTGAAGGCTTTAAAAAGGAAAGATTTTTGTTTACTATTTTTAATTCCTTATTGATTATTGGTCTACTTAAGTTTTCTATTTTTTTGTGCTAGTATTTTCCAAAACTGCATTTATTTAACCCATATTTTAAAATTAATTGTCATAAAGATCATATATTTTATCATGTGTAATTACATCTTGATTGTTACATCTTGTTGAACCCTTATTCATTCTATTAGTTTATTCTTCCCTTTTGTCTCTTAGGATTTTTTATTTACCTTAAATATTTATTTCCCTAATGTTAAAATTGCTTCTAAGACTTTCTTTTGGTTTATGTTGACCTGGTATATATTTTTCATTATTGCATTCTACAAAAATTGAATGTCTCCTCTCAGGCACTGTGCTAGGCCCTAGATAAATAGGTGGTAATCTTGCTTGTCAGAAGCTTATATTTTAGTAGGAAAAACATATATTAAGAGATAAGAAAAACCTTAAGTAAAAATCTGTTGTATGTCAAGTGGTAATAAATGCTACTGAAAAAGCAATGGAGGAAAAACAGGATTGTCAGGAGTGAGTTGGAATTTTAGATGGTGTTGGGAAGGCCTCTGTTTGATTTATGTAACCAGAGTCCCCTGCTGGATGCTAGACAGCTGCTAGCTATACTCCTTCCCCTCAAGCCTTTATGGATAATGGGCAGAATGACACATAGGTACCAAAAAGATAGAAAGCAAAGGTTGTTACTCATGTTAAGTAAGCAGCAATAGAATTCCCAAAAAAGAACTCCAGTTCACCTGGGAGTGAGACGAGAAGGGACACTGGTGCTTTGAGTTTTTATTGTGGTTAGTGGATGGAGCTGGGATGGAGGTTTGGGATCTTACTGCTCAAATATGGGGGGAGAGAGTAAAGGAAAAGCTGGGCACTTGAAAGTTATCTGGTATGATCAAACACCAAAAATATGGGGTCTTTGTCTTTATTACAGTCTTATTGTGGGGGGAGTTTGAGGAAAGACCTATCTTTTCAAACGTTTTTTTATCCTTTTTGTCACATTACTGGATTGTTTTTTTCTTTTTTAAAGATTTTATTTATTTATTTGACACAGAGACAGCCAGTGAGAGAGACAGCCAGTGAGAGAGAGACAAGCAGGGGGAGTGGGAGAGGAAGAAGCAGGCTCCCAGCAGAGGAGCCCGATGTGGGGCTCGATCCCAGAACACCAGGATCACGCCCTGAGCCGAAGGCAGACGCTTAACGACTGAGCCACCCAGGCGCCCCTGGATTGTTTTTAATTCAGTCTGTATATCTATGTCTTGATAATGAACTTTTCCCATTTCTTCTTATTACTACTTGAGTCACATAGGACTTACTTCCATTTGTTTAATACTTTTTGTTTTCTGTTTCTATACTTAATTTTATTTGTTTTTTCTCCCTTATTATTTTATATTGGATGTATTTTTTTATTTTATATCTTCTGAGGGTTATCTCTGTCAAAATCATTTATTAGACTGTCTTTCTTGCTTGTCTGAAATTTACCAAATTCTATGTGTAATAATTTTCTATTATGTTAGTCACCATACAGTATATTCTATGTATTCTCTCAAACAAAACTTACTGCAGCACACTTTTAACTTTTAATCTGTCCTTCTCTGAATGTACAGTAAGCCCAGAACTACTTCCCATGTTGGTATCTATAGTATCTTGTGAAGCTTAATGCAATCTTTTAAGGATATAAAATTTTTAAGATCATCATTTAATTAGAAAAAGGCCTTATTAAATTGTGTATTCACTTTATTTCCTAAATATCTTCTTCTGGGATTAATATTTCTTATACATGTAGTAAAGCCTCCAAGAATTATTCTGACCAATATCCTTGTATATAAAACTTGCCAGAGAGTATCTTTATTTTACTTTGTATATAAAACTACAGATTCCATCATGTTTTTTTCCTGGCACACAGTAGGTGATAAGTAAATATTTGTTGGCAGTTAAGTAAATGAGTATGAAAGTACATAAGGAGAATGTTTTCATACAAAGCCAGAGAAACCAATGTTTAAATGAACCGAATCACACAAAAAAACAACACAGCCCAGTGCTCTTTCAATTACATAAGATCTTTAAACAGGAAAACAGATTTATTGTTCTTCATCTGCCACAAGTTTCACAGAAAAATAAAGTGGTTTATTTGTTTTTAGGTAAGTGTGGTGTAAATACCTTCAACAGTCCTAAATTTTGACTTGTAAAACTGTGATATATTTAAATTTTATTTTCTTTTTAAATAGTAGGGAAGGGATGAGTAGAAAGAGAAAGAACATATAACAGGCCTTTCCTTAAGTGCCTATTAGGATTCAATTAAAATATTTTAGGATTGTGAACTCCATTAACACAAAACCAACTTTATCCTACACTTTTTTAGCGGACCTCTGAGATTTAGCAGCTCCTTCTCATGTCCTTCCATGGGTCTTTTCTGATTGCCTTTTAATCATGTGCTTTGTATGTGTGTCTCCCTTATTAGATCACAGACTCTGAGAAATTTGTCTCTTGTATTTACTGATTCAACAAATAGTTATTGAGTTTGATTCTGTGCCAGACACCATCTTGTCTATATTCAAAGATGGTATAAGTACTCAATAAGAGTTTCAAATAAATTAATGAATCTTCTCTGCCCCCAGTTTAGAACATTTAATAGCACTTGGGTCATATGTCTTTATTGTATTCATACACCTTTTGCTTGGGAAAAGTTCTGCAAATTTACACTAAAAATCCAAATGCCAGTTTCTTTCTTTATTTCTTGAAATGACATCAACAGAAATATCTCTTATCAGTATTTTCTCAGTACTTTTCAAAAAATATTCATATCTAGGGGTGCCTGGGCACTCAGGTCATGATCCCAGGGTCCTGGGATTGAGCCCCACATCGGGCACCCTGCTCAATGGGGAGTCTCCTTCTCCCCCCCCCTTCCCTCTCTGCTCTCTCTCACTATCTCTGTCTCTCTCAAATAAATAAATAAAATATTTTAAAAAATATTCACATCTAGATTAGTGTATAGAGACTGGGCCACATTAGTGCCATGCTTTGTGTGTGCAGATGCAGCACTGACACCTACCGGAGTACTGGTGCTGGGTAAATTATTCATTACTGCAGAATGGTAAGGAAGCCAGTCTCCCTGAGAACAAATCAGGATAACCTTGAGCAAATTAGCTAAACTTTCTTAGTCTTAATTTTCTTGTTTGATGTGAGGAATAAATAGGAAATGCACATAAAGCACTTAGCACACAAAGTCCACGGAACCTGGTAAATGTTCAAGAGTTATGGGTATTGTTATTTTATATGTTTTATGTAGGTGCTAATAAAAGTTGGATAATAAGAATTAGATAAAATTTTAAGAAAAAAATGCTTTAAATAGCCTGTATATCCCTCCATACTCCATCAGTTTCTAGCATCATCTTCATGGGATTTAGAAAAAAATAAGGTAGGTGAGTTTGGGATGTGATTAATATTTTTTTTCTTATACTCTAAAATGTGAAAATACTGTTTGGGTAAAGCCACAGTTTATATTATTGAATATAATTAGTAAGAAGTTAGTTTTTACTTATATTTGGTGTATATCCAGATCAGAGCATTCCATTATCTACACAGCCAGGAGTCCAAATACTTACCTTTCCTGTTTCTCTATCAAAACAACAAAAGTAGTATTTGTTTTCTCATGCCTTTGACTGTTTTGAAACCGTACATACGTGAAGCAGAATTGATAAACATTAACTCCACATTTTAATCAGAGTAAACTCTATAGATAACATTACCTTTTCTTTTTTCATCAGTAATAGTTGCAGTTTTGGAATAGAAACTTAATTGAGATGAGCCTTGTGACTATCTGGGGGGAAGCCTTCAGGAGACAGGATGGAATAGGCATAGGTCCTGAGAAAGAAATGTGTTCAAACTGTTAAGGCCAGTATAGTTAGAGCAGAGTCAGTGAGAAGGAGGAAGGAAAGACACAATGTAAGAGTAACATGGAAAATACTTAAAGACAAAGAAAAACTAAATTCTAGGAAAATTTTATTTCTTCCTCTAGCTCACCATCAAGGTCTTAACAACTTTTAGCATCCCAACTTGATTTTCTGTTTGCAATACTAGACTGTTTTTTCTTCAGACTTGACGATTTATTTTAAAATGATTAGGAACAGCAAAACTACTAAACAGGTCAAAAGATTTTTCTGTATTAAGGATGACTTATATGGATATACATTAACCAGTAAATGATTTATTTAAAGAATACTTTTTAACTTCTCATTTCTTGTTTTAATTCTCTTATACGAGTCTTTATCCCCAAATATAAAGACTGAAGTTTCCTGAAATCAGAGTGTATTTGATTTGTGTTTGATTATGTCTTGTCTACACACAAGATACAAAGTGTATAATTGAAACAATTATCTAAAAATTAAGGGCAAATAATAATTTTGTCTTAAACATATAAACAGTTATCCAGTTAGAGAAACACAAAATAAGATAGTCAAGTGGGATGCTTAAGTGATGTTTTGATGATTTAAGTGTAAATGAATCATAAACGTTAGGATTACATTTCCCTTGAAAGAATCTTGTGTTTAAAATCCATGGAGCATTATACTTGGCAGAGTGTATTTTGAGTTATATTAAAACCAAAGACACATGAAAATGGTTTGGGATAGTTTGCTGACACAAAAGCCTGGTCTGAACATATGACAAGCATGCAACTGTAGCAATTAGCTACAGGTTTGAAGTTACAGATATATTTGTCAGAAATTCCCTGATCATTACCCAATCATTTATTCTTGATTCCGTGAATATATTTTGAACCCCTACTATGTGTTAGTCCTTGTGCTGGGTTCTAAATTTACAAAGAAGAACAAGAGAGTCTTGTCATTCATCTTTTAGGGGTTACAGGCTTCTGAGGAAGTTGATGGGTTAAAAAAATGCCATTCCTCAATTCTCTGTAGAGGAGAAGGGATTTTAATTAGACTCTAAAGATGTAAAGTGTAAAAAGATCATCTGGGTTTTTTTTCTCTGTCCTTTCTTTAAACATTGAGGGGCTGCCTCTGTGATGAATTGTTTTTTCTCTGTTGAGAAAATAGATTAGGAGTTGAGGTTGTAAGGGAGGCATGGCTTGAAGAAGGAATGGTTAATACTGCCATGTGACTCAATTGCTTCTCTTCTTATTGGCAGTTAGGGAAGGAAGGGGAGAACTTAGCTATCAGTTTAATGTCCATTTGGGTGATTTACTAAACAGCAGTCTCAACCTAGTTGACTTTATTCAAAATTGAGATGTTTGCAAGAATATGTCGTGAAAGGAGTTGTGAAGTGATGAATCATAGAGGAGAAAGAAGGAAGTAGTGACTAGGGGAGAGAGTGAAAGACCTGTCAGTTGGAATCTATGAAATTGAAGACACTGTGGGAAAGATAGAAAACTGTTGTCTCAGAGTAGAGAGAGGCATTTCTGATTTCACAAGTGGGGCATTTCTGCATGGGTCCATGAGAAGAGTATAAGTGTGGTAAAGGAGAAGATGAGTTCAAAGATTATTTGCATTCAGGTTTGAGTGAGTTGTCCAGTAGATGATGACATTACTCAGAAGAACAGGAAATAAATGATTTGAGTAGGTGCCAAAACTTGAACAAGGGAAGTATCCAGGAGGATAATAAAAGATAATGTCAAAAATTTGTAAAGAATATATATTCAATTAGCAAGAACTTCAAGGGAACAGATTTATTTATTTGTTTATTTGTTTATGTGAAGATGGGGTAGTCATGAGCTGACAGTTGCTTGGAAACCCTGAAATATGTGAAGTGTGAAAGAAAGAGCTTCTATTCTTGAAAGGACAAGAGAACTTGTAGAAAGAACCATGCCCAGTTAAGCCAATCTGAAAGAAAAGATCAATAGAGAGGCAAATGGTGTAGGGGAATTTGTTTAACTATTGGACAAAGAAGCCTATACAATGCTAGGCCCTACAGGTAAAATAAATAAATAAATAAATAAATAAATAAATAAATAAATAAATTTAAATTGGGTTAGCCCAGTGATGGGTATTAAGGAGGGCACGTGTTGTAATGAGCACTGGGTGTTACGCACAAATAATGAATCATTGAACACTACTTCAAAAACTAATGATGTACCATATGGTGACTAACGTAATAAAAAAAAAGAAATTGAAAAAAAAAAAAAAAGAAGCCTATACAATGGATGTGGATGGATGTGGGGAGTAGTAAGATCTTTGTGGTTTGGGCCTTGAAATAGACTACTAAATATCACATTTATTTTTACTTTAATATCAGGGGAATAAAAGCAACAGAACTCCTTAGCCTGTAATACCCAACAAATTGCCTCAATTTACTTCATTTCATAGGTATAGGTCTTGGGTGAATATCTTGTTCTCAGCATATCATCTGACTTTTGAAATGTCTTGGATTTAATAAAATCCTAAACGCATTTTGCCAAGAAAATATCATCTGAGATTTTAGGCATGTTTATTTTTGGAGAAATACAATCCTCATGTTTATGATTCATTTACACTTAAATCAAAATACTGCTAAGAGAAATCCACAGTACATCCAAGATAGTTCTTGTCATTCGTGCATCATTTTAAGAGAAGTTTTCTTTACATTCTACAACTACGAAGATTAAAACTTATCTAATTTGGAAAGTTAAGGGATATGACTTCTCAATTTAAGGAGTGACACAACCACAGTGAATCATAGACCTATACAACTTGAAGGGACTTTGGGAATCATCTCATCCCTTCAATATAAAAGAAGAAACAGGGGCAGAGGGGTCACCTGCCTTACCTACAATCTCATTCAACTTGGGAATAACCAAACCAAATAAGTTAGGTGGTGTTTAATTAATGTTTCACTTTAGAGCCTATGAGTACTTAGCATAGGATCTTAAACACAATAGGTGCCAAATGTTTGCTTAATTATAGATCAATGTCATTGAGAACTCCATCTTCAGATAATTGTGATCTAGTTTGCCATTTAGCGTATTTATCATCATCCTCATATGAGGGGCCTAATTATGGGCTATGTACAAAATTATCTTATCAGATACAGTTATTAGCCTTTAGAAGCTATGAACTCAAAAATAACAAAGTGTTCAAATATTATTAAAGAAACTTATTAGATCAATAATACACAGGCATAACTGTCATTTTGTATGACTGTTAGTATGAGAATGTCTATGAATCTAAATGTATGCATTACAATAAAAAGGTGAAATACTGACTTTTATTTCAAGTGCATGAAAAATGTTTATGAAAGAGAAGGATTTGAGGAGCTCTTTAATTAGGCAATACTGGTAGAGGAAGCATCCTGTGGAATCACTGAGAAGACTAAGAGAAGATCTAAGAGCAGGAGGGAGTCTAAGTCAGTGGAGTTGATGAGTAACAAAGTGAGGTGAAGTGTGGTGAGGGACCCATAGGGTCATGTAGCAACATGGTGAAGGACCCACAGGGGTGACAGTGTGAAATGAATTGACGGAAAGAAGAAATGTTTCGGAAACTCCAGGAAAAGAACTAGAACTTGTACACAAGATTTTAATGTTATGGAAAAGAGGTTTAGCTATGTGACTCTGCGCAAAACGCTTAATTATTTAAACACTGGTTTCTTGAGATGATCTTAAAAATGCAGATAATCATAGTACCTGTCTCATATGTCTTTCAGGAGGATTGATTTATATAAGGTTTACTCTGCAGATAGATCATGTTAAACCCAGAAATGAGATATGTAGTGAGATAGTGAATTCTTCTGTGTTCTATTCTTAGTCAAGAAGTACTGCTCCAATTCCTTTTTAATTGTAGATCTCAACTAGAAAATTTTTGTACATGATCATTTTCTATATGCCTTCTCTTACCTGAAAGCAATTCTCTTATTTGAACCTCTTTTAGTCAGCCCACCTGGAATGCTGTCAAGGACAGAGTAAGTAAGAGTTATTTGTGCATAATGACTATATTCAAATGGGATGATTCCTGACCATTTCTTTGGTGGTAAGTGCAAGATTAGCAGAGTGTAAGTCAGGATGAGGATCTCCTAATGACCTGTTTTTGCATGTGTGGTATAGTGGGAAAGGCACTAGACGTTCAGTTGGAAGACCTCGGTTTGAAAGGGAAGCCTGCTTCGGCGACTTGCTAGCTACATGACTTTTGATAAGTTATCTAATATTGCTAAGCCCCCATTTCTCTATCTATAAAATAGATAATAATATAAGTCACAGAAGGTTCTTGTGGCAATTACATGACATAATCTATTATGAGAAATCAAGCACAGTGCCTGACATTTTATGAAATCTTAATACATATCCCTGTTCTTCTTCCTTCATCATTTAAGTCTCAAGATGTATTAAAGCAGTCTTCAGGTTTTTTTAGAGAAGAACAAATAAAGCCAAAAAAGGGGCAGGGAAGGAAGAAACCTTTGCCCTTAACCATCTAAGGAAAAAGGAAAAGAAGGCTCAGAAAAAGAAATTCACAAAGGACTATCAATTATTCTCATTACATGTTAAGAAATTACAAACAGGGATGCCTGGGTGGCTCAGTCGCTTAAGCGTCTGCCTTCAGCTCGGGTCCTGGGATCAAGCCCCGAGTTGGGGCTCCTTGTTTAGAGGGGAGCCTGCCTCTCCCTCTCCCTCTGCCTGCTGCTCCCCCTGCTTGTGCTCTCTTTCTGTGTCAAATAAATAAATGAAATCTTAAAATAATTACAAACATTGTACATTTTGTAAACTTTACAAATCTAAAGTTTCTGGATGTTTCACTTTGGAATGACTCTCAAAATCACATCATTATTGGGAATCGTAACAGAGTCTAGTTAAATGGTGAAAAACCAGCTTCTCTTCCAGCCCTTTAATTTTGTGGAATGATTAGGACAGAAATAAGGAGAGGAATGAAATTAATAAATGATGTGGTGGGGGGGGCGCCTGAGTGGCTCAGTTGTTAAGCATCTGCCTTCGGCTTAGGGCATGATCCCAGAGTTCTGGGATCGAGCCCCACATCAGGCTCCTCCGCAGGAAGCCTGCTTCTTCCTCTCCCACTCCACCTGCTTGTGTTCCCTCTCTCGCTGGCTGTCTCTCTCTCTCTCTCAAATAAATAAACAAAATCTTTAAAAATAATAATAATAAATGACGTGGGAAAGGTAACACAACGCAGCAATCAAGTTTTATAATGTCATAGAATATTAGAAAGATATTACTGGAATCACTCAGATTTCTCAGTACCTTCCTACCCCAGATCTGAAAGTGTCTGGCCTGTTGTCTAGATGACTCTCTTCAAATTTGGAGCTGTTTGGAGAACTAACTTTAGGAGTGAAATCTTTTCAGCTGGTTTTGCCATCATACCTTACTCACTATTTCATTTCTAGTGGGTCAGGATTCACCTCTGCAAATAATCCTGCAACAAAGCACATTGTTCCTTTTATAGGTTGATTAAATGGTGGGCAGCAGGTGAGATCGTTTTTCAGTTAATTAAATACTGTATGATTTCTTAGACATATTTATGACAGGACCAAACTTTATTTCCAACATTTGGCAAGATGTAATTTATGTGGTGTCTGGATAACTATAAAATGGCTTTGAAAAGTTAGATTTTTTATTTTTGGACAGTTCAATTCTCATGTCAAGTCTCTAAGAGAATGTACAGTTTGAGGTAATAACCTTTTCCTTTGCAACCTGAAATCCCATAATTTACTTTGATGCTTACTGATATAATTATATTAGAAAGGTAAGATCTGGGGCACCTGGGTGACTGAGTTAATTAAGCATCTGACTTTGATTTCAGCTCAGGTCATGGTCTCAGGGTCCTGGGATGGAGCTCTGTGATGGGCTCCACACCCAGCGCAGAGTCTGCTAGGGATTCTCTCTCTCCCTCCCCTTCTGCCCCTCCTCCCACTCATTTGCTGTCTGAATAAATAAATAAATAAAATCTTTAAAAAAAAGAAAGGGAAATCCAAACAAAATATATGCTATCTTATGTTCAAATAAAAATGCTTCTAAGCTGAAAGCAAATTCTTAGAGAAAAAAGAACACGTCTAACATTTTCTATCACATAATTACAAAAAACACCCCAGTAACTAGACTCTACGTTCCTCATAGATACTGGATGATAAACTGGAGGAAAAGGTTTCTGACTCTTCTTTGCATCTATGACATAGAGTGCAAAGTTTTTTTGTTCTAGAGTCAGAGGCTGTGCCACCTGCAGTGAAAATTGTTCTTTAAGGAATTTTGTAAGTGAATGTTAAGGGAAATCTATCTTTCTTTCTTCCTTCTTTTCTTTTCTTTCGTTTCGTTTCGTTTCGTTTCTTTTTCTGAAATCTCATTGAATCCCCTCTGATTTAACTCTAACTGAATGTAATATCTAAACATGGTTGGTATAGCATTCTTTCATCAGCATTTGTGGTCTAGATTTTTCAGTCTGGTATAAGGTTCACCTTTGCTCTCTGAACAATTTCCCTGTCTGAGGGTCAAGCTTCACAGTGTAATTATTATGTGTTGGTAAAGTGAAGCCTTCACTTTTTTATTCAACACATGTTTTTAAAGACATGCTATATCTAGCTATTCTGGTAGAGGTTGGCAGTTCATTGGTGAGCAATCTATTTAAGACTCTGGCTTTATAAAGCTTACAAGTCGAAGGGCTACTAGAAAATACAGCAGACTGGGAATTATCTGAAGAAGGCAGAAATTCTAACAGGTAATACTTACCAAGAGCTTTCTATGTACCAAGCACTGTTTTAAGTACTTTATAGTTAACAGTTTTAATCCTAAAAATGGCCTAGTCAGTGTAATTATTATCTTCACTTTCCCTGTAGGGAAATGGAGGCACAGAGAAATGAAGAGAAATGTAATTAATATATGACATGGGCATGGTAACACAACACAGAGAAGTGAAGTCTCCATCTAGAAAGTGATGGTTCTGGGATTGGAATCTAGGCAGCCTGGCTCCAGGGTGTGTCATCCTAGCAACTCACCATATAGTCTCAGAAAGAGCAAATGATTTCAGGCAGCTTATTTTTCTTGTAGCTGAGGTGAAAAAGAAAAATAGTTGATTATATATATATAGTTTTGCATTTTTGATGACAAAAAAAATGATATCCTGAGGCATTTTTTTCTGGAACAAATCTCAAGTTTGAATTAATGTGGGGTGTGCATAAAGTATATTATATGACACTCTGGACAATGGCTTTAACTTTAATATCACAGAAGATACAGAAATGCTGTTTAACCGAATAGTTCTTATATTAACACTTCAAACAAGCAGAGAGCATCATATGTAGGCACTCTGCTCTTTGAGCTTACATAATGTAAGGACAGTACTGGGATAGTCTAGATGATGAGATAGCAAATACATCCATTAGACTGCCTCTCTGAAATATCAGGTGTCTTAAGATTGCACAGGGGCTGGATTTCATTCAATTTGTAAGCAGATCCTCTCATAAATACCTTAATTGCAGATATTTACAATGCTGACTACAATGAGAACCAAGTGAGAGAGAGGCAAAAGGGACCTTCTCTAGGGGTGTTTGAAGAGCCAGACTATTACCTCCTGCACAGAATAAAGGCCAACTCTTTTCACTATGGAAATCAGCAGAATCCTTTCATAACAGCTGTCGATCATCCATTCACCCCTTCTTTTAACAAGCCTTTGTGGGTCAGGCATTATGCTAGATGTTGGGTGTGCAGACATAAAAGAACATAATTGCAGAGAGCCTCTAGTACTACCAAAAGTCAACAATCGTTTTCCCCCCCAAATTTAGCAATGTTTTAAACTCTTACACTAGTTATTGGTTAAGAACTGGGAATTTTACATCATAGCACGTGAGTCTAACCCAGAGTTTCTCAGTCTCAGCACTAATGACATTTTGGACTAGATCATTTTTTATTGTGGGAGGCTGTCCTGTGCACTGAAAGATGTTTAACAGCATCCCTGTCCTTTTTTCAATTAGATGCCAGTACTACCACCACCCCCAGTTGTGACAAGCAAAAGTGTCTTTGGTCATCTCTCTCTGTTGAGAACCACTGCTTTAACCTGCAAATATTTGGAGCAAGTGTTAATATGTTTATTCCCAAACAGAACAAGTGAAAAACAACAAAATCTTTACAGTAGTTTGAGCCTTACATTTAATGAGTTATAAGATTTTGCCCCCACCCCAAATGACATTTACAATATGCACATTTAGGAAACTAAATGATTTAGTATTTGGGGTTATTTTACATTGACCATTTAAAATATTAGCAAATGTCAAAGTCTTTCTTCAGGATGAAATTATTTTCTGGATTATCATTCCTTTCTTACCAATCATGGTTAACATACAGGCCTGAAAATTTCTGAATCCCAACGATTAACACTCTATTATTCTTTCAGCCCTTCTATTCCGATAGATTCAAGGAGGGATAGCTCTAGTCTCACACACCAAATATCTGATTAGACTCAGCTAAGATCACCCATTAAATATATGTTCCTGTTTCCCACAGTTGGAAAATGTGCGTCCAAAGGCCCAGTAAGATAAGGTTCCACTTGTAAGTTCTTTGTAACACATAGTGAACACTCAGTGAACAATATTTGGTATTTATTTTTCATTAATCTTTTACTGCTTAGCTTTAAAAAAAAAAAGGTAGGTTTCAAAGAGAACACAGGGCTATGAAAAATACGTTAACTATGGCATGAAGTTAGCACTCAAGTTCACGTTCTTCCATTTGCCAAGCGTTAGGCAACAATTTTGATTTTTAACAGACATGGTAAAGAGGAAATGATAAACAATAACCAGTTACATGATTTGGGGTCCCAAATAAAGACAAATTGGTTGCTTCAGAGAAGTTCAGCTATTTCTGGTACTCAAGCAGAGAGAAATTTTACCTGAAGATTCTCCTAAAGGAAACAGGAGTGATGTTATGAGCCACAGCTTCAGTTACATTCACATAATAGATGTAATAATGAGCTTTAAAAGGCAGGTCTTATGAAGGCTATCAGTGGAGGTAATGGTGTAATGTCAAAGTTCAACGTAGTACAAGATTATCAATAGGACGTTAAAACAATGATGTGTTAAACCCTGGCTTGGATGATCCCAAGTGCAAACAAGTGTTGGAGGACTGCAAGTACTGCATGGTCTCAGGAATTCACTGTTTCTAGTATCTATTTTAGCTGGTCTTTGCTAAGTTGTGAGTGGCTTTGAATAAAGTGGTATTTTCTAAGAAGTACCTGGAATGTGGGTACTTTCTGTTACCCGTTATTTTCACAGTCGTTTTCTTAACAGTTGGCGATGATAGGAGGACTAATATTCTCCTGCAAAATTTAGTGGCCTACCAAGGCAGTGTGCTTGAAAACATCTCACATCTGCCTCATATTTGGCTAAAGTAGGCTCCTTGAAATGGGAAAATAATTATCTTTTAAAAAAAAAACATAATAAAACAACCCCTCAAAAAAGAGCTACGGCTTTAAAATTTCCACATCATTAAAATTGGTTACATTAATTTAAACCCAAACAATTTTAAGGAAGATATAACTAGAAACAGCCAATCTTTTTTCAAAAATAATATTGGTAAAGCATCAACAAAATATATATCCTTGAGCTGTGCATCTTTCTTAATGTATGTTTCTATATATCTCTCTTCCTGGTATATCTTCCAGTGTGACTTTGTGTAGAAGATTCAAAATAGCCAAAAATCTTTTACTACTTTCCCCACTGAGACATGATATTGGAGTCCCCTCCTTTTGTGTCTGATGTGGCCTTCACGTCTGGCTTGACTGATAGAAGGCTCCAGAAGAGACATTCTCAGATGCTTGAGGTTAGGTCACAAGAAGCCTTGCAGCTTCTAACTGGGCTCCCTTGAAACACTCCCTTTGGGATCCCTGAGCTGCCATACATAAAAGCCTGACTACCTTTAGACTCCATGAGGGAGAGGCCATGTGTAGGTGCTGCAGCCCAAGTTGACCTTAGCCTTCCAACCATCTCTCCCAAGGCGACTAGGACTTTTCAGAGTAGCCTAATCTGTCAGTAACACATGGAAAGGAGAATTACTCAGCTGGACCCTAACTGAATCGTGACACACAAATGTGAGGTTTTATAAAATGATTGCAGTTAAGCCACTGAAGTTTGAAGGAGTTAATAGGCAGCAGAAACAACTTATAAACATATATACACATAGGATTTGACTGCTTATGTATCCATAAGCCAATAAAATTTAAGGAGGTAGCATATGTACATAATTGGTAGTTTGGGTTTTGAAATATTGATTTCCTTTTTTAATAGAGAGGACTGATATTCCCCTTTGATGATCCATTTTGGTTTATATTTAAGGCTTTGATAAAAGTCCCTCCTTCCTTCCTTGCTTCTTTCCTTCCCTTCTGCCTTTTCTGTTAGGTCATTGGAAAAAATAAATTACTTCGAATCTAACTCTATTTGTGGCTTTATAACAAAGACTATGTCTATATCAAATTTGTGTGTATAATTATATATATATATATATATATCACATTTATATGTGTGTGTGTGTGACTTTTACATAAGCAAGCCTGAAGGTAGTGCTATTACAAACATTTTAAAGAATCCAAAAATATTCATTATTTCCCATATATTTTTAAAATTTGTGGTGGGGTAATTTTCATTCCATACAAGCAGCAGACTACATTTAGTTTCATGATAAATTCCATTTCAAAGTGATTATGAGAATTAGACATAGCAATTATCTGGCTGATAATTTTCTGCATCTTAGTTTTATATGTGTAAATGTGTTTACTTTGATGCTCTAGCTTATTTTGATAAAAGCCTTCTCTAAAATTAATAGAATTTCAACCTTCTTCATGTGAATACCTCAAATGAAAAAGTTAAATATGCTTTTCCTTATTTGTGTCTTAGATTGCTTATATTTTAAATTAAATTTAGTTTCGATGGCTCTTGTGTCACACCAAAATATTGAAAATCTGTTTTTAATGTTTTCTTGAATCTACTTAATTATAAGAAAATGAGAATGGAATGCCAATTTTTGCTCACCTTTGGACTGTACATATCTCTCAACTTTCTCTGAAACATTTTATGTTTGAGAGCTTGGTCTGGAGAATCTATTCTGTCCTTTTTTCAGTCAGGTCCAATTTTTACTTAAACACTACTTAAATTGCTTAAATACAAACTTGCCATTCAAAATTTAATGTAATTTTTATATATTTAATGTAATTTTAGTTTTTGTGTATGTGTGTTACATTATAACATTACAATTGGCATTATATTACAAGTCTGTTATAAAGACTTGAGAAATATAACTCATTCATTAACATAGCTCATCAAATTGAATTATACCTTTACTGTGAAATAAACTTACATGAATTAAGTTATGTTGATTTTTGATATAAATGATATGGGCAAGTATAATTTAACTACCTTTGTAAAAGCATGTTTAATTGTACTATCTTTCTTTCTCTCCTTTTTTATTAATGATTTTTTTTTTTAATTCAAGACTGGTTGAAGATTGGAAAAAAAATTAAAAACAACTGTGATTCCCTTAATTGTTTATAAATCTCAAACAAAGCATCTATATGCACAAATGTTAGCCTAACAAAATTGCATTGAGAGTGCTCTAAATTTTCCTTGGAATAAATGAGTTGTCTATAAAGAGACCCATTGTGGAGAGTGACTATAAATGATTTATTAGGACTAAATATCATCTATTATGATGATATACTACCAGAACTTCAAAAAATAGTTATTTGTGTGATTAGGGTTTTTTCATAACGAAGAGCAGCTTCTCAAAACCATTTGCTTGGAGACATTTCTAAACCCTTAAACTTCTAAATTTCCTCTTTCATGAAAATATGTGTTCTCCTTTTAAAATATTTAAACTTGCAGAAAATTCTATTTAATTTTGGCACAACTCAAAAGTAACTGGACTCTATGGGTATTGCATTGTTAGTATACCTAACAATAAAATGTTGAAGGGAGCAACAGAGAAAAAAATCCCAAAGCTACCATTTCATAAATGACATGACCATGATAGTCAAGACTAAGCTTGAATTACATAGTTGATGTTTCTTGAATTAATTAACAGTATAAATGCCTACTTATTTATTAATCCAATCTGCGGTACTTAACTGTGTGCCTAAGAATCATACGGTGTTACATCCAGAATACATCTAGGTGAATATAAATTGATACTACTTAATTGATGCTTTCAACAAGCATTTCATGAATATTTACTACCATATGGAAAGAACCATCCTAGGCATTATAGAACATTAAAACCAGTAGTACAGAGATTTAAGAAGGGATAACTGAACTGAAGCCGTTGTCAGTGTCTGTATTCACTAAGTCATGGAATATCACGGCATACTAAAAGGGTAGTAAAAGGACATCTATTCTGATCCCACTGCTTAATTGAATAGTTTATAAAGGTTGCTTATAAAAGCCAGTTTTACCTGATCATTAATATAATCATCAAAGTAATCATGATCTCATGGAAAGTTTGGAATTCTAACCATTAAATTATTATCCTAAGTAGGTTGTCCATCTCAGTGGTTGAGGAAACTGTATTTTAACTCAAAGGTGCACTTGGCCGATAGTAATTTCCCAACTCCCTCTAAATATGTTTTGGTAGAAAATAGTATGCCTTGGGGTGATCTCTTAGGAGCTGAATTACAAGTACTTTTTTTTTTTTTTTTTAGACATGATACTTTTGTGGTGACTATTAGAAATAAGACAAGGGAATTTTTGATCATTTGTTATAGAAACCGTCATGGTGAAATGGCACATTTTTGCAAACAGAGGTGCTTTGCCAAGACAGCTTAGTTCAACTGAGTATAGAGACTTAGAGATTAAGAATGTGCCAGAGGTTTAGAGACTGTTGGAACCCTGGAATCTAAATTTGTTTTAGTGATACAATCGGGGAATATCAGTTGCTAATTATATTTTTTGAAAAATGTCAAAGCAAAACACGTAGGCAATTGTATATTTTTTTTTCTGATCAGATTAAAGTGTAACATTCTAAAAAGTCACCTCCCTAATGAAAATTACCTCTTTACAATCATGAGCGTTAATTTTACAAGTAAAATGACTTGAGCTTAATTATCTAAGACCACTCTCTTTGGATAACAGTCACAAAATGAATTTCGTGTCTTGCTTGGTGTGAGGAACTTTGGGGATTCGTTTTTGTGGTTTTAAAATTCAGCATGTCTAACTAAAAATAAGTCCATGCTTTTCTTCCTATTAGCTGGGTAAGACAGTAACCTTCCAGGGGTTTACACTGCTGCCAGTAAATCTTCTCCTGAAACCAAATACCATGATTTTACTCAAAAGGAAATTTACTTGTAACATGTGGGAATTCATGTTCAAATCTATCATCACTTCTCTTATTGGTGCTACATTTGTGTTCTGTGTCCTGTGGTGAACTGAAATAACCTCAGTATTCTGTGTGAATTGAGCAATGAAACATCTACTCTAAATCATGTCTCCTTTCTCAGAAAACAGATAAAAGGGCACAAAAGAATGAACAAACTGCTTTATTCAGCTTTGCAGTCCTAGTTCCTCTCCTACCTCCACAGGCACTGCTTTTCTCTTTTATTTCCTTTTTCTAGCTTCCAAAATGGTCTCTGCTTTCTAACTCTGAAGGTGTTTTCAATGCTAAAGGATCCAACCATGCTTCTTTCCAGGTACACCTCAGATCTGTATGAGTTATTTCATCTTCTCATCTAACTGCTTGCTCTGTGTCTCTGCTATACACATTTAACTTCTATTATCTATCTCATCATTGGTTCAAACAAACCATCCATAAAGCCATCTTGTAAATTTTTAGAAAACTGGCTTTTCCTTCTGTTGCTCTAACCACCAGTCAGTAGCCACATCAGCATTATCGCAGCACATAGATGCTGAAATATTCAAGTAGTTCTTTATCCATTCCTCACCGCCAAAAGGCTGGTACAAAATTCTGCCATGTTTTCATACAAAGTTTTTTTCCTTTCTGTTCCTACTACTTGGTCCCCCAGTCTTGGTCCTTTATTTTTTATTTTTATTTTTTTTATTTTTTTTATTTTTTTTTTAAGAGTTTATTTATTTATTTGACAGAGATAGAGACAGCCAGCGAGAGAGGGAACACAAGCAGGAGGAGTAGGAGAGGAAGAAGCAGGCCCATAGTGGAGGAGCCTGATGTGGGGCTCGATCCCAGAACACCGGGATCACGCCCTGAGCCGAAGGCAGACGCTTTAACCGCTGTGCCACCCAGGCGCCCCCCAGTCTTGGTCCTTTAATACTCTTATGATGCTAACATCAAAGAATCCTTTTACCCCAGTGTTCTTTCTATTATATCAATCTGTTTCTCTATAAAATCAGTTCTTCTGAAAAATATAACATTGAACTGCTTTCTGAAAAATAATTCTTAGTAGCCCTTTCTCCTTAATCTCTCTATTATTTCCAATAGCCAAAGCAATTCCTTGAGAGCAAATTGTTATTATTCCCAGTACATATTTCAAAGTATCTGAACTTCCTCCAGAATTGACCACCAGAATCTTCCTTTCCAGTACTCTCTTATAAAGAGTTGGTGCCACTTTTATCAAAAAAGTGTGGAAAGTCATTTGGTTAAGGGAAGCATGTAAAAGGTAGAGGAGAAGAAAAGTGAGATGAGGGAGAAGAGTTTTGTATACACTCAACACCAGTCTGCTCATGTCCAAATCAACTGAAGCAAATTACATAAAGGGAATTTCTTAAATAGAAAATAAATTTCTAATAAGCTTTTTTTTTTAAGATTTTATTTATTTATTTGACACAGAGACAGCCAGCGAGAGAGGGAACACAGCAAGGGAGTGGGAGAGGAAGAAGCAGGCTCCCAGCGGAGGAGCCCGATGTGGGACTCGATCCCAGAACGCCGGGATCACGCCCTGAGCCGAAGGCAGACGCTTAACGACTGCGCTACCCAGGCGCCCCCTAATAAGCTTTTAAAACTTCTCATGTCTCTCTCTTTAACTTTCCTGCTTTGTCACTGCTATAATCTTTTCTGCTGTGTATTCCCTCACCACTGTTTTCCCTCAAGTTTTATCTTCAGCTCACAGATGTGATTTTCCCTGTTGTTTCTGGTCAATCTTGACTCCTAATTTCAGCCAGTATCACTATGCTCAAGACTCAGACCTACATCTCTATGCAGAGCTCAGCCCTGAACTTCAGATTAATTAAAAACTCCGTTTACCTTTTCCTCCTGGAACTGCTCTTTGTCTTCCTGCATTCTTTGTCCTAGTTGATGTAACCATCACTAATGATTATCCAAATTGTAAATCAAATGATCATCTTTGACTTCTTCCTTCCTTTCATGCCTTCATGCCAACTAATTCCCAAGTTCTGCTGATTTTACTTGCTAACTATTTCTCAAATCAGTTACCATCTTTCTCTTCTTTACATGGTTCCAATCCTCATCTTTTATCAACTTTGACCTACCATTGGGAACACTTTGTCAACTGGAGGGCAACGTTGGTCCTTGTTATCCTCAAAGTTATCTGTTCACATGGTTTCCATAGTGGTCTTACATAAACCATAAAACTCTCCATTGTTCCTGCCCTTCTTGAATGTTTCAGTAGTGTCACATCATCTATAGGATAAAATCCAAATCATTAATATGACATACAAGCCCAAAAGATCCTTCACAGTGGAACCCCTACTCAAATACCTCTCCTTCTTTATTTCCCACCACTCAATGCTTTGTACCTCTGGTTCAGTAACATAGAAATACTTGTAGTGCAATCATCAAACTCTACTGCTTCCTGTCTATGTTCTTTTAGTTATGCTGTCACATTTGCCTAGAGTGCTTTTCACTACCTTATGCTACTTGTCTTATACTATAATACTTAGCTCAGGCATCAGTCTCCTTCTTCAGGTCTTACTTGCTGTACCAGTTATCTATTGCTGCATAACAATACTACCACAAACTCAGTAACTTAGAAAAACACATTGATAGTTATTGTTATTGTCGTTATTTATTATTTATGGTTTCTATGGATCAAGAATCCAGCCAGACATTGCTTAGTTGAATCCTGCTTCATTGTCTTTTATGAGGCTACCACCAATATGTCAATCAGTCTGAGGTCTCATTTGAACAGACTTGGGGAGTATCCACTTCCAAACATACGTTGGCAAGATTACATTGGCTTACATTGTTGGCAGGATTCAGTTCTTTGAGGACTGTTGGACAGAGGGTCCATTCATTTTTCAGTTATTGGTTGGAGGCCACCCTCAGTTCCTAGATGGCTATTGGTAAGAGGAAGTCCTTAGTTCCTTGACATATGGATATCTCCAACATGGCTTCTTATATTGTCAGAGTACAAGCCAAGAATGCAATAGAGGGAGTATGCTAGAAAGACAGAAGCCAAATCTTAAGTGATACAATCATGGAAGTGACTTCCCATCAATTTTGCTATATTATATTGGTTAGAAGAATCACACAGGTCCCACCCACACTCATAGGGATGGGATTATACAAAGATAGGAATACCAAAAGGCAAGAATACCACCCTTCCCCGTTTTATTGAGAAATAATTGACATTACTGTATAAATTTAAGGTGTACAGCATGATGATTTGATTTTGCATATATTGTGAGATGATTACCACACTAAGTTCAGCTCACATCCATCTTCTCATCTGGACATGATAAAAATAAAAGAGAGGAAGAAAAAGAAAAAAAAAAGATTAAGGTTCTCCTTGTGATGGGAACTCAATAGGATTTACTCTCTGAACTTTTCTATATACCCATACAGCCACATTAGCTATAGTTATCATGTTGTACATTACCTCTCTAGTACATATCTTACAACTGAAAATCTGTACCTTGTGACAACCTTCCACCAGTTTCCCTTCCCCTCACCCTTAGCCACTAGTAACCACAAGTTTGATCTCCTTTTCTTTGATTTTCTCTTTTTAAATTCCACATATAAGTGAGACATACAGTGTTTGTTTTTCTTTGTCTCATTTCACTTAGCGTAATGCCTTCAATTTCCATCCCTGTTGTCACAAGTGGTAGGATTTCCTCTTTTTTTTATGACTGAATAATATCCCATTGTGTGTGTGTGTGTGTGTGTGTGTGTGTGTGTGTGTAGGTGTGTGTGTGTATCACTACTTCTTTATCTATTCATCATTCATCCATCCATGGACACACATAGGTTGTTTCCATGTCTTGGCTTATTATTAATAATGCTGGTATAAACATGGGGTGCAGATTTTTTTTTTGAAGTTAGTGTTTTCATTTCCTTTGGGTATATTCACAGAAGCAGAATTGCTGGATTATATGGTAGTTATATTTTTAATTTTTTGAGGAACCTCTATTCTGTTTTTCTTAGTGGCTTACCAATTTACAATCCCACCAACAGTGCACAAGGTTTCCCTTTACTTTACATCCATACCAGCTTTTGTTATCTCTTGTCTTTTCCATGGTGATTATTCAAACAGGTATGAGGTGGTATCTCACTGTGATTTTAATGTGCATTTCCTTAATGAATAATGATATTGAGTATCTTTTCATGTATCTGTTTGCCTTTCATATATATTCTTTGGAGAAATGTTTATTAAGGTCCTTTGCCCATTTTTTAATTGGGTTATTTGGTTTATTTGTTTTTTTGGTATTGAGT
Organism: Ursus maritimus; assembly: GCF_017311325.1. Taxonomy (NCBI): domain Eukaryota; kingdom Metazoa; phylum Chordata; class Mammalia; order Carnivora; family Ursidae; genus Ursus; species Ursus maritimus. The sequence continues at coordinate 51,067,946 of NW_024427107.1, read as the reverse complement.
TGTATGAGTTCTTTATATATTTTGGATATTGACCCTTTATCAGATGTATGGCTTACAAATACTTTTCCCATTCCATAAGTTTCTTTTTTCACTTTGTTGATTTTTTTTCTTTTCTGTGCAGAAGCTTTTTGATGAGTTCTAGTTGTTTATTTTTTATTTTGTTGCTTATGTTTTAGGTGTCATATCCAGCAATCATTACCAAGATACATGTCAAGGAATTTTATTCTTCTGTTTTCTTTTAGGAGATTCATATCTTATATTCAAGTTTTTAATCCATTTTGAATTAATTTTTGTGAATGGTATAAGATATGGATCCAGTTTCATTCTTTTATGTGTGACTATCCAATTATTCCACCATCGTTTATTGAAAAGACCGTCTTTTTCTCTGTTGAGTATTCTTGGCTCCCTTGTCAAATATTTGCCAACTATGTATTCCTGAGTTTCTTTCAAAATTCTTGATTCTGTTCCATTAATCTCTTTGTTTTTATGCCAGTACCATACTGTTTTGATGACTATAGCTTATCGTAGTATAGTTTGAAATCAAGAAATATGATGCTTCTTGCTTTGTTCTTTCTCAGGATTGCTTTGGTTTTCAGGGTCTCTTATTGTTCCATATAAATTTTGGGAGTGTTTTTTTTACTTCTGTAAAAAATGCCATTGGAATCTTGATAGGATTGCATTGAATCCATAGATAGCTTTTGGACATTTTAACAGTATTAAATCTTCCCCTTCCGTAAACACAGGATACCTTTTCATTATTTCCATCTTCTTCAGTTTCTTTCATCATTGTCTTATAATTTTCAAAGTAACGATCTTTCACCTCCTTAGTTAAGTTTATTCCTAAGTATTTTGTTGTTTTTGATGCCATTATAAATGGGATTGATTCCTTTATGTCTTTTTCAGGAGTTTTGTTATTTGTGTAGAAATGCTTCTCATTGTTAATTTTGTATCCTGAAACTTTACTGAATTTATTAATTAGATTTAACAGTTTTTGATTGAGTCTTTAGAATTTTCTTTATATAAAAGTACATCATCTGCAAATACAAATTTATTTCTTCCTTTAATTCTGATACCTTTTATTTCTTTTTCTTGCCTAATTCCTCTAGCTAGGCTTCTAGTACTATGTTGAATAGAAGTGGTGAGTGGACACCTTTGTCTTGTTTCTGATCTTAGGGAACGAGCTTTCAACCTTTCACCACTGGGTGTGATATTAGCTGTGGGCTTGTCATATATGACCTTCATTATGTTGAGATATGTTTCTTTATGCCTAATTTTTTAAGAGTTTTCTTTATGAATGGATGTTGAATTTAGGCAAAAGCTTTTTTTCTGTGCCTATTGAGATGGTAATATGATTATTTTCTTTTATTGTATTAATGTGATCTATCATATAGGTTGGTATTGAACCATCGTTGCACCCCAAGGATAAATCCTACTTGATCATGATGTATGAACCTTTTAATATGCTGCTGAATTTGGTTTGCTGGTATATTTTGAGAATTTTTATATCTGTATTCATCAAGGGTTTGGCCTATAGTTTTCTTTTCTACTGGTACCCTTTTCTGGTTTTTGTATCAGGACAATGCTGGCCTTGTGAAATGAGTTTGGGAGTGTTCCCTCATCTTTAGTTCCTTGGAAGAAGGATTGGTGTTAGTTCTTCTTTAAATGTTTGGTAAAATTTACCAGTAAAGCCATCTGGGCATAAGCATTTCTTTGTTGGGAGATTTTTGATATTGATTCAGTATTCTTATTGTAATTGGTCTATTCAGATTTTCTATTTATTTCTGATTTTGTTTAGGTAAGTTTTATGTTTCTAAGAAATATGTCTTCTAAGTTGTCCAGTTTTTTGGCATATAGTTTTCATAGTAGCCTATTATGATCCTTTGAATTTCTGTGGTATCAGTTGTAATGTTTCTTTTTTCACTTAAAATTTTGTTGTTCTGAGTCCTTTCTCTTTTTTCTGTGTTTAGTCTAGCTAAGGATTTGTCCATTTTATCTTTTCAAAGAACCAACTTAGTTTGCTTAATCTTTTCTGTTGTTTTTCTGTTCTCTAGTTCATTTACTCTAGTTCATTTATTTCTGCTCTAATCTTTTTTATTTTCTTCTTCTTCTGCCAACCTTGGGCTCGGTTTGTTTTTCTTTTCCTTAAGGCATGGAGTTAGGTTGTTTATTTGTGATCTTTTCTTGCTATTTGTTGCTGTGAACTTCCCTTTTAGAGCTACTTTTGCTGTATCCCACAAGTTCTGGTATATTGTGTTTCCATTTTCATTTGTCTCGAAACTTTTTTATTTCCCTTTTAATTTCTTCTTTGATCCATTGTTTATTCAGGAGAGTGTTGTTTAATTTCTGTGTGTTTGTGAGTTTTCCAGTTTTCTAGTTTCATGCCATTGTAGTCAGAGAAGAGGCTTGATGTGATTTCAGTCTTCTTGAATTTGCTAAGCCTTGTTTTGTGGCCTAATAGGTGAGTCTGTCCTAGAAAATGTTCCCTGTGCACGTGAGAAGAATATTGCTTTTCTATTGTTGGATAGAATGTTTTGTATATGTCTGTGAGGTTCATTTGGTATTTGATATTGTTAAAATCCACTGTTTTCTTATTTATTCTCTGGGTGATCTATCCATTGTTGAGAGTGGAGTATTGACATCCTCAATTATTATTGTATTGCTGTTTATTTCTACTTTTAGTCCTTGGTAGCTTTTGCTTTATATATTTAGATACTTCAGTGTTGGACACATAAATATTTACAATTGTTCTATCTTTTTGAATTATTAATTCCTTTATCATTATATAATGACTTTCTTTGTCTCATTTTACCACTTTTACTTAAAGTCTATTTTGTCTGATGTAAGTATAGTTACTCTTTCTTTTAATTGGTTACTATTTGCCTGAAATGCCTCTTTCCCTTCCTTCACTCTCAGTTTTTATATATTTCTAAAGGTAATGTGAGTCTCCTGTAGGCAGCTTATTGTTAGATCTTGTTTTTATATATGTTCAGCCATTCTGTGTCTTTTAATTGGAGAATTTAATTCATTTATATTTAAAGTAATTATCATTAGGTAAGTACTTACAGTTGCCATTTTGTGAATTGTTTTCTGGTTGTTTTGTAGATCTGTTATTCCTTATTTCTTATCCTCCTGTCTTTTTGGTGTTCTGATATTTTTTTGGTATCAGTGTGCTTTGACTTTTTTGTCACTTCTTTTGTGTAATTTCTGCAAGATTTTCCCTTGTGGTTACCATGAGGCTTACATAAAATATCTTAAACTTACAACACCCTATTTTAATCTGATAACACCTGAACTTTAATAGGATTAGTAAACACTACACTTTTACTTCTCCCACTTACATTTTAGGTTATTACTGTTACAGTCTACATGTTTATGTGTGTGTGTGTGTGTGTGTGTGTGTGTGTATGTGTGTGTGTAATAGTAACAGATTATCACAGTTATGGTTATTTTACTACATTCATTTTTTTGAAAAATTTAAACTAGAGTTGTAAGTGAATTATGGACCACTATTACCATATTGTAGAATCTAAGTGTGACTATATATTTACCATTACCAGTGATATTTATACTACTTCTTTATGTATTTATGATGTTAATCAGTGTTTTTGTTTTGTTTTTGTTTTTATTTTACTTCCACTCAACTCATTTCTCATAAGGCAGGTTTGGTGGTAATGAACTCCCTCAGCTTTTGTATGTTGGGGAAAGCCTTTATACTTCCTTAATTTCTAAAAGATAGCTTTGTCAGGTATAGCATTATTGGTTGGCAGTCATTTTTTCTCAATATTTTGAATATGTTACCCCATTCTCTGCCCTGTAAAGTTTCTGTTGAGAAATCCACCTATAGTCTTATGGGTTTCCCTTGTATGTAACTTCTCTCTTTCCTCTTACTGATCTTAAAATTCTTTGTCTTTGACTTTACACAATTTAATTGTAATGTGTCTTGATGTATCCCTATTTGGGTTCAACTTGTTTGAGATTCTTTAGGCCTCATGGAAATGGATATCCGTTTTTCTTCCTAGGATCAGGAAGTTTTCAGCCATCATTGCTTTAAATATACTTTCTATTCCTTTCTCTTTTTCTTCTCCTTCTGGAATTGCTATAATGCAAATATTGTTTCTTCTCATTGTGTCCCATAATACCTTAGGTTTTCTTCACTTTTTTATTCTTTTTTCTTTCTGGTCCTCTGACTCAGTAATTTCCAATGTCCTATCCTCCACGAGTCTACTTTTGTAACTTGTTACTGAGCTCTTTAGTTCAGTTATATTTTTCAGTTCAAGGCTTTTTTTTCTTCTTTTCTTTCATTCTTTCTTATTTATTTTTTGATGGTTGCTGTTTCTTTGTTGAACTTCTCATTTTGTTCATGCATTGTTTTCCTAATTTTGTTTAGTTCTCTATTTTTGTTTTTCTTTGAGTTCACTAAAACTCTTTAAGGAGATTATTCTGATTTCTTTGCCTCACAGTTCATACAGCTCCATTTCTTTAAGGTCAGTTATTGGGTCTTTATTAGTTTGCTTTGGTGGTATCATATTTACCTAATTTTTTGTGATCCTTGATTCCTGATATTGGAATTTGTGCATTTGAGTAATTGGGCTCCTCTTCCAGACTTTATAAGTTTGCTTTGGCAGAGACAGTTCTTCACCAGTCAGCTTAGTTTGTGTTTCTAGGTGTGTCTGCTGGTAAAGTCCTTGGGCAGGTGAAGTCTGCTATTATGTTCTCTTTTGGGGCAAGGCAACTGTTTGAGCTTTAAGGATAGGGATTGGGGAGGGGGAGTGTTCCACTGACTGAGCACAGTTGGATAGGACTGCTGACTTGGTTCCCTACCCAAGTAAGGGATGGGTTCCATAGTTGCCTGTATTCTCTCTTCAGGCTTACAGATAGTCAGGACTAGGTACTATATTCACTTCCCTGCCCTGGCAGTGCAGCAGGATAGGACTCAGGGCCTTTTCAGTTTGTTATTTAGGGACCCAAATCAGGTCAGAGTATGCACTGAATTCTCTGGTCAAGTCAGGTCACCAGTTTTATTCTACAAATGGGGAAAGCCACTGGTTCTGCTGTCTGTTTAAGTGTTAGTGTATGCAGGGCTATTGAATGAGCTGTGCAGCTTCCTGTGTGCCCTGGTTAGGTTTCCTGGTTAGACAGGCTAAAGGCTCTAGTCAGCAACGAGCGGGGCTATGAATTAGATTCTCTGCCCAGGTGCAGTGGGGGAAGCAGCTCTAAAGTCAGTAAAGCAGTTTGTTGATTTAAACTCGAGCTGACTTGCACCCCAAGGTCCCTGATGGAATAGGTCACTGGCTTTATTCTGCAAACTATTGCCTCTGCCAGCCTGCCTCTTGACTTGAGTCAGGCAAGACAGCACAGCTTCCAGGGTTTGTTTCCAGGCCTTCTGGTCAGTGGAGCTATCTCCAATATGAATGGGGCTGTCTAAGCCCTCTTGCCTTAGAGAGAATGGGTGGGGCCTCTCCAGACTACTCTCAATTTCCCAAACAGGCTCTCCAGCTGGGAGGGACTAGGAGATACCCTCAGCCTTGGCTATGAATTAATTCTCCTGCCTATACATAGCACAGGAGTGTTCCGTGGTAGGTACTAGCTTTGCTGTGGGGGCAATCAGCTCTGCCTACTTGCCTCTTGGCCTGAGCATGGTGGTTTGCACAGCTTCCAGGAGTTGTCACCAGTCCTTCTGGTTAGATATATGGGGCTGGAAGACACTCTCCCCAACAGGTGGGGGCTGTGGTCAGTTTCTTGCCATGTAATAGGCAAATCAGACTTTAAGTACAGCAAAACACCTTGTTTGAGGATTCAGATCAGACAGATCTGCACCCCATGGCATTCTCTGCTCAGAGTACACCCCCAACTTGGTTCTACAGATGAGCAAAACTGCTGGTTGGGACTACTTGGACGCTGCAGGTCTGCCAAGATCCATGCACTGGTTGTTGCAGCTTCCCCCCATTCTCCAGCACAGTCAGATTCCCAGCAGTTGAACCCTGAGGATTCCCCTGCAATCTCCATGGTGCAACATCCAAGTAGGGGCTCCTGAGAAGTGACTCACAATGCTCGGGGAACTGGTTGTCCCTGTGGCTTCTCTTTTCCCACTGGAGGAACTGAAGGGCAGCAGTTTCCACTTGATACTGCACTGGCCTGGGAGGGGGCAATGTGGTCAATGTGTAGCCAGTTCTCTTATTCTTCTAATCCAGTCTGTCTTGGTCTCTGTGGTACAGGGGGTGCTTCAGCCTCACTCCCATGTTCTAGGAGTCTGTCAGTGGTGTCTTATTCTTGAATAGATGTTAGTGGTTTTTCTTGGCAGGGGGGCGGTGGGTTGAAGTCAGGAACAACCTATGTCACCATCTTGGTGGCATCCCCTGGGGGTCATTTTTTAATTTGTCCACCACACCTGCCCTTCCCACCTTCATTTCTCCCTCATCTGGATAAGGAACTCCCTCTTTATGCTTCTAAGATGCTTTAAACTCAGTTATTGAAAAATCAATCACATTATAATCATACACATTTTTCTCTGGTAGCATATAAACTTCACGAGGGCAGAAAAAGTCTATTTTTGCCACTTCTATATATAACTTCATGTATAATAAACTTTTATTGACTGTTGATTTGTTCATGAGACTATGAATTATCTCTATCCCCAGTGCTTATTACATTGGCTAGTGCATGGTAAGCATTCAACCAAAGTTTGTCAAATGACTGCTTAGAAGAAAATGGTGCTATTATTGCGATATTCAGGAGTTATTTTACTCAGTGATTTCTCTGATAATTTAAGATTCAAAGGGACTCCTTAAAATATTAGCAACCAGAGTTACAAATATTCATGGCTTAATAGCACAGCTGTCATTAGAATATATGGGCCTAAAGAGATATTCCAGAGAGTAGGAGCTATTCTGTGAATCCCATTTCTCTGATTTCTGTGACATAGCCTGAAAGTATTCTTGATTATGGTGAGGGAATAATATACAATAATTATTGTATTCCTCAGGGGCGCCTGGGTGGCACAGCGGTTAAGTGTCTGCCTTCAGCTCAGGGCGTGATCCCGGCGTTCTGGGATCAAGCCCCACATCAGGCTCCTCCGCTATGAGCCTGCTTCTTCCTCTCCCACTCCCCCTGCTTGTGTTCCCTCTCTCACTGGCTGTCTCTATCTCTGTCAAATAAATAAATAAAATCTTTAAAAAAAATAATTATTGTATTCCTCAAATCACGGGCTTAATTTCTCATTGTATGCAAGGGCCCAGCTACATGCCTTGTGAAGCAAAAATAAAAGCTGTTTCTGGCATTCTTCCCTCCATTTCTTTCTCCCTATTTACCAAGCAGATGGCATGGCTGTAGCTGGAGAACTCTCATTTGTGGAGTGGCCCTTCTTCTTGTAAACTGAGGAATAGTCTTAACTATAGAAACAATAGTATAAATTGTGATTAGTTTTCTGGGCCAGCCCACAATATAGGTCTAACTTATTAAGTGGCTAAAATATTGTCTTTTTTGCAACTAAAGTTCTAGGAAAGAGTATTTGGGAAAGATATTTATGCTATTGTATTCTATAGATGAAGTAGTTTTCTGTGGGCTAGGCTGAGAGCCTGAACAATAATTGTAAAACTTCATTTAAAATATGGTTCTCTGTGATATTCATTAATTAATTCATCAATTCATTTGTTTAATAAGCTTTTCTGAAGCCATTCCTATGTGCTAGCTAAAGCATTACTAATACATGCTGTTATAGCCCTTAGGAGATGACGGTACCAAAATGGGAAACATCTGTGTAAACTGATAATTATTATTTAACACAAAATTTGTGTCAAAAGGAAGATTAACTTGTATTGCTCTAGGGGTCAAGGAGGAGTTTGCCTGATGGAGAACTTGAACCTGTCTTGAAGAATTAAGAGGCATTTATCACTAGTAGAAGGTTGTAGAGGACATTCTAAATAACCAAGAAACAGTACACACAAAGCCGCAAAGTTCTGGAAGGAATGGTGTCATTTAGGAATGACCAGCAGAAGTCTAGTGGAGATAGATTATGAGAAGTGATAGGAAATGTAGAAAATGCTTGTCAGAGCCTTGAATGAAAAGGTACTATGATAAGGAATTTGAAATCTCTCTAGAAGAGGTTCGGTGATATTTATGCAGAAAAATAACTAGATCTGATTTGTAAGAGCTTTGGAGCAGAAATATGCATTAGAAGCCTCATGAAAATGCCCAAGTGAGCAGCAGTGATTGCCTTATTTATGGCAGTGGCAGCAGAGTTTCAAAGGAGGATGTTCATGCAAGAGACGATACTGAAATAGAAATAATGGGATTTGGTGGCCAATTAAGGAGACAGTAGCAGAGGACAGCAAGATGGGTAATGGTGTTAAAAAAAATTGTTAACAAAAAGAGTAGAGAATATTGCAGAGATTTGTGTTTGAGAAACTTGGGAAATTACTGTTCGTGGAATATGAGAGAAGGAGCTGATTTGGAATGATAAATAATGATTAGGTGATATTTGAAGTGGAATAACAGTTTTAAAACTTAAGATCCCACCCCATTTCCTGAAAATCACTTCCAAGCATCAGTTTCTCCTTTTACTTGTTCAATATCTTGGGCCAAAGGAGAAATTGGTTTTGTTCTTGTTCTTGTTCTAATGTTATGTTCTAGACAATAGACCACACTCTCAAGTCAGCGTTCCTTTGAAATCCAGCCAAGCAGAATGATCATCCCTGCCTTGAGCCCCCTTTCTACTCCATCCAGACAGTTTTATTTCACTTGTTTTTTTTTTTTTAATGAACTCTTGTCAAGACTCATGTCTTATATGACATATGATTTTTGTACCTAGAGTAAATTGATAAATGAATGTGTACAGGAAATCTCTTTTTCCTGAACTCCAGGGTTTTGCCATCTTTTTCCTAGGCTTTTAATTTTGTATCAGTTAGGATTCAACTAGAGAAGGAGAACAGTAGGAAGATTACCTCTCTTTCTCTTTCTCTTTCTCTTTCTCTTTCTCTTTCTCTCTCTCTTTCTCTCTCTCTCTCTTTCTCATGTGAATTAAAGGGTTAATTGCAGAGAATTGACTTGTGGGGGCTGGGTGAAAGCTGTCTCTGTGTCTGGTATTAGCCTGAAGTCCACACGGTAGGCAGTCCAAAAGAGAAAATCACCAGCTGACTGTCACCCCACAAGGATAAATTGGAACCTCATAAATGCCTATGAGATCAGTTGGCAGATGAGGAAAATGTGTGTGCAACAAAATGGCTGCTGATTCCCTTCCATCCTCTAAAATTTCCCCTCCTGGCTTTGGAGGCTTCTTTTAATTTAATCTGAGCATCAGGTTTACAATTTTATTTACCCTACACAAGCAACAGAAGGGGCTCTCTCTTTCATTCACACTTACTTTGTCAATTTCTAATCCTGGGTAAGCCTCAGAAAGTTTAGCTGTGCTGGAGAAAGCAACATCATTGTTTCAACAGATGCTTCTGAGTATATATGCTCTCCAAACTCCATTGGCTCTTCACTGCTCACTTTCCAATCTTTTATTATTCCTTAGTGATGATATGCTGCTGTGTTTTTTCCAAGCCTTTCTCACACTTCTCAAGCTCACAAATTGAGCCTCAGCCTTCTGACTCTCAGACTATAACCTTATCTCTTTCATCTCAGAGACTATAGGAAAGAAAATATGTGAATTCCTGAATTTCCTTTCCTTTCCTGTAGCTTCAGTGGAAAAATATACTGAGTCTTTTCTTAGGTGAGTTACTTTTCTAGAATTGATGATGGGGCTTTGCTATGGCAATGATCTCATTTTCCTTTTGAATCTTTAATCTCTTTTCCTCCATTAAATTATAAGCATGTTCACATGATTCATTTACTTAAATAGGTATGTATTTTGAGTCCCACCTCTACCCTTTTTTTAAAACCAGCTTTTTCCACAACCACTCTGAAAAGTCCTAAAAGCAAATAAGCTCCTAATTATCAAATCTAGCAGCCTCTTCTCTGTTGTCATCCTCCCTGGCCTTTCTACAACATGTAGCCAAGTTTACTTCTTGGTACTGTCATCTTAGATCACTTCCTAGTCTCCTTTACTATCTCCTCCTTCTTTACCTAGTCCCTGAATGTAGATCTCTGTCAAGATTCTTTTCTTGGCCTCCTTATTCTAAGCTATGTCCCATGATTGATTAAGAATTCAAAGAGCTCCTTTATTATAATAGAATTGTCTAATAGAGGTATAATGCAAGCCACATGTATAATTTTCTTAAGAACCACCTTACAAAGAGTAACGAAACATATTAATTTAACTTTAATATACTTTATTTAGCTCAGCATATATACAACATCATCATTTTAACATGTAATAAGTTAAAAAACATTAATGAAATATTTTACATTTTGGGGGGCACCATCTGTTTAATATCCAGTGTGTACCTTACTCTTAGAACATGTATCAGTTTGGACTAGTCCTATTTCAAGCACTCAGTAGTCTCATGAGGCTGCTAGCCACTGTCTTGGACATCACAGCTCTGGAATCTATGAACTCATCCTGAATTCTTAGTTCCAGAGCTGGAATTCCAAGTCCTACTAAAATCTCATATTCAATTTCTTATTTGTATACTCTCTCACTTGTAGTGATGGCAGTTATGTATAAAAACATGAGGCAAAGATTTTATTCCATTGCTTACTTATCTTTATGGTTTTCCACTGCCTAATGAAAGCCAGTATAATGAACATAAATCTTGGAGTCACAGATTATTAGATTTGACTAGCTTCACTGCCAACTTTCATATGATTTGGGACAAGTTACTTAACCCTTCATGTGGTTCTGTTTTCTCATATAAAATAAGGGGCAAATAATACTTACCTTTTGGGTTTGTTATAGGAATATGTTGATATTATTCCTGACATAGTGCATGACCCATTGTAATTGCACAATAAGTGGTAACTAGGCCATTAACATGACATTCAAGTTTCTCCATTCTTAGCATACCTTTCCAGTCTTATGTATTTCTCTGAGATTCAGCTACGTACTTGTTTTCTCATGCATTTATACCTTCATTTCCTCATTCTTTAGAAAACATGCCTATAATGAGCTAGGCCCCATGACTAAGGGTTCCCTTAAGGAGTTCATTTATTCATTAATTTGTTCATTCAAGAAAAAATGATTAAGCCTATACTTTGTGCTACTATTTTAATGTTTGAGGTAAAGTAAGAGAAACAAAATAAAGTCTCCTTGGATAAAAGAGACAAAGCATTTACTCTTACGGAATTTACATTTTAGTTTGGAAGACAGGAAATAAAGAGTAAATAAAATCAATTAAAAATTACATAGCATGGGGGCGCCTGGGTGGCTCAGTCGTTAAGCGTCTGCCTTTGGCTCAGGGCATGATCCCAGCGTTCTGGGATCGAGCCCCACATCAGGCTCCTCCACTATAAGCCTGCTTCTTCCTCTCCCACTCCCCCTGCTTGTGTTCCCTCTCGCTGGCTGTCTCTGTCTCTGTCAAATAAATAAATAAAATCTTAAAAAAAAAATTACGTAGCATGGTAGAAGCCTATGAGTGGTGTGGGGGGGAAATGAACAGAGTAAGTGATATCAGAAATGGAGAGGAGTCTCTTACCAACTCTAAGTCCCTGGATACAACAGTTTCTGTTATGCATCCTCAAATAGTGTGTAACTAGTGCTTTGAACATAATAAGGACTAAATAAAGAACTGGATTCAATGGAATGTGTGGGGAAATGCAATCTAATTTCTAACTAAGCATCGTAGACATGAGCTTTATGAACACTTTTTACTTTAAATTAGAGCACCCTTGATATTCTCTAGCAGAATTATTGCAGCTGGCATTCTAATGGTATCTTTGTTTCCCCACAATTTTAATTCTTCAAATGGGATGCAGTAAAATATATATAAGAATAGTGTATGGGGGGTGCCTGGGTGGCGCAGTCGTTAAGTGTCTGCCTTCGGCTCAGGGCGTGATCCCAGCGTTCTGGGATCCAGCCCCACATCAGGCTCTTCCACTAGGAGCCTGCTTCTTCCTCTCCCACTCCCCCTGTCCCCTGCTTGTGTTCCCTCTCTCGCTGGCTGTCTCTCTCTGTCTAATAAATAAATAAATAAATCTTAAAAAAAAAAAAAAGAATAGTGTATGGATCCTGTGCTAATGTAACTATAGATAGTTACAGCTTCATGTTGCATCATGTTATTGCAATGCTCATGTAACTATGGATAGTTATAGCTCCATGTTGCATTATATTAATAAGCATTATGCAAAAAAATTGAGGGGGCTGATGATAGTCCAAAAATTTGAGAATTTTTGGAGTAAGCAAAGTTGAGCATTGAATGTTTGAATGTACTTTAAACTCACCAAGAAGACTATTGCTTATAGTATGCACCATTTCTCAGACAACTAGAGAACTCCTGATATACGGAGAGATTAAAGTTCAGGTAAATATACATTTGGAAATGATCTTCTAGAAAACAAATGGTAGTACAGTCAGAAGTGCTTATACTGTAAATAGGATGGTCCTATAATTTATCATTGAAAGCAGACATTTTTGAAAATGAAATCACAGTTAGTAATTATGCCAGGAAAACAGGCATCAACGAAGATTGTCTCCAGTAAAATGGAGCATATGGTCACTGTATCTATAAGACACTCTTATCTTGGGAAACCTGGGTGGCTCAGTCGGTTGGGTGTCCAACTCTTGATTTCAGCTCAGGTCATGATCTCAGGGTCATGATATCAAGCCCTCTATCAGGGTCTGCACTCTGCAGGGAGTCTGCTTGAGATTCTCTCCCTCTGCCCCTCTCTCTGCTTGCTTGCTTTCCCTCTATACCTCTCTCTCTCAAACTCTAAAATAAATAAATAAATCTTAAAAGAAAAAAGACTATCCATAGTTCATTCTACATTCATATCTTTCACCTCATACATCTTTTCTTCTTAGCCTCTCCAGCTCCTTTGGGAGGTGGGCCCATGGGAAACCCTGCAGGAAAGGAAGTAATGGCTATGTGCTCCTTTTTGATGAAAATTTTTTGAAATTTCCAGTAACATAATGTACCATAAGAGAGAAAATGAAAAATGAAGACTTTGGGAAAATATGTGCTTAACCTTTACAAGCAAAACAAGGAACTATATCATCCTGGTAGCTAGTAACTTAGACTTTTCAACTTAAGAAATTGTTTGGTTACCTTTCTAGAGATATTGCGAAAGAGATAATTTTAAATATATTGATATATTTGTGGCTATTTTTGAAATAGAAACCACTGTCAATACTTATGAAGTAAGGTTTTTTTTAAAAAAAATTATGGGTTTGGAAATTTTATAATAAAAAGTAAATATAGTGTAAAATCCATGAAACTTGACAAAATAGTGTTTTTTCATGAATACATGAGCACTCACTTGTATATTTAAATGTGCATCTCGCTGTAAAAATCTACACTAAATTAAGTAATAGATCAAACTCCAGTCTTCTGCAGTAAGTTCTATTTCTGTTCTTCATATAAACAAACAAAGCAAACCAATAACTTGCCATTCTCAAAGTGGAATTCAGTATTCCTTATACTAATTATAGCCTTCCTTCAGCAAACAGTTTTTAAATGCAGCATCTAAATTCAGGATCATTGGGCATTAAAAAAAAAAAAAGAAGAAGAAGAAGAACCTTATTCAGAAATACTGTATAAACTAAGAGGGGTAATATTTTTATAGAGTTTTGGATAAATGTTTTATGACTCTCGGAAGAGAAAAGTTCTAATTTTATTGAAGAACATTTTGTCCTCACATCTCCTTCCAAGTTTAGTAAATAGAGAAAGTCCCCAATGCAAAGGCATGAAGTGCTTATGTATTTACCAGAACAGATTTTTTTTAAAGAGACAGTAATATTAATAAAATTTAAAGAAATTCATTATTAAAGTGGAAACTTTTCTAAGTTGAGTTGCAGGATAACCACATTGTAATTTTTCTGAAGCAGCATGAACATAATAATTTCCATTTTCTGTTTCCTTTGACCTGACTCTGATTACCTTTGCGTCTGATTGTCTCCAAACGAAGCAACTGGCCTTGACATGTATAGACAGAGGACATGGTTACCCTGGCAACAGGCACCATGGACCACATGTGACCCTTCTCTGAAGAAAGTCTATGCCTCCTTGTTTTTAAACATTAAACAAAACAAAAAAATCTGCTGTCTCCTACTTGAAATGAAACAAAATAAAGTACTTGCTTTTTAATACTAACAGAAAAAAATACTTCAGCTTCTTTATTTGGCAAACTGTTCTACTCTGGATTTGGAGATGGATCCTTATCACTTCTTTGTGTTAATTTCATCACCATGAGTAATCAATCCAATTGATTAGGTAGCTATAAGGTACTAAACCTGTTTCTGGCACTTACAGCCTGAAGATCCAGCAGAGGGAGCCCACACGTTGTTTTTTAAATGTCAGTCTAAAATTATGATTTAATTTTATTTTAAATGTTCTAATAATAGAACTCTTATATTTTTGGATTCTAGAGATACATACCCATCAAAGTAATAAATACTCTAATGTCATTTTGTCATTTGCTGTTTATATCTAATGAAGTGCAGTATTTCTTAATCTATGTTTATATGAGTAAACAATTTTTAGGTCTTTTTTGTGGAACCAGTTCAAGAATACCCAATGGGACTGATCTAACCTTTATTTCAGATTTCCCAGAGTTTTAAGCCATATCCCCACTTCCCTGGTGTTTGGCTATAGACAATCAGGGGCACACCCACGAAAAATGTCTTGGAAGATTTTTCTAACTGAGGACAAAAACCATGAGGACTCCCCAGCTGGTTCCATAAAAAGAACGCAAGTGGTTTACATGGCATTGTTTTCATGTCAAGAAAGATGTCTTTGAAAATGACATGCCTTCCATAGGAAGCTGTGGGATTCCAAGGCCTGCCTTGCTCCCAGAAGACACACAGATTCTCAAGTGTTGTTCATCAGCCAAGGAACAATCATTTGCTTAGTCATTCCTTCAGAAATATTCATTGATTTCCTTCTTTATTCCAGTCACTGTTTCAAGTTTGAAGAATATAAGCATAATACAAATAGCTATGATTTATTGAGTTCTAATGATGTGATACAGATACTATTCTACAGTCTTTCTTTTAAGCCTTATAATAACCAATTTACAGATGAAAAACTGCATCTCAGAGAACTTAAATAAATTGCCTATGCTCCCAAAGGTAATAAGTAGCAGAGCTTGAATTTGAATGCAAGTCTGTAAGACCCTAAATTGCACACTGGTAACTGCTATAAAATATTGCCGTCCTAGACCCAGGAGAGTCACAGCCTATTGATTTCACTCTTGCTTCTGCTGAAACAAGTTTCTTGCCCTTAGTACAAAGACTTTTAGAGAGGAAAAAGAAAAAGTGGGTTATATTTGAGTGCTTCTCCTGTACCAGTCACCACACTTGATGCCTTATATGTCTCATTAATCTTTACAACAGCCCTAGGAAGTACATATTATCCCTACTTTACAGATGAAGAAACTGAGGCCTAGGAGATGATATAATTTACCTAAGATGATACCATGAACACAGGATTCGAATTTAGATCTTTCTGATTTTAAATCTTCCTGATTTTAAATCTTCCTGCCTCTACTTTAACACAATCATTTCTTCCAAACAGTTCCTCAAAAATAAAAGTTTCTGAAGTAGTTATTTGAATTTAGCTCATAGTATGAAGTATTTTAAAGGAATCTTTCTAACCCTCAACTCAAATATTCTTTCACAGTTAAGTTTCTTTAAGTATATGTGTGCGTATATTAATTTTTAAGTAAAAGCGTATTTTGTTTTTCATTCATCAGATAAACACTAACTATTAGTTGAAACAAAGAATCATAGAGTTTAAAAACTGGGATTGGCCTTAGTACTCATTAGTGTGATTCTTATTTTATTAGTGGGAGAACTGAGACTCAGAGAAATTGCGACTTGGTTAGTTTCCCATCATTAGTCAGTGACAGCACAGAACTACCATCCTAACCCAGGAACCAGCACTTTTCTACCCTGTTTCCAAAAAAAAATTAAGATGAATTATATTAGAAACATACTCAATCCTAAAGTCGTAACCTGGGTCATAACCTCATGATGCCAGTGCTGGATTGTATTCATGGTATAAAAATTAAAATTAATGTAGTTTTATCCAAAGTGAAAAAAAGAAAGTTGATTCAGAGCTCAAAATCTAATAAAATTGGTTTCAAAACTCTTTTGAAATCAAACTGTTGAGCCAAAGACAATACAATTTTCAGAGCTTTTATGTGGGTGGAATAGCAAGTTGAATCATATAGTTAATATTAAAATATCAAGGGGTAGCTGGGTGGCTCAGTTGGTTAAGTGTCTGCCTTTATCTCAGGTCATGATCTCGGGGTCCTGGGATCTAGCCCTGCATAGGGCTCCCTGCTCAGCCTCACTTCTGCACCCCCACCCCCCCCCCCTTTGCCCCCCCCCCCCCCCCCCCCCCCCCCCCGTCGTGCTCTCTTTCTCTCAAATAAATAAATAAAATCTTTAAAAAAATAGAATATCAAGTTCAGAAGATAGTGGGATTATGTCATTGGTTTACTAAACCACTAATTTTGATTATATATATTGTTCGTTTTAATTCAGCAGTCTCTATATTATCTTTTTTGGCTCACTTCTGTCATTTGCAGATGGAATGTTTCTATAGGTAACTTTCAAAATACACACAGCCCACATGTGCACAAGTACATGCATACACGTGTGTGCAAACAGTTTTTAAACCAACCCATGACACTTTTGCCGTGTACTTAGAGTCACAGCAACAAAGTTGGTGAGTGAGGACAGATTAGCAGCTACATCCCGGTAAGATTATGACCCCTGATACCTTGAGCAGTTCTGAAAAAATTAAGTCTCTGCTGGGGTAAGGGCATCTCAGTGGGAAGAGTTTAGGTTTTAGAGATTCTGATTTCATAAAGGTCCTCTAATCCTATCAGTCTCTTTGGAGCCCATGATATGATCTCAGCAGTGATAAGACATATATAAGAAAGTATGTCTGAGCCTTAGCTGTGTTATTGGTTGAGTACGTATTTCATAATCTTTCAAATTTGCCCTGTGGCAGAGAAAAATTAGTCAACCACAGTGTAATCATTGTATACTAGAAAAGCCATTCAACATTTGCTGCAACATGGATGGCACTGGAGGAGATAATGCTAAGTGAAATAAGTCAAGCAGAGAAAGACAATTATCATATGGTTTCTCTCATCTATGGAACATAAGAACTAGGAAGATCGGTAGGGGAAGAAAGGGATAAAGAAAGGGGGGGTAATCAGAAGGGGGAATGAAGCATGAGAGACTATGGACTCTGAAAAACAAACTGAGGGCTTCAGAGGGGAGGGGGGCGGGGGAATGGGATAGGCTGGTGATGGGTAGTAAGGAGGGCACGTATTGGATGGTGCACTGGGTGTTATACGCAACTAGTGAATCATCGAACTTTACATCAAAAACCAGGGATGTACTGTATGGTTAATAACATAATATAATAAAAATATTATTATGAAAAAAAAAAAAAAGAAAAGCCATTCAAAAGAAATTGCAGATATGGCATCCAGTTTAAGAGAGGATTACCATTGTTTTCACTGGAGGAAACAGGGCCAGTGGGAAACTATCCAAGAACATGAAAGTTAAAAAACAAACAAACAAAAACATTAAAAACAGTGTTTTAACCATATTGTCATCCTGCTTTTAGTTTTTTTTTTTTTTTATCTGTTTTCCTTAGTCCTTTCTTAATCCCTGACCCTGTAGACTTTCCATAATTGTTGGTTGAATGGGTAAATCCTGGCAGCCGATAGATATTTGGAGTGCTTTCTGTGTGTCAAACAGTATAATAAGAGCTTCTAACTATATTTTCACATTTAAACTACATAATAATTCCATGAGGTACAGTTATGGAAACTGAGACTTTTGTTTCATACCCAAAATCACCCAGTGAATGAAGGAGGCAGGATTTGAAGCAAGATCTATGTTTGTTGAGGATGATGCTTTTAATAACTAGGATATGCTGCCTTCAAGGAGATTAAATTGGAGTGTTTCCATCATGAGCTAAATTATTGGTGTGCTCTCTCATTCTGATCACACAATTTTTTTAAGTGACAATGATTATATGGTCATATTGTTGCTACAAGTTTTACTGGCTTACATAAGGTATTTTATTTGGTTGGCTACAAATGCCTCCTTAAGGAATGTAGAGACCCTGGACTTAAGTATAATTTCAGGTCACTGGATGGTCCAGCTCCAAAATTCCTGTAAAAATGTTGCTTCCCATGAGGAAAAGATACATTCAGGACATAGGAATTGATGCACAACATTTCAGTTCTTGCTGCAAAGCCCAGAACTTCTGTGCATAAATGGACTTTGGATCATGTTATATTATAATAGCCTATAACTTTGGCACCTGGTTATCACTTTACTGACATTCAAATTCCTGGACAGCTAGAAAAATGACTCTTTCCCCCTAAACAGTAGTTTAAACAAAATTTGAACCTAAAGTGGGATTTGGAGTTCACCTCTGAGCTCATGGAAATGTGAATGAGGTCTAAGACCAGGTCAAACTGGTCAAACAGCTTGGAATTCAGTCTGATATTTTTTCCTTCTTAATTAAAAAAGGGATTATTTTCTCTTGCCAGTGAGTGGCCTTTGGGTTGGGAATATTGTATAACTCAAGCAGCCATCTTAATAAATTAGTCAGGAAATACACTGTTCAAGCAGTCTTGTTTTTTGGCCTATGGGGAGGATATATGGCTAAGTGGGTCAGGGGCTGGGGTGGGACAGGAAATTTACATGACGAACATTAGGGAATTGCATTCTTTATACATTCAGGATCCACCATAATTTATTACACTGATCAAATCCTATAAAGCAACTTCTAGTGTGTTGGATCTATAAAAAAAATTATCACTGTTTTAGAATAGCTAACTTACCTAGAAAATTCATTTTTTACACAGTTGGACAAATTAGTGCTTCTTCCTGACTGTTCTTCCATGATGCCAAAGAACACATTTGCTGTGTTTTATATCTTGAGTTCCATTCTTTTGCAGGATACAGGTTGAGACAAAATGTGTCCTAACTGGCCACTCCTCTGCAGGTGACCTCTTTCTTTTGGTATAAATATGGATGAGTAGCTTGCTTAGTCCAGTCCATTCCTTTGAAAATAGCCTTAATTAAATGTGATTTTTGAGAGACAGTCTGGAGATGGGATCTAGAAACAACTAGATTAAGCTACTTCTTTAATCACAGAATCTCCTGGTTGAAGGTACCTCAAAGGTCACACAGTACAGCCACATTAACTATAGTTTACCATTAACTACAATCAGTTAATATTCATCGAATACTTGCTAGTACCATATGCTCCAAAGTTGTTTGATTAAAAAAAATAAACATTTTAATTTGATTTCCTATGCCTTTGTCATTGAAATGGTTCCTCATCAATTCTGTTTAAGATGTCGTATAACAGCAGCTGGGCAAGGAGCACGTCTGTGGGAAGTTTGATGGTAGAGTGGTATTTTGTGGCCACTGTTGCACTGTTTTGCCTGGCAGGCACAGGGGCTTCAAAATAGGCTGTTTGGATTAGAACGTGGCTCTGATGTTTGCTAGCTCTGTGATCTCAGGTGCTATACCAACATCTCTAAGTCTCAGTATCCTATTATATGAAAAGGAATAGCAATGCACTACCTCACAAGCTTGTTGTAAAGATCAAATGGGATAATATACACACTTGACACAGCATTGGCACCTTAGACATTGTATGTACTCAATATACGCAACCATACGTTGCATATATGCAACCATATGCAACCAAGTAATTTATAATTACTCTTTTTAATATATTATTTATACTTATGTTTACTATTATTATCCCACTATGGCCTTTTTGACAACATAGTACCTGACACATAATAGGTGTTCAGCGTACATTTATCGAATGAGTGAATAAATGAGTAAGTGAAGGAGATATTTTCTTTAATATGAGGTAAATCAGTTAGGATTAGTGAATGAATATTCATCTCAACATTTGTTATACATTATACCTATGGGCACAACCTGTATTCACACATAAGTTGATAAGGACATCAAACTTGGTCAGTGATCTCTGCTCATTTCCAGAAACCTAGATCTTGAATATAAGTGAGCTGAGATTTTGGGGGAAACATGGCATGAGGTAATTTTACCCAGGAGAAAAGCTGTTATCTTTTATGTACAGCTAAACACAGGAGGCTTGCCCTAGACCTGCTGCACACCCTACATAGGATTGGTAGGTTTGAGGTAAATAAAATTAAGAGCAGCTGTTGTTGAATAAGGTTGAACAAAGACATGGATTCAGTGTCCTTACATTGGCTTTAGGTAGTGTTTATATTTCAAGATCCAAAGTGGTGGTGCGGTTCCACAGTAGAACATTGCCATAGTGAGCATTTTCAGCAGTTTCTTTTTTTTTTTCCCGTATTTGTAGTAAAGAAAAAATATTTGCATATCTGATATGAATGATTAAAATATGCAGATGCAACATTAGTGAATGGAATGACATGGTATGTAGGTGATGAATCACTGCGTTCTACTCCAGAAACCAATACTGCACTGTATATTAACTAAGTAAAATTTATAAATAAATAAATAAATAAATAAATAAATAAATAAATGGAATGACATTAATTAAAGAAATAAGATGCATACTACGAACTGCCTTTTTAAAAGGAAAACAATTTTTTAAATATACTTTTTGAAATACTGAGGGATAATGGTATTTTATACCTTCCTAAAAACTTTACTATATTATCAGGTAAAGGGAGCAACATGCCAAAGATGCATGGGAAGGAACATGCTGCTTATGAGGAACTGCAAGTCATACCACATTTCCAGAATGTGAACTGTGAGGTGAAGAGAGCAAGGAATAAGACAGGGGCAGTGGACTGGGTCAAGCCATTTACTTCAGTTCCTTAGCATGATCAAATCACAATATGCCAACCTTTTCAAAATGTGTCCCAGTGCTTATTAAGAGCTGCTATTTGGGGAAAAAAGAGACTGTAAGTCAAATGCATCTGGGATATGCTCGGTTAGATAGTGTTATGTATTGGTTTTCTTCAAGTCTTTTTAGGACCTTTATTGTGTCAGTGACCTTTGTGATTTTGCAGGGGGAGGATATAGTATGCAGTATTTTCTAAACTTATTTGGATACAGATGATCTTGCAGTATTTGTGTTTTATCTTCCAGCATTTGCAGCATTTTCTAAGCTTATTTGAATACAGACCATCTTGCAGGATTGGTGTTTCATGGAAACCTTTGGGAACCACTACTATAGACAACAGAGAGTCTGTAAATAATTTTAAATATGGGAATGTAGCTTATTCTAGTAGCAAAGTAGAGTAGCAAAGAATGTGAAAGGGAAAAATTAGATGGAGGCAGATTATGATCTCATTATAATAGTCCTGGAGTGGCTTAGAGAGAAATGGCTGGGGCAGACCCAACGGTCATCAGTACGCAACAACGATGAGGAGAAGTTGATTGATTGAGAAGCATTTAGGAGCCTATGGGAAACACAGATATGATGATTTTATTCCTCTATTTAATTATGAGATTAAAATCAGCAGGACTAGGCAACTGATTGCACATAGAGGGTGATGAGAGAATAAATAAATCTATAATGACTCAGGTTCCTGATTTGGGAAAGTGGGTGACAAGTGCTGTTTTCATTGAGATCTGAAATACTGGAGGAATGGTTTGGAATTAATAGAACTGAGAAGGGGACTTTTAGGCATATAAATTTTAACATGTCTAGGGAACATACAAGATGAATGTCATACAAGTGATATGGATGCGACAGACATGAGTACAATGGTAGTTCAAGTCCTGTGAATGGATAAGGTCACTCATCCAGGGAACAACAAGGATAATTTTACCAAAAAGCAATTTGCAAAAAGCCATCTCTTTCAGGGAGTTGCTTTCACAGGCTTAGCCACTTAGGAAATTGCCTTTTGGGTAATTATTCATCAGCAAATTGTCTATAGGCAAATTGAACAAGAGCTGCTAGGAAAACTGTACAGTATGAGAATAATTCAGGACCTAGATGAACCTTTGGATTAAGAGACAGCAGGCAAAAGAGAAGCTCATAATAGATAAATGAAGAGCTATAAATACCACCAAATTTTCACCAGCATGATACTTTGTACTGCTAAACAAGTATTTATTTATATAAAAATGATGGCCTCGACAGAATTAATACCAAACTATTTAAGTTGCAAAATAGCTGGGAAAGTTTGTTTTGTAATGTGCTTAAATGGTCCAAGGTCAGGATTAACTGAACTTCTTTATTTCTATCAACAGTCCACTGTTAACCAGGTCACCCATTTCTATTATGTATTTTTAACATAACACAGACTAAACCTAGACCTTACTGCCTATAATAGTGATGGCTGTACAGAGCCAGGCACATTATACATGTATAACTAATAGCAGCCAGCATTTTTCCAGATGAAAATAAATGAGTATTTTATTTCTAAGATCTCTTGCTTAAATAAGAAATGACTATGATTCTCGGAACTCTTGGGTTTTTTCAGCAATGATCAGTTACTTTCAGAATTAACTCTCTCTTATATATAGAGCCTTTGCTGGGCCACCACCTGTGCCTGGGATCTCAGGTCATCACCAAAGAATGAATGTGTGGCCTCATGTATATGAGAGCCAAGTGGCCAGTAGAACAAGCAGAACACAGGGTTTCTAGCTTCAGGGTTTATTTATTTAAAAATTTTAAGTGTATTTTTATTTTTAATGTTATTGTATTGTGGTAGTAACACCTAACATGAGATCTACCTTCTTAACAAGTTTGTATGTGTACAGTATAGTATTGTTAATTATAGGGACAGTGTTGTACAGCAAATCTCTAGAACTTTACCATCTTGTGTGATTGAGACTTTATGCCTGTTGATTAGCAACTTCCCATTTCACCCTCCCCCCAGCCCCTGGCAGTCACCATTCTAGTCTCTTATTCTATGAATTAGATGGTTTTCATTACCTCATATAACCAAAATCATGCAATATTTATCCTTCCATGACTGGTTTATTTTACTTAGCATAATGTCCCCAAGGTTCAGTCATGTTGTCACATACAGCTAAACATTAGATTGGGGTTAGTGAAGAGGAGAGATGAAGTATATATTGAGTACCAGCGCAAGTACTATAAAGCAGGAAGGACAAAAGAGATCAGAGACCAAACTGGAAATCAGAAGACATCAACAATGGCTACTCTTCTTCTGAGGTCCCTAAAGTTTAAGTTTTAATTATTCTGATAAACAATGAAGAGCCATTCCTGAATGAAGAAGGTACTGGGTTGCAAGCTCCCAGAAAGATAGGACAAATACTTGGAGACTGTGTTTGAATAATATCAACACCTGTGAGTTAAAAAAAATAATAATTCGAATATTTTATCTACCAAATCTGGGCAGTGAGACATTGATATACATTCTTTTAGAGAAGGTAGGAATATTTCCCCCATATTTCCTATGCTATGCTCTTCTAGCCCTGGCATCTCAGGGCATGCTGTGCCCATATCTGGAATGCTCTTTTCCTCGTATCTATCTAAATGTTGTCTATCCTTCATGGTTCAGCTGAAGATGTCTTCTCTATGAAGAATTTCCTGATTACTCTTGTTACTATCTCATTGCTCTATGTCATTAGTTCATTCAAAAAAATTTTACTCAATATCAATTATGTGTGAGACTCAGTTCTCGGACCATGGTATAGCAGTGAACAAAACCAAACCCCCTTTCTCATGGAGCTTACATTCTAGAGGGGAGATATTAATATTCTTCTCTTCAGATAGATAAATAGAGATAGAGATATAAAGTGGATGGGTTGGACAGATGGACAGATGGATGGCAAGATTGGTAGAATAGAGATTTAGTTGTTAAAGGCTATAAAAATTATAGAAGATAATAATAATCATAGTAGGTAAATAAAATGATAAGAGAGTGATCAGCATATGTGTAGTGGTTGGCTGATATTTTTGCCAGTGTGTTTCCACTTATTAATATTTGCTGCCATATTGTAAGCTCTTTGAATCGAAGAGCTCTGTTTTCTCCTTCTCTTAGCCTCACAGCAGTGCCCAAACACAGGGCTAGACTCCGGTAATAAGCTTAAAATATATTTGTTTATTGACAAAATTCTTCACTTTTCATGCAGATATGTGGCACAGCTTTATTTTCCATTGAAATGTCAAATTGGTCTAAACAGGCTGGCTTAGAGATTTGTTTAGTTTTATATTTATATGCAGAGCAATATGCTCTAAATAAATCCGAAGGGATTCAATAACAGTTTTTGGCAGCAGCTTCTCTTTCGTGCTTCTATTTTTCTTTCTTGGTTTTCCCTGATGTTTTCACATTAAAAGGAGATTTCCTAGTGCAATTAGTGAGGCTCCTCCCAGTGACCTTCCACTCTTGCCCTGAATAGATGAACAAGCTGAGCTAGAAAGGAAAGGAGGGTCACAACAGAGGTTACTGAGGGCGTTCTTGGGGCTGGGAGGAGTAGGGCTGGGTGCGGTTATGTTCTCACCTCCATTTAGGCTCACCCCCTTCAGTTCTCACTAAACCTGTCGTGGAAGGGTACACGCTATTAAAAAGAAAACCTGGATTTTTGCCCAGGGAGTTATCAGGGGCAGTTCTAGGAAGAAGAAAAACAGAGTTAGAGAAAAGGGAAGAGGGACAGGGGAAAAATATATCTCGGAGGATCAGAAGTGAATCAGGCCAAAAAATGTTTTGCCAGGCTCTTGTATCAGACATGGCATCTCTAGATAGTTTCTCAAACCCAGTGTACTTTCAGATGGCCTTAGGAAGAACTCTACTTGGAGTTTGGGAAAATTTATAGTATTCTTGGAAAAGGTGTTTAAACATCACTAGTTTGCAAAGAAACAAAACCAACAATCTGATTTACTCTGTACTGTTTGCATTCCCCCCGTATTTATTAATGCAGTCTTATTTTATAAAAACAAATGAAAACTGAACTAATTGGATCTCCGTGAATACCAGGCATTCTGCTTGTGCTATCTCATTTCAACTTCACCATGATCCCTGGGAGGGAGACAGGGTTACTTCCCTGTCACAAATGAAAAAGCCCAAGTTTGAAGCAATTAAGAGCCTGCCCCAAAGCACACAGCAGCTGTGTCAGAACAGGGATTTGAACCCAGGTGTTTGAGACAACAGGCAGAGTCCACTAATTTTTTATGTCCTTTAACAGGCATCAAATCATTATGTGAGAAATTACAAGTATAGTACTGATAGGCCCCACCATAGACACACACACATACACACACACACACACACACACGCACACCTAGACATAGAGGGATGCAAACAGAATAACAGGTCATGTTGCTTTTTACCCCTACCTAATACCATACTGGTTTTCTGCTGAATTTCTTTTTATTGCTCTGATCCCTCTTAGGCCCTGGGCAAGGAGGCTGGCTTTTACGTCTGTGATTATTTATAGTCATGTTTTATTTGGTTTGCAGTGCAGGAATTTATCCTGAAGATATCCTAACTCCCTTACAGGTGTCAAATAACCCTGCCATGGGATTGGAAGGTACATTTTATGAAAATCAGTTAAGAATGTAAAGAAAGATAAAGGAGAAAAGTTTCTACTGCGTAGATTTCAGAGGTCAAGATTAAAAGTGAAAAATAAAATTTACTTTTGGTGCTTGGATACTGAAATTCTAATTTGGATTTTGTCTTAAAAGTACGGTGAAAATATTATAGGACTATATTAACCAGCTTCTAGTTGAAAGCCACTGTAATGCAGGGTGATTTCTTGAGTTATAATTTTCTTAACTGCAAAATAAAAGGCTTTATTTAGATCATTCAATGCCAGAATTTTATGATTTAAAATTTCCCTAATTTAAAGTTCATCATGTGTTTTTTGAACCTCCAAAATGACTCTAATAAATAATATTCTAAATGTTATTTTAGAACATTTTGATTTTTGATAGTTATTAAACTATCTGAATCTTAGACTGATTGTACAAGGGTCCTGAACCTGTATTTTGCCTTTGTAATTTACCTACAATCTCATGAATTTAATTTTCCTCACTGCACCATGGCCATTTGTGGAAAACGGACCCAGCAAAATGAGGTTTGGAGGTTCAGGGCAGTAATATTTGCTCTCTTGCCGCCGAGATGTCAATAACATTATGCAGTCCATCTGTACAGAACAAGCCTCCCTCAGGACCTTTTACCTAGTAAAATCAACAGAACAACCTAACCTATCAGGAGGCTAGCAGCCAGGAGCAGCAGGCATACAGTAGGTGTGAGGAACCGACAGTCTCTGCCTGGGGTGAGTAATTGCAACAGCCTCGGCCAAAATCATCGGAACAGCTGTCATGCTGAGGTCACAACACAAGGTTACAGGACATGGCATCCAGGAAACAGTACAGGACAGATAGGTAACACTTTAGCAATGGCTAAAGAGCAGAAAGAAAAGAGATCTTTTTGGCTGAGTGGAAGACAGAGGCATGAGGAAGTGTTTCTAACAAACAATGAAGAAAATTTTTTAAATGGATTCGAGATTTTAAGTTAAGAAAGCCTTTGTAACCTAACGGTATGTTTTCTTCTAATAATTTATTTTTTAATGTAAAACTTAAATTGATAGGGAGTTTATCTTGGTGTACAGTGTGAAGTATGAAGCCAGCTATCTTTTTCCAGGTGAATACCTAATTGTCCTAACACCACTGATTTCTAAAAATCCTTTGCCTACTGATTAGAGATGTCCCCTTGCTCATATATTAAATTTGTCTAAGTGTTTAGGAATATTTTCTGAGACCATATTTCCTAAAGTGCCAAGTCCAATTATGTTTCCCTTCTATCGTGCTTCTCCAGGTAAAAAAACCTTTGACTTACTCATCAATAGCTTTTTATGCCATGTTTGACAGAAAGAATTGGGAAGAAGATATGATTATCTCCCATAAAGGAAATAGTTTTCAGGAAAGCCATATGAAGAAAAATGATTCTCCAGATATTATTGCTAGAAAATCCCCCAACAGGATTTTTCTTTCATTTCTAAAGCATTACCAAGTCATTTCATACCACTCAGGAGATCTGCTCCTACAGGTGGTCAAAGGGAAAAACCTACAATACTTAAGGGGAAAAAAATGAAACAAAGAACATATATATCTCTCCAAGCATAAATCTCCAGCTGTTAGTCATTGCCCCTTTTAATAAGAAACTGTGATGTTTTTGCCATAAAAAAGTAGTTCACTTAAAAAAAAAAAAAACAAACCTTATCAAGCCAAGCAAAAGGGTTATGCTGTATTCATATGTCTATAGTTAGACTTATTTTCTGGCAGCAGTGCTTCTTAGAGTAAAGATTGCTTATTTGTGTAAGAGTCTAGGATAGTTTATTGGCAAGTTCAAAGATATTGTTTCAGTAACTCTACTGGCGTAACAAGGTATAAAAGTAAGACCAAAGCCAATATCTATATACAGTCAGTGTATACAGGTTAGCATGTTTCATACCAGGACTAGAGATTTAAATCCTATGTTTTCATTTTCCTATAACATTAGCAGAAAATGCAGTGCTAAACCTTTCAAATGCTTTTATGGGTGCCTCCTTCTCTGAGATTGATGTTGCTATTTACAACAGGTCTCCTTGAGGTCATCATCATTTACCAGTGCCGATTCTTTGCCTTTCTTAAACCAGCTCTGATTGGGATCAGCATCTGGCGTCCCCACTATTCTTCTGAAACTGCTCTTTTCAAAAGAGCCTACCACCTCCATGTTGCTTAAATGATTGCTTAATTCTCATTTCTCATATTACTTATCTAAAAGCTACCTTTATCATAATTGATCACCCTCCTTCCTGAAACACATACTTCACTTGGTTTCCAGAACACACACCTTCATGTTTTTTCATACCTCACTGGTTACCTGTCTTCAGGTTCCTTTGCTGATCCCTTCCTATATTCCTAATCTCTTAACACTAGGGACCTTCAGAGTCAAATCATTAGAACTTTGCTCTTCCCTGTCTACCCCTACTCCCATTGTGACTGCCTCTGCTCTTATGATTTCCAGTACCATCTGCAGGCTCCCTGATGATATCTAGATTTATGTCTCCATTTTGGACCATTCCCCTAACTCTAGAATCATGTATCTAACCGCTACTAGCTGGGTTTCTTCCATAAGTATCTTAAGTTTAACATCTCTGAAAGTAAGATCCTGTTCTCTCTCCCAAATCTGTTCATAGTCTTCTCTATCTCATAATCTTCTCATTAACAATACTCATTTCCATTTGCTTGGGCCAAAGCCTTGAGACATCTCTCACACTCAACATACAAGCCACCAGGAAACCTTTTCCGTTCCACCTTCAAAATATTTACCTGACGCCTTCTCATTTTCACAGCCACCGCTCTTATTGAAGCCACCGTCATTTAGGTTACTGAAATACCCTCCTCCCTGGGCTCTAGGCTTTTGTCCTTGCCCTTCATAGAGCTGCCATCCCTTAGTACAAGACAGATCACATTCTTCTGTTCAAAAATTTAGAGTGGTTTCCCACCTTGGAATAAAAACAAACAGTACACTGGCCACCAAGGTCCTCCATGATCTTTTACCTCCACTCTGACCTCATCTTCTATTATTGCTCTTTTTCAGACTCCCTGGCCTCCCCATTGCTCCTTGACAAAGCAAGACACTCCCTCACTATATTAGTTTTCTATGGCTGCTGTAACAAATTACCACAAACTTAATGGTTTAAAGCAACACAAATTTATTACTATATCATTTTGTAGGTCAAAGGTCAGACACAGGTCTTACTGGGCTAAAATCAAGGTGTTGGGAGGTCTGCATTCTTTTTTGGAGCTCTAGAGGAGAATCCATTTCCCTGTCTTTTCCAGCTTCTAGAGGCTGCCCACATTCATTGGCTTGTGATACCCTTCTGCATTTTCAGAGCAAAAAAGATTGCATCCTTCTGACCTTTCTTCTATAGTCACGTCTCCTTCTGACCCTTGCTGGGAAAGGTGCTTTGATTTTAAGGACCAGTGTGATTAGATTCGGCCCACTCAGATAATTCTCCATCTCAAGGTTGGTAACCTTACTAATATCTACAAAGTCCTTTTTGCCATATAAGACAATGTATTCATGGGTTCCAGGGATTAGTATGTGAACATTATTCTGCCCAGCATACTCATCTCCTTACATACTTGCTCATGTACCACCTTTACAGTGAAGCCTTTCCTGACCATCATATTTACATCCACCACCACCACAGTATTTCCTCTCTTACTTTCCTATTTCATTTTTTTCATAATACTAATCATTATATAATATACAGTGTGGCATATATTAATAATTTAGTATATTTTTTACATCTCCTCTTATCAGAATGTAAGCTACATGGTGTCAGGAAAGTTGGTTTCCCTCTTGTATCCCCAACTCCTGCAGCAGTTTCAATCGTATGGTATAGCTTCAATAAATATTTTTTGAATAAATGGATGGGCGAGTAGAGATAAAAACAGAAGGATCCTACCTTGTTTCTAAGTTAGACTTTCCAGATCAAGGGATGAAATACATTTTGAATCAGTATCCCAATAGATTCATTGTAGAATTTATAAACTTCTTTCTTATGGACTTTACTCACCGTATGTTAAATAATGGAATTTATTGTTTATTAACACGTGTAGTGACATAGTAGATTCTCAGCACATATATTAGTGCCTGATTCGTAATAGTGAATAGATAACATACCTTTTATTTGATTTAATTTGAGCTATAGTTTATTACTTTCATATTTTATGAAGTTGAGAATGATCCCCTTTATTCCTAGTTTTTCTGAGAGTTTTTATCATGAATGGATGTCACATTTTGTCATATGCTTTTTCTGTATTAGTTGATATGATCAGGTGATTTTTTTCTTTAGCCTATTAATATGGTAGATTACATTGACTGATTTTCAGATATTGAACCAGCCTTGTATCCTTGAAATAAACCCCACTGTTGATGGTATGTAATTCTTCTCATGTGTTACTAGATTCTGTTTTCTAACATTTCGTTAAAAACTTTTGCTTGTATATTCATGAGGGATATTTGTTGTAGTTTTTATTTTTGTACTATCTTTGTCTTGTTTTGATATAAATGTAATAATGGCTTCATATTTGAGTTGAAAACTGTCCCTTCTCTTCTAATTTATGGAAGAAATTGTGTAGAAGTTTTAGCCAGGACAATAAGGCAAAAAAGGAAAATAAAATGCATATAAATTGGGAAGGAAGAAATAAAACTATCCCTATTTGCAAATGATATGATTGCCTATGTAGAAAATCCAAGGAATCTACAAAAAAACTTCTAGAACTAATAAGTGAGATAAAGAAGTTTGCAGGATATGAATAAGCATTCAGAAATCAATTATGTTTCTTTTCACTAGCAATGGAAAGGTAGAAACCAAGATCAAAAAACAGTAGCATTTGTAATCACTCTAAAATGAAATAGGTGTAAATTTAATAAAACGTGCAGGCTTTGTGTACTGAAAGCTACAGAATACTGATGAAAGAAATCAAAGACCTTAAATGGAAAGGCATATCACATCCATGGACTCAGTATGGTAAAGAATAGGAAACATGTCAGTTCTCCTCAAATTAGCATACAGTTTCCTATAAACATATCAGCAAGATTTTTTATATATTTACATAGTTCTAAAATTTACACGGAAAAGCAGAAGAACTAGACTAGCATAAACAACTTTTTAAAAGAAGAATAAAGCAGAAAGAATCACTGCACCTGTGTTTAAGAATGATGATATACTAGGGCACCTGGGTGGCTCAGTCGGTTAAGCGTCCAACTCTTGATTTCAGCTCAGGTCATGATCTTAGGGTTGTGGAATAGGGCTGCCTCCCCCCACCTTGTTGGGCTCTGCGCTAGGCGTGGAGCCTGCTTATTAAGGTTCTCCCTCTCCCTCTGCCACCTCCCACCCCTGCCCCCCAGCTCACAGGCACACATTTTCTTTCTAAAGAAAAAAAAAAAAAAGAAGAATGATATACTATAGAAACCAAGACTGTGTAATGGTACTGGTGAAAGGAGACACATAGATCAATTGGAAAGAATAAATAACTTAGAAATAGACCCACACAAATACAGCCAATTGATTTATTTTTTCTAAAGGTGCAAAAACAATTCAATATAAGAATAATCTTTTCAATAAATAGTGCTGAAGCAATTGGATATCCAAGAGCAAAAAGAAAGGAAGAAAGAAAGAAACCAACTTATACCCCATATTATACAAAAAATAACTTAAAATGGTTAAGACATTTAAATGTAAAATATAAATTGAAGGTAACTTAGGAGAAAATCTTTAGTACCTAGAGCTTTGTGAAGATTTTTTAAATAAGACACCAAAATCATGATTCATTGAAAAATATGGTATTTTAGACTTTATCAGAATTAGAAAATCTTGTACTATGAAGATTTTATTAAGAAAGAAATTTACAAAGACAAGCTACAGATTAGGAGAAATACTTGCAAACCATATAACTGACAAAGGGCTTATACCTAGAATATATTTTTTAAAAACTCAGAGCAAACAAACAAAAAAGTCTTAAAAATCAGTATTTAAGGAGCGCCTGGGTGGCTTAGTCGTTAAGCATCTGCCTTCGGCCCAGGGTGTGCAGTCCCACATCAGGCTCCTCCACTGGGAGCCTGCTTCCTCCTCTCCCACTCCCCCTGCTTGTGTTCCTTCTCTCGCTGGCTGCCTCTCTCTCTGTCAAATAAATAAATAAAATAAAATAAAAAAATCAGTTTTTAAAAAAAACCACAAATGATCCAATTAGAATATGGGCAAAGATGTGAAGAGAAATTTCGGTGACAAAGTTATACCATGGCACTTGCAGAAGTATTTAATATCACTAGCCACAAGGGAAGTGCAAATTTAGATCATGATAAAATATTACTCCACATTTCTTAGTACAGCCAAAATAAGAAATAGTGATAATACCAAATTATCATTTGGCAAAGATGTGGAGAAAGTGGATCTCTCATATATTGCTGGTGGAAATGTAAAAAGTATAGATACTCTTGAAAAGTTTGGCAGTTTCTTTTTTGGGGGAGAAGCAGACTCAGAGGGAGGGGGAGAGAGAGAATCTTAAGCAGGCTCCACACCCAGTGCAGAGCCCAATGTGGGGCTCGATCTCACAACCCTAACATCATGACCCTGATATGACCTGAGCCAAAAGCAAGAGTCAGACACTTAACCGGCTAAGCCACCCAGGTGTTCAGTTTGGCAGTTTCTTAAAAAAACAAATATGCTTTTACCATGCAATCCAGCATTCATGCTCCTGGGCATTTATTGCAGTGATGCAGAAATTTATGTCTACACAAAAGCCTGTACATAGTTTTTCTTAGCAGCTTTATTTGTTATAGCCCCAAAGTAGAAATAATCAAACTGTCCATTGATAGGTTATGATTAAGCAAACTGTGGTACATCCATACCATAGAATAGGACTCAGCAATGACAAGCAATGAATACACAACAACTTGGGTGGATCTCAAGGACATTATGATGAATGAAAAAAGAGCCAGCCTCGAGAGATAATATACTACACAATTCCATGTATATAACATTCTTGAAATGAGAAAATTTTGGAAATGGAAAAACATATCAGTGGCTGCCATGGGTTAGAGATGGTGTTAAGCAGAGAGCATATGACTGTAAAGGAAGAGCATGAGGGAGACCTTTGCGGTGGTAGAATATTTCTGTATCTTGATTATGGTGGTTATATGATTTTCTGCATGCGATAAAATGATAAAGAGCTATATATGCACATTGTACTAATGCCCAATTCCTGATTATAATATTATACTAAAATTATAATTACTGGTAAGATGTAATGAATGGAGAAACAGTGAAAGGTACATGAGTCCTTTCTGTACCAACTTGGGAGGTTCCTATTTATCTATAATTACTTCAGAATAAAAGTTTAAAAAAATACATGTTTTATTTTAATGCATCCCATGGTAATCCAATGAAAATATGGATGCCAGATGTGCTTTTTGGAGATGTGGTGCCAATTATTGTTAAAATTATTTTTTTTTTATTGAGTTGAAATCACATAGCATTAAATTAACCATTTTAAAGCATTCAACTCACTAGTACATTCACAGTGTTGTGCAGCCATCAGCCACTGCTAGGTCCAAAACATTTCATCAATTTGAAAGGAGATCTCATGCTCATTAAGCAGTCACTCCCTACTCCTCCCTACATGCAGCCTCTGCAAAACCACTGATCTGCTTAGTTGCTCTACTATGGATTTACCTATTCTAGATATTTTGTATAAATGGAATCACAATATGTGACCTTTTGTA
The DNA here is from genome assembly GCF_017311325.1 of Ursus maritimus. NCBI lineage: Eukaryota > Metazoa > Chordata > Mammalia > Carnivora > Ursidae > Ursus > Ursus maritimus. The sequence goes on along the minus strand of NW_024427107.1, from coordinate 51,034,643 downwards.
TCTGGCATCTTTCAGTTAGCATAATGTTTTGGACGTTCATCCATGTTGTAGCATGTGTTGGTACTTCATTCCTTTTTGTGGCTGAATAATATCATACTGTAAGGAGGTACCACTGTTTGTTTATATATTCATCCATTCATGGACATTTGGATTTGTTTTCACCCTTTGGCTATTGTGAATAGTGCTGCTATAGACCTGTAATGCCAATTTGATACAAGAAAGCAGCTACTCCTAGGCTCATGGTTTTCTTGTGAAAGACATGAACTCTCTACAGGTTATATATCAGAGGATAACAACTAGTACTTCTAAACTATCTGTAATTTATTTAGGATAATTTACTTCTCATTGCTGATTTTCCAGACATTCATTCATCTCAGGTGAAAAATCAGATATTGGAGCAGTTAGAGATAAGAATACAGGTATTGGCTGCTTATTTTGGGAGGGACAAATAAGAATGTTTTGTGAGAACAGAGACAAAATGTCATCATAACAGCAACTGTAAATTATTAGTTGAGGGTCAACATTGTGTTCATGAGTGATAAAGACATAAATATTTTATTCTTTAAAGGCTTTAAAAGTAGAAATTTAAGAGGTAAATTACTTCAACAACAGCAAAACAATATGAACCATGGAGATACTTAATCTCTTGGGTCTGGTTTATTTAATCTGTGGTCATCTTTGTGTCCTTAAATGCTCCAGGAATTAAACATAAACACTTTATAGCACCAAGGTCATTGTTTTATAATCCTAGAATTAATGAAGTCCCCAGAAATGTTTTTAGGCATATCTAAGTAAGTTTACTATTTATTTCTTTGGCTAGAACCCATCTAGCTCTTTTCACAGCATTTCTTCTTAGTTAGCTCTTTCAGTTAAGCCATTGGTTCTCAACCATGGCTATACCGTAGTACTACCTGTTACTTTTTTTTTTTTTTTTCTACAATCCGTGTTTATGTTGGACCTCAGATAACTGAATCAGAATCTCTAGAGACAAGCCCAAGCATCTTATTTATGTAAAATCCTCAAGTGATCCTAAGGTTCTGTTAGGGTAAGGAATTAATGAATCAAACAAGTGGTTCTCAAAGCATGAGCATCAGAATTATCTGTGAGACTTGTTAAAAAGAAGCTGGCTCCCATACTCAGGTTTCTGATTCAGTAGTTCTGGGTGGGACCTGGGATTTTGCATTATGAACAAGATCCCTGGTGATGCTCATGCTGCCAGCCCAGGATACAACTTTGAGGACAACAAATTAGTCTTGTCTTTTTTACTCAGTGAAGATGGGAATACAACTGGCTAACCTCCTCTATATAAATACCTTGTAAATGTTTTTTTCCCATTTATTTTAGACCATTTTTTTTAGTGTATTAAGATGATTGGGCCCTAGGGGCGCCTGGGTGGCTCAGTCGTTAAGTGTCTGCCTTCAGCTCAGGGCGTGATACCAGGTTCCTGGGATCGAGCCCCGCATCAGGCTCCTCTGCTGGGAGCTTGCTTCTTCCTCTCCCACTCCCCCTGCTTGTGTTCCCTCTTTCGCTGGCTGTCTCTATCACTGTCAAATAAATAAATAAAATCTTTAAAAAAAAAAAAAAAGATGATTGGGCCCTAAACTCAGATGGCCTGGTTAAAATGCCACTTCTATGTAACCTGAGTCAAGTTTCTTATTTTCTAAAGCTTCTGTTTCTTCATCTGTGAAATGGGTATGATACGCTTGTTTAAATTTGATAATGTATGTAAAGTGATTGACATACAGTAAATATACTATAATAGTTAACTTCTATCGGTAGCTCTCATTTTCAACTATTACAACTTTCCTTTGGTATAATTGGCTATCAGGTTCTGTGCTTCTTATTGGTTTAATAAATAGGGAAAGGAATGTGAAAAATCAGGTAGATAATTAATTCTGGGAACCCAAACGAGCGAGTCCTCTCAAAGGACTTACAGAGGGTTTGTATATATGTAGTTGTTAAAAGCTTCACCTCTGGAATCAGAAAACCCTAGGATTGAGTCCTGCTTGAGGTTTCTAAGTTTGTGATTTCCTCTATAAAATGATGGTAATAAAAGTTCCTGCATATTGAGTTATTGTGATTCTAACAGAACAGATAACGCAGGTACAATGATTAGCACAGTCCTGGACATATCATAGGTACTCAAATGTTAGCTATTATTAAACTGAGAATAATTGATTCTTAACTGCTCCTTTAAATATTAACTCTCCTTTCCCTCTTTTGAACTGATGTGTTTTTATGGCTCTTTGAGGGATGTCAGGAAGGAATGTAAATTCTTCAATGGGGAATGCAACTCTTGAGGAGAAATTTGTTTACTGTTTCCCCAACAGTCATCCAAAAACAAGAGGAAAAAGGAGTGAAGATTTACTCTTCGGACACTAAATAACTTCACTATTTTTTCCCTTGCCAGAATCAAGAGAAGAGCTGTTGAAATTCCTGGTCAATCATTAGTCTCAATTTCAGGCCTTCAGCTGGGCATTTCTGTTAAGAAGACAGCATTCCAAGTAGGGCTGCTGCCGATCCTTTGCCATGACTTCCAGTTTGAGATGGAGGGAAGTTCTTCATGTGCTCTCTGGTAGCATAAGTGCAGAAGCCTCTGTTTCAAAAGCTTTTTTGTATGTCTGATTTGACTGCAAAATGGGAGCAATCTCCAGACACTCTGGGCATGATGCAAACTGATCTTGAGGGACTGCAGCAGCTATCACAGTCTTTTCCACAGATAAGTTGACAGGAGGTATTATTTTTTATTCATTTTGCAAAGAGAGAGTACCGTACTGTTGATAGCACTAAGTCATGTTTCCTGAAGTGTGGTATACTTTCCACTGAGGACATGAAATATGTAGTGGGTGGTTTGTGGACAGATACACTTTTTAATATTCTGTGTTCATTGTAATATACATTAGGAAAAAGCACATGTGATTTGTTTTCCAGATACTCTTATTTAAGGTAAATCTAAGATACAAAGAAAGCCTAAAATTTGAGTTAAGGAAACCAGTAGGTAAACAGTAGTACAAGGGACAAGTGGTGCAGTTTTGATGCTTACACTGCGGGTGGATGTGATACAAGTTTCGGAAACATTTTGCAAAATATACAGGCTGTTTTGTGCCTCTGGAATTAAACATGACCCATCTGTGTATATCACAAGAAAAAGAAAATTTAACTATAGAAAATGAAATGGTATGACAATCTTTTCTGATTTTTCAGTCATTTATCCTGGTCTTCTAGCCTTTCTTTATTTGCCACAATTCTCCCTTTTAAAGGTTTGTACTAACTATAAGAGGATGATAAAGAAGAAAGAACCAAGTACAAGTTCAATGAAAAAAAATAAGCTTTTCAGATTTAATGGGTACTTCATTTAAAGTTAACATTAAAAGGACCAGTCTTTCCCTGTCAACTTATAAACTAAGAACCTGGTTAAGCCATTATATTTTCATAAGTTTTTATACCACTGGAATTTATCTTCTAATATAATTGTCAAATTCTTAATCTGATTAGAGCCTAATGTAAGCAAAATTAGTATTGGAGAAAAAATAGATAAAATAAGATTTTCTTTGCTAATGTGCAAGTCGTGCCAAGCTGTATATTTCTTATAAGATTAATAGTAGAGTGTTGAGTTCTTTTTCATTTTATCAGAGGCAAACACTTGCCACTTTATCTCCTCATCCTAGGAAACAGAATGGGTGATATATGCCACAAGTGTAGTCATAAAAGAAGCTCTTGAAAATAAGGTTATCTAGTTGAACTGGCTGGAAATGAGTCTGATAACAAGTCATAATGATGAAGCTATAAATGGTATCTACATTTCTCCCATGGTTCCTATGGAATAAAATTCATATCACACTACCAAGTATGACTGGTTTACATGTTAGTCTGCCCTACTAGATGTCTCTATGGAATAGTATATTCTTACTAAATTGTTTCCAACTGCTTTCATTCAAAAAATAAATATTTATTGAACACCTTTCATGTGTCAGGCACTCACTGTTTCGAGTGCTGAGGATGCAGCCATGAGGAAGAAAACATTCGTCGCTGCCCTCGAGGAAACCAGAGCTGGTTTTGTGAACTATTATTGTGAATGTGGTCACTGTCCCAGATTTTGAAGAGGTTCAGAAGTGATTTTGAACAACTGAGAGGATGAAATGGTAGGGAATGGAGTTAGGTCAATGTAGTCGTAAATGCAACAAAATAGGTTTAAAAGTAGGATCATTTTTCAGCACAAGGAAGAGAGCTTAAATTTAGAAATAAGAACTAACATTTAGAGTACTTGATATGCTCTAGATATTGTGTTCAGTACCTTATATCCATTATTATATTTAATCTTCACATCCCCCTTATAAAAGTGATATTGTATTATTATCCTCATTTTAGGGGTAAGGAAACTGATCTTAGAATAATTAAATATCTTACCCAATGTAATTCAATTTTGTTTAATAGCATAAACAAGAAATAAGCAAAAACAAAGAGAAAGCAATTTGCCTCCCACCTTAACCACTACTGAACAGTTCATCCAACCTCCAATGAGCAGAGGTTGTCACAACTCTTTAATCACAAAAAGAATCACAGAAAGTCCTGAATCTTCTAGTCACTGCTCAGTGGAGGTCATTTATCAGCTTTGGCTACAGCGATTAGTCACCATCCATGTGCCATTGGGTACATGATTCATCACATGATGATTCTAGCCATTCCTTTCTAATCATGTTCTTTCTGAGTTTCTGAGAAGATATAAAATACATGTTCTTTCTGAAGTTGTAAAAGTTGAGACAGAGAGACCTTTGCATTTTTCTCTCATGTAGAAATAAAGACTTCTATAGGGAAAAAGAGAAGAAAGGAGACAGTTAATAAATGCAAAGTGGTTTATATGCTTTTTCCCATAATAAAATCTCATCTCACTGGGTCTCCACTGGAAATCTTTCTCCATTCTGGTATGAGGGGAATGTTGGCATCTGTATTTCTACTTGTTACAGTCTCCAGCTGTTTGTTTTCTTTTATGACTTGGGTACTTGTAGAAGTTATCTCTGTTGTAGAATTAACAAGTAACCTTACACTGGAAGGTATGTCTATAATGTTTCTTGAATGGTTCTTCAACCAGGTCCCTGGGTGACTGGGATGATTGGGTACTATTCCACTGTGATTTCTGGGATTTGCTTTGAAATATGTGGATCCTGATCTCTTGTGTGACTCTCCAGAAAGTGAGGTCTTAGAACCTAGGCAAGAGAGCCTACAAGGGAGGAGGATGCTTCTATGTCTTCAGATCTCATCATCAGGAATTAAAGTGAATGAGTCAGTCAACTGGATCCCAAATATTTATCAGTTGCTTCCTATATACCTGAAAAAGGGGATAGAATGATCAATAAGGCAGATACAATCCCAGCTCTGGGGAGGCTCTAATCTAGTGTGAAAGACCAAAATGAAATAAATTATTTGTGTTCACATTAATAGTCTAACTCAGATGTTAGCTCCATATATGGAGCAAGGACCAATGATTCTTCTCATTCATGCTAAAGAAGTCACTTGCCCAAAAGCATGTGTTTTGTTGAAAAAGATTTTATCTCACAAGAAACACCATTTCACTGCAGACTTCTGTACTCGCTATATCTTCCTGAGTTTCTCCCAGCCACACAGCCACAAGTTTCCTTTCTCTTTTGACTCTTCTCCAGACCTCTCTCACTCATCTTCTATTTCCAGATCTTCCCTTGAGTCCCTTCTCTGCTTTCTTATGTAGAACAAATTAATTCTGTCTGAGCCCTTTCCAAATTGTAGATAGCTACAATTAAAAACTGCCTTAGGTAGCAAGATACCCACCAATTACCAGAAATTTCTCTCATCAGAAGGCAGGGGACTATTTACATAATAATTTTTACATTCTTCACCTATGTATATTTCTCTACCCACTGCAGTGTCTCTACCTCTTTGTAGTCTTTCCAGTTCGTTTGAGAGTTACCAACTGATATTTCCCATGTACTCATACGAAGTGCCGTCAGTCACCAGGTGATATCCTCCATCTTCTTGTTTTTCTGTTTTAGTGCCCTGTGGTATTTCCATCTGTTGTGAATACCTTTGATGCCTACATAGTTGAGTGAAGGGGTCTTGGCTCGGCCTCCAGGGATTGCAGCCAAGTGCTTCCTTTTAGACATAGCTGCCACTGCCATAGCCCTGCAGATATTCTTGAACCCTGAAATTGCCAGAGCAGAGCCATCAAATATGGTGCCCTTAGAATATAGAGTGTTTCAAGAGTGTATCTACAGAATATGTGCTGAATGACATTGTCTTCAGTATACAAGGGAGGAGAATGATTTCTCGTCCCTTTTGCCATCATAGGGGGTCTATATGAATACTAGAGGAGTACTTGATGGTGTTTTTGAGGAATAAGCTCTATTTTATATTATTTAATGTTATTTTAGAGCAATATATATAACAGGTGATATGGCACAGGACTAACCTTAGAGAATTCATCCTGAGTATAACCTGAACAATCAGGTTGGATGTTTGTTAGTGGATGGGAATACCATACTGGTGCATCTTTGTTTTACATTAGCTCTGTTTTAGAAGATCATGAATCCATGAAGGCCATGGTTAAGAGGAGGAAAAGACCCATCTTAGTTATAGATGCCATGTTGTTCCTATCCCCTAAATTTAAGAAATGCTTTCTCCCCATTTCTTAATACTGAGGTATTGCTGGAGGCATTATAGCTCAGTGGGATATGAATGTGGGCCCCAGATTTAGGTGGATTGAGGATCAAATTCCTGCTCTGCTACGTAAGAGATCATAGATCTTGGGTAATTCACCTCTATGTGCCACAATTTTTCTCATCTGCAAAATAGAAATAATAATATATAATTATGGGGGTGCTGTTAATGTTAAATGAGGAAATTAATTTGTTACGGGTTAGAAAATGTTATGCGTTATTATTGTACCATGTGCTTATATCTAACTCATTCTTTAGAATACATTTTGTTTCACCCTGATTCTAGGCATACTCACCCGCCAAAATGCAACAGATGTGGCCAGTTATATAGTGGTCAGATACTAAGTAATTGAATTAGCTAATTCACTCATTCATTTGTTCTCTCATTCCTTCAACCAAAGAGTAGAGTAAGTGCTGGGAAATCAGTGATGAAAGAGCAGATTACTTTATGAGCTCACAGCTAGAGGGGGAGATAGACCAAAAAAGAAATAATTAGAAAAGCAGTGTGAGAAGTACCATTATTGAGATATGAAAAGAAGGTTATTGAAACACATCAGAGAGAGTCACTTATTGGGCCTGAAGAAATTAAGAAAGCTTCACAAAAGAAGTAACAAAGACTAGTTGTTAGGAGAGATTTAGGGCCATCAGGTTCCCATCTAAATGGTGTTCCCTGTCTCACTGGAAATTTCCGGATGAGGCTAATGTTTACTAGGACTATTGTAGATAAGAGATCAGACACTTAAAGCATAAACCTCCCTATGCCAGAGCTCTAGTAATGCAAAAAACCCCCAAAACCCAAAAACCAAAAAACAAAAACAGAACAAACAAAAAAAACCCAAAGATACAAAGCTTTCAAGATCAAGCTGTCTCAGTATTCAACTGAACACAATTATTTAGTTCTTTAGAACTTTTTTTTTTTTTTTTTTTACCTTTTTGGAGGTGTGGCAGAGGAATTTTTTTTTTTTTTAAATATGGCCTGTGTTTCAAATTCCTTCCTAAATTCTGAAGTCTCCTAAACCACACCATTTCTGAATTTCTGAATAGTCAGCAACAATGACTCACCACCGTATTACTGTTGGTTAGGTTCAGGTCCTTGGAAGCTTATGGTCTTTAGCATGTCACGAGGAGCCTCAAATGCACCCAGTGTCTCCTCAGCTGAAGTCCTGAAACATATGAGCTCATTGTACATGTCCCTGTGTTTTCCAGCTACTTAAAATTCGTCTTGAGACATTTTTTCCCCCCAGATTGACATTAGTACTTTCAGTGTCATGGTTTTTTGTTTCTTTGTTTTTCTGAAAAAGAAATAGTTTATTTTATTGTCTCTCTGTCCCCTCCCCCCCTTTTTAGTACTTGCATTTCAGGCTTCCTTTCTTAGTTGTGTACTTTTCCCTCAGGAAATTGTGAATTCCTTCGTTTCGTTTGTTCAGATTGGGAAAGTTTATATGAACAGGCACATGTAGATTCACACAGACACACACACGGAGGAACAGATTTTTAAATCTTGGCTGTTATAAAACACAGAAACACTTTAATAGAAACCTCACTACTCACTCTTGTGTCTTCTGCTGATTTTCAGCTTAGTTTTTAACGAATCACTGAAGGTGTTGGTTTTGGACTCTCCTTTCCAGGAATAATTTTCAAAGCAACCAATGTTGGAAAATGTTCTTAGACAACCTGTGCTTTGCCAGTTTACTTCATCCTTGTGGACCCTTAAAAACTATTGCATGGGTTACCTGTCACTTTTGTTTGTTTTTTGGGTACAGAGGACAGATTAAATCACTTTGGTGGTATAAACTGGCTTTTAATCAGTGGTTTTACTTCTCACTACCATCACTTAGTCTGCTTTAGGACTGCGAATCAGTGCAGCTGGAGCCCTTTTGGAAGCCTTTTGGCTGGCTTGGATGTAAGAAGGACTTGGAGGCTTGGAATCAGTTGGCCAGAGTTTACACATTGGCAACATTCCTAACTAGCTATGTGAGTTGTGACCACTTCACCTTTCTGTGACTCAGTTTTCCCATCAGTAAAATGGGATTAAGCATAATGTCCATGCTTCGGGTTCATTGGGATAATTAAATGAGATCGTGTGCAAGGAGTACACGCACAGACCTAGAAAATATTAAGCCCTTAATAAATGTCATTATTTTTATTGCACATGATTGACAAGTCAGCCACAGGAGGAAGCTGCAGAGACAGTTCAAGGACTTTATTGCTATATTTGGTATTATTTGCTTCCATTTCTGTCAGATCAGAAATTTGTTATTTGGTATGAAAAAGACTGATAAATTTCAGACCAATTTTTTTTTTCTCCCAAGGAAATCACATTTTTTTCCCCTGGAATTTGTTTTGCCCTCTCCTCCAACATTTCCCTACACACCAATCTCTAACCTTGTTGCCCTTTACCCACTGACCAGTACCCCGAGGACACAAGAGTCAACATCTGTGGCTTCTGTTTTTATATCATGTCTGCAGTTGAGAAGCTCCATTCCTGAAAATCCCTCCCAGTTCTTGATGAAAGCCCCTGCTCATAATTCATGTTTTCTGCACGTACTTAGTAAAGATCTCAGTGCCATAACCTTAATTCTATGATTATCACCTATTCTTTATGTTTTACTGATCCTTTTGTTCAAATGTTTACACATTTGGGAAATTACCTTCCGATAATTTTTGTTTCTTACTTCATAGAAGCAGAGACTTCTCCCGTACAGCTCTTTGCTGACCCATTGACACACCTGATGTATGTTTATTCTCAGATAGTTTTCTTGTGCAGCCACAGGAGACATTATGGGGCACTTCCTTACCAGGGTTAAAGATAGTCATAGCAACACCAAAGAGGTCATTGTGAAATCTATGATTAGGATGTACCACAGGAATTAATAATTCTCTGGCCACTGTCTTAAATTGTAACCGCACTGTTTTTGTAAGGAAGTTGCTCAATTTATATACATAGATTACACAGAGCTATATTCTGATCAGGGGACCAGTTTCATTTAAAATCCTTATCTCAGAAAGTACTTAGCTTATTCTGCTTAATATGCACATGCTGTCTATATTCCTTTGAGTGACAAGTTATGAAATTTTTTTGCTAATTTGACTCTCCCTGACAATATTCTCCAACTCCTTAAAGTCTAAGTGAATACAGTGAGAGAATACCATCTGTAAAAATGGTTTTTAATATCTTTTCTCCCCAGTCAAGAATAATTTTTTAAAATTAATATTAATACATATTTATCATTCACTATCAAAAATTATTTTACTGGACACTATGCCAATTTCTTCTTAGAGTTCCCCAATTAAATAGTAACTTTAAAAACATACTGCTAGTTGGCGAGGTTTTAGTAGGTCAGCATGCACAGCAAAAGTGTATTAAGGTGGACTGCTCTATTTATCGATTTGCCCTGAATCTGCTACAGGCTGGAGGCAATTGTCTGCGGAAGGGGCGGGAGGGCCATACATGATCGAGGTCATGCGCATCTAGCCAATTTGTAAGACGATCCGCTGCTCCAAGCCTTCAGCAATCCTTAGCATAGGGGCACACTCATGCATTCCTGTCAAGTCATCTTGTGAAAGGCTGCCTGCTTCCAGCTTGGCTTGGATGTGCAACCTTAATAAAACTCACTGAGGTCTGGGAGAAAAGAGCAGATCTGCTGCAGATAGGGTAGGGGAAAGGGTCTAGAATATGTACACGCAGCTGACTCAGGCAGGCTCCACGCTGAACGGTTACACAGAGAGGAAACAATAAATCTCAGCTACTATGCAATAAATATCTCAAGTTTTAACTAAGGAAACTACCATTACAGTGAAATAAAAAAAATAACATTTTAGAACAAAGCTAACAAATGGCTAGTTTTCTGTGATTCTTCTTCAAAAGCTTTCTTTGAGGGGGAAAAAGTCAAACAAACAAGCAGTTTTACCTAAAATAAAAACTAGTTTAAAGGTCAGAAGAAAGGAGCGAGTTTTGCGAGAGGCACGGAAAGAGAGTGCTGGCAGTACAATGACAGTTTTCCTTTCCTTTGCTTTCCTCGCTGCCATTCTGACTCACATAGGGTGCAGCAACCAGCGCCGAGGTCCAGAAAACGGTGGGAGAAGATATAACCGGATTCAACATGGGCAATGTGCCTACACTTTCATTCTTCCAGAACACGACGGGAACTGTCGTGAGAGTACGACAGACCAGTACAACACAAACGCTCTGCAGCGAGATGCTCCACACGTGGAACCGGATTTCTCTTCCCAGAAACTTCAACATCTGGAGCATGTGATGGAAAATTATACTCAGTGGCTGCAAAAAGTAAGTGATTGCTTTCAGTTTCTAATTGCAGAGCCTTTTCCGTTCTTGCACTGCAGCTAACTTAGAGTTCCTTAGGGGGGCATTTGTGTGTTTACCTTTTGCTCCTGGGGGGCAGTGTTTGCAAATCCAAACCTGTTCTCTCCCCGTGACTTCATGGGTGAGCCAAGGTTTTCAGGCTTGTGCAAGCCTCTGAAGGTATGGTGGCAACCCATTTATGTGCCTAACAATGGCACATTTTGACATTTTTGGTTTCCTCTTATTTAAAATTGAGCTTAAATTTTCTGACTGTCAAAGCCCAATTTAAAAAAAAAAAGCCCGTATGTCTTGACAGTTGGTGAAAAAAGCAAATAATGACAGTACTAATTTAGGTTCAAATAGATTTTACACCAGGAAGTTTTCTGCAGCTGGGGTGAGAAATCATCACCAAATACTTATTTTTTCAACCTCTAGTAAAGTTAATATGAAATGGGAGTATATGTAAAGTATGATATTTGATTGGAGAAATTGTTTATGTATATAAAGACAACTTAATTTTAGCAAGTAGCAGAATAGTAGAGGACAGATTTCTGTTATATATTTTTTTCTGTCCTTGAGAAGAAAAGTCAAGAAGGTAAATTTTAATGTGAACTCTTCAGGAAGAGGTCGTTTGCCCAGTGTGAAAGGAGAGATTGAGCTGTTGGTCGCTGTTGCCAAAGACATGCACCTGCAGATTTGAGCTGAGCACAACAGGGGCTTTGCTATCTTCCTGAAATACCTCTTTTTCTCAGGTTGTTGTAGTTACCAACAGCGTCATGCGGGAGTCTAAGTATCCAGATGAATGTTAATGTCGAGTTTGCAGTTAATCCCCATTTATAAAAATCAAAATGAACATTTTATTCAATTTTTCCCTATAAACCATTTAAAAGTTTTTTTTGAAAATATGTCTGTTAAAATATGAACACACTTTCTGCAGTTACTTCTTTCTTTGCTCTCTGTTTAAGGAGCAACAGGTAAACAGCAGATAACAAGTGTATTCAACTATGTCAGTGGAAGGGCGGCAATGTCACATTTGTGAAAATTCTTCTCTCCCAGGGATCCTTGCTAAAAATTCATTTGATGCATAAAGGTAGGAACGTAGCCAGCCCAGTCTCCTTTAAGTTAGTCTGTTAACAGAGCAAACCCTTTAAGAAGATAAGGAGAGGACAAATGCTCTTATTTTTTCCCCTGTGTTGTCAGGCGCACTTAGAGCACTGCCTGCTGAATCATGCCAAGTAGCAGTTATTCTACTTTTGTCCACTAGGGACTGAACTAAGATCACTGATATGTTATTTGACAAGTTAACTGAAACTTGGTAGATTCAGAGTTTCTAAACCTAGAATTGTAGTTAACTTTTCCATTCCAGACTACAGGTGAGAAAGATCAATAAGGGCAGAAGAATAGAAAGCAAACAGAATTCTGAAGCCTTTTGATAATTATAGTTTAAATTTCAGGCAGTAATTATAGCAGCAGTGTATAATAGGATATCTTTTTTATTTTGGCAAAATTTATTTTCATAGTAAACAAATTACTTTGGTTAAACAGCTTTTTACTATTCTCAGTATATAGTTTTTAATGAGAATTCAATCATTATAAATTAGTCTGGATTCTTTGAAGGGGCTAGGGAGGGAAATTTAGTCACAAATTGTCCTGAATGAGCTCTTCTACCAAAAATATAATATTTTGTTTATTTAAAACATACAGTCAAAATGGTGATTCAACATAGTAATGCGTATTTTTTTGTTGCTATGCAATTATTCAGCAGTGATAGGGTAAATACATGATTCTGTTGGGCTTATGTCATGCACGTTTCATATGTTAGTTTATTGTGTGAAATAAATTTGATTTTTGTTTACATTGTTCTTGGTCAATGATTATGGCATAGTTTTCAAATTATAGCCAAGCATAACTATGCAAATGTTCTTTGGTTACATTGACCCTTGCTAACATGAATCTAGCTGATTATATGCTGAAAATGTCCCTGTTGGTATGAGTCAGAGCAGTTTGGCTTGACTATTGTCTGTTTAAATTTGCATATCTTTTGTCATTGTTAATGCGATTGGTAGGAGGATCAAGAAACCAAATTCTTTCAGCAAAGAACTTGCTAAAAAGCTCTCTCAAGTTCCCCTTAATTAGAGGGTTTTTTTTTTTTTTTTACTTTAGGTTCTAAATTTCTTGTAATTATTTTGATAATTCAAATGGAAATCTTTTTACCGTAACTATGTGGTATGCTTAGTACTGCAAATTGTACAACTTCTATTTTAATTACGAATAGTTGTGTTAGGATGAAAAGCAATGCACTGAAGAAACTGAGGCTATCAGTGTAAATGCAATTAATTCATCCATTCAGCAAAATAATTAACCAAAGCACGGTGATTATTATGCAGCTCATGGCATCACTGTCAGGAAATTATTTGATGCAGGATGTGTGTTATCAATGCTAGATACTGCTAGATGATAGTTTATGTTAATCTGATACCTTCCATGAAGTTTGGTAAACTGGATTCTTTTACAAATATTCGTTACAAGACACTGACTTCTCTAAAGTCACTTTATGAGACTTACACTCTCGAATCTCATTTCTCAACTTTCCTGGTCTTGCAATTAAATAAGATGAGAAGTAAGATACGCAAGGGGGCAGATGATGTGTTGGCTACTGTAAGTGTTGGCATTGTTATGGCACTTGTCTCTTGATATGATGGCTTTCATTCAAGGAGATCACCTTTGCATAGTAACCTGTCAGTTAACACCAATTGAGAGGTTGATGGCATTATTCTCACTTACCAGATGGGGAAGAGCAATATAAATAATATGATCAAAAATCACTGTTTAATTGGGTGGAACACCTGGGCTGTATGTCTACACTTGACTCTCTTCAATCATATAGTTCTTTTCAGAATTATTAGTAAACCATACCCAATACCTGAGAGGGACCAGGTCTTGGGATAATAACAATAAGTACAAATGGCTTTTGTGTCTTTGCCACTTTCTTATGATTCCTTCATACCTTTCTATAGCAGAGAAATGTCTAGTGTTCAATGTCTACTTTATATCCCGTGCTTCTTGAATTATTATTTTCTTTCTTCTATATCCCAGAAATTCACAAATATGTATACTTAAATATTCAGTTTTAAGACATAAATTCTAGAATTTGGGGCAATGCTTAGAAAGTCTTTTGCTTTTGCCAAATGATGTCTTTTTGTTGTTGTTGACAGTATAAATAAATGGAGTAAAAAACATGCCTTGTAACAGACAACAAAGGTCTATCTACTGTAAATATTTTACACTAGCTAAAATTGATGAGTTGATGATTATTAGTAGAAAATGTGTTCTGAATTGCCATCCAGAATATTTTAAAGGATGAAAAATTTTTACTGAAATACTTGACTAAATGTTTCTATTGACAGCATTTTTTTTTGACTAACAACATCCTCTACTTATATTCTTTGAGAGAATTATGATGATCTTTTAAAAACTCATGTATTTCAGATATTTACTCATATTAATATCCACTAGAATGTGACCTCCATGAGACCAGTGACCTTGTGTATTTGTCTGCTGCCATAGGCCCAGGGCCTTAAGCAGTATGTAGTCCATAGCAGATAGACAATAAATATCTGTTGAGTGAACAAATAGATGCATTGTCTACATGTTACAGTCTATACTTTACCATGTACTAATAACAGTTTGTTTTGGATATACAATTTACCTCCCTAAGTAGATTGTAAGTTATCATTTAGGCAGGTACTACATCCTGTAATTACTTTTGTCCTCATATTAGGGTCTAGAATAGGTGGTTGTTAATTATCCAAATTGTATTTAGTCAATGATCTAGGATCTCAAAAACTTGTGCACTCACTCTATCTTGTCCATTTAATGATTCTTGAAGAGTCAACTTGTTGCCAGTTTCTCCAGGAAATACACCTGCATTCCACTTCCCCTCCCAGGCTGAGCTCTCTGGTGTTATCATAATAAGTTGCATGTATCATGTTTGCACTGCACTTCCATGCGATGTGGTTATCATTTTCATAATTTTTTGAAGCCTGTTTTTCTGCTCAGACTATGAGTCCCCTCGAGCATAGTGAATGTTTCTTTATCCATATATATCTGAAATGTTTATTGAGTGTTTGAACAATATCTCTGTTATCATCATAATATAAAAATAAAAGACATCAAGTGCTCAACTGTGTGGTGCTAGGATAAAATAATGAAAATTAAGAGACCCTATAACTGCTTTAGATGCTAAAGTTTGCTTGAATCCTTTGTGCTAGGTAACTTGAGGGTCAGCTAGCCGTTCCTTTAGGAGGAAAAATAATTTTGTACTTCCAGACCAGTAAGTAACAATTTACATGCAATAATGACACATATTTACATATAATATGTGCATATGTGAACCTAAGTAACTGGAAATGATTTCCCATCTGTGCCTTGTTTTGGTGGCTAGTGATTATGCAAAATAAGCCAGAGAGGATGTTCTATGATTTATTCGCATGTATTGCAGGGAGGAGGCTTCCTGAATATGTGAAAGAGCAGGCAATTAATAAGTATGTTTTTAAAAATTTGACACTAAACTTGAAGAAAATATGCATATATGGTTTATACACAGAGGTAGAAAAAAATGGCAGTTGCCAAGAAAGGTTAAAGGAATAATTGCCTTTTTTAAATCCAGTTGTAGAAATGTCCCTACCAAGTTCATTTGAGATTAACCTTTGGTTTTCAGGCCAAATAGGAACTCTTTAGTTAATACTCCTGTATTAACTTTTAACAAATAATTAGGTTTTATTTTTTGCTTGTTATATTTTAGAATCAAAAGATCCAAGAAAGCAGAATAAGCTTTCTGGGCCCTAGAAGTTGGGCAGTTGGAGCTGTAAGTCTTTTGGATTTCTCTGTAGGAAGGAACAAGCCTCTCCCCAAACGGTCTACATTGGCAGATCTCAGGTTTTTAGGACCAGGGCAAGTAGTAGGCCCTTTACTATGGGTGATTGCAGCCCTTTACCCTGACTGTGCCATTTCACATTAAGCCCTTTTTAAGTAGCACTCATCTCATATGTAATTATTTGTTCAATGTAATCTAAACTGACTAAGAATGTATCATTCTCTTCCTTAAAATTTTCCTACAGTTTTTCATTATGTAAGACTAAAATCCACATTCCTTCCCATGAGGCCCTAGATGATCTGCCCCTCCTACTCCTCTGTAGATTCATCATTTATCACCTTTCCCTTATTCCAGTTACTCGAATGACATTAGCCTTCTTGTTATTTCTCCAACAGACCAGCTTATTTCTGTCTCAGAGGCTTTATGTGCTGTTTACTTATCTACAACTCCAGAGGTTGGCGTGGATCGCTCTTTCTTTTTATTCAGGTCTTTGCTCAGAAGTCATCTTTCCGGAAAGTCTTTTTTGAGTACTATTATCTTCCACCTTCCCGCATTCTGCTAAATGACATTTTGTCGTATAATACTATATTATTTCTTTGTGGCATTTATCACCATGTGAACTTTTATTTCATATTATTTGTCACATTATTTATTCTTTCTCCATCTACTGAGGATGTAAATGCCATAAGAGGTCGTTGTCTGTCTTGTTCCTTGTAGTATACCTGACTCCTAGAACAATGCACAACACTTAGTAGAATCTCAGTCAATGTTCGCAAAATATATTCTCCCAGACCCTATACTCTATATGGTGGAGACTGTGCCTGTCTTGTTCACTAGTTTTTATTTATTATTTTATTTGTTATTTTTGATAGCAGATCTATTTTCCTGGGACAATACCTGGAACATAGTTGAAAAGAATATTTTTTTTTTTATTGACTAGAGGAATGAATGAGTTCCATGAATAGATTTGGACTATAATTAAATATACATATGAAAATTAGATTCAACTGTATTTCATGTGTTACCTATCTAATAGGAGAGATTTTAATCTTCTGAGTTTCTTTCTCTATATCAAGGATCAGCAAACTATGGCCCTTGAGCTAAATCCTGCCGGCCACCTGTGTTTGTATATAAAGCTTTATTGAAATACAACCACACCCTTTCCTTAATGTATTGTCTATTCATTTGTAAATAAAGTTTTATTGAACAGAGTTACACCCATTTGTTTATGTATTGTCTATAGCTGCTTTCTTCCTATAAAGGCAAAATGAGGGGTTGCAACAGAGATCAAATGGCCCACAGATCCTAAACTTTAATATCCATCCCTTTATAGGAAAAGTTTTCTGATCCCTGTTCTATATCACAGAAGGAATATGGTATTAATATTGGGACCATTGCAAGGTAAATTGTGAGGTTTGTTGTGTGGGAAAAAGATCGCCCTCCAGGAGGTCAAGTAATCTTCAGGTTCATGCCAGTTGGCTAAGAGCCTGAGTAAGCCATTTCTTGGCTTGGTATCGGGGACATGCTGTGAGGTGACATTTTAGAGGAGTACAGGCAGGGAAATTTCATGTCTTTTCTTTCCCTGGCCCATCATTATGTGGACAGAGAAATATTCCAAAAGCAAATACATGTTAGAAAAGGAAAAGCACCTGATCATCAGCCTCTGGGTTTACCAGGTCTGGGTGCCAGCATCCTTTGCTTTATGTACTTGTCTCAACCTGTTGGTTGTGGCATCAGCAGGAATGTTGACAAAACATCAGAGTCATTCTATTTTCACAGAAGTGGGGCTTTAGCACAGCCTCTTAAGTTCAATCTATTTAGAAACCTTTCCTCCTTCTATCATTTGCTTTAGATATAAACATTACAAGTATTCTCACTTGTGTAGACTATGAGAAGGGAGGAGCAACAAAGGGGTGTTCAGCTACAATGTGCTGAGGTTTATCAGCCCCTCTGCTATAATTTGCTAATTAAGGAGGTCTTGTTTTCATTCTGCATGGCCTTGTCTCTGTGTGGAAACATTAGCATCCTGGGCCTTGTCTTCTTTTCTTCTTTTCTTTTTCTTAATACCATTTGCTTAGATGCACAACCCTAATTACATTCTGAGTCATCCTTGCCTTTTGTTCCAATACAAGATTATCGTTTGCTGTGAAGTTTGGAAGTTCCAAACCGTCTTTGGTTCTGGCCCATGGTCTGAGGGAGGGAAGGCTTCTTAGTGTTTAAATCTCTTTACAAAGTACACAAAAGATATTCCCCCTCCCTTATCAAAGAGGTTTCTAAAGAATCAAGCACTCCATGGATTATCTTTTCTTTATATTTTGAGACTTTGTGCTTAAACACTTTTCTCTAATTCTTACACAGAAATATTAGGAATGAGAGGTCTTCAGTCTTGTTTGGTCTTAGCTGCCTATCCAAATGATCTGATTTCTTCCTTCAAACATATGAAAAGATAATCTTTAACAGAGAAAGTGGCGTAAAACATATAATGGCAGACATAACCCTACTGGTAGCTAATAATGTAATCAATAACATATTTGGGCATATACCTATTTGGCAGGAAGTACTGGAGAATATAGAGTAAAATCAATGTAATAAGTGTTACTTGTATATATTTGCTACATGACCACATGTTACAGATTACAGGTCTTCATTGGCATGTAGTTGCTAAGTTTGTGTTGAACTATTAAAAGAGCATGCAAATTAGTGTAAGTATCAAGCGGTATCTAAAGAAAATTGGTAGCTGCAATATTAGTAAGATGCAAGTAAGATGTGAATATCTTGAGACAGGAGTATATACAAGGAAGCCATTAAACTCACCAGTATCAAATTGGTCAGCTTACTGTATATTTCTGTGGAATTGTTGATAATAATTTTAAAAGATAATGTATTTTAAAATTTAGTTACAGTGTAGCTTAACTCATTAGGATCATAAAAGCTGAATGAATTGAATCATAATACTAGAACCTAAAGATTATTAGAGGGTTTCAATTCCCAGAGAATGAATAAATATTTTAAAACTCTGTATATTTCACTTCCAAGCCTTTACATATAGTCCCAAGATTTTGTAAAACGTTTTAACACTGTTCTTGTCTTCACTGTTAATATATATTGACTAGATTAAAATCCAGTAGATATTTATTAGAGCTAAAGATTTGCTGTAACCAGCAGACCTTGCATCCACCTATCTCAAGTGCACAGATACAAGACATGAGAATTTAATTCTTATTACTAAATCATCAATCTTCTCCTTGTTTTTCAATTTTACTAGGTTTTTAAATAACAGAGCTATAATAAGCAGTAGTTTCAATATTTATTGAATAAATAGATTATTGAACATGTTGAATATAGCTTTAAAATGTTAATAATATAGTAAAGGTTTAATATTTTTGAACAAATGAACTGATGAATTCTAAATATTTCTTAGCAATGGAACCCTATTTTCAAGCAAATTATTAGGTAGAAGCTTACTATGTAATCTAGATGCAAATGGAATGGCTGGAGGAGAACTGGAAAGGGGTGCTGCCAGGACCTTCTTCTTGGGCCGCTCTCCCAGAGGCATTCCTCAGGGGACCCTATATATTCAAAGGAATATAGTTTCAGAATGGCTGCAACAAAGCTTTAAAATAATCAAATATTTGCTAGGTAAAGCTGTCAAAACCCTCTACTGGCAGACAGGAAGAATCATAACCCTTGTTAGTTTCAGTATTTCTTGGCAAGTTGATGTAAAAATGTCCAAATCTGCCATGTACAAAGTAGTTTAAGAATGTTAATGTGTAAGTTACAAAAATACAGGTGGTTCTAGACTCTCAGAATGTTGAAGCCTGTCTGTACTTAACACGACCAAAATATGTTAAGATAATAGACAATTCTTGGACAATTAGTGGCAAATTGTATAACTTATCTATTGTCTAAATTATCCAATTGCATGATAGTTTGTATTTCTTTATTTCAAATTTAGGAACATGAATCACATTGATAATATCTCAAGCTACCATGTTCACTTAGAACAGAATTCGTTATTAAGGATAGTGAAAGGAAATCTAAATTTTATTTTTTTTTATTTTTTAAGAGTTATTTATTTTTTAAGATTTATTTATTTTAGAGAGAGCACGAATGGGAAGGGCAGAGGGAGGGAGAGAAAGAGAGAATCTCAAGCAGACTCCGTGCTGAGTGTGTAGCCTGACATGGAGCTGCATCTCGTGACCCTGAATTCATGACCTGAACCAAAACCAAGAATTGGATGCTTAATTGACTGCACCACCCAGGCACCCCAAGAAATTTGAATTTTAAGTAGGCATTTACATATTTCCAAAATTTTCAGTGATTTTTGTTTGGTCTACTTAGCTTGTCTTTGTTTTTACTTCTAGAATATGAGACCAGGAATAGGAGTTTTTAGAATTCACATTTTCTTACTCATCTCTGCTGAAATACTAATAAAATACAAGTAAGATTACTTAGTATTTAAGGCATTTATCCTGACTGCAGAGGTTAATTTAGTTAAGACTAGATAAAACGAAACTTGAATCCACTTTCCAAACACACCTAAGCTGCAACCTATCACAGTATGCTGAGAGGACAATCATGTGAAGGCAACCCCTTCAATTCTGTTAGCTCTGTGGAGCTTCCTTAGGAGATGAGTAATACATGGCTGTTTGATATACTGAGTGAGGGCTCCAAAGTCAAGCCTTATTATTAACTTTCTTATTATGTTAGAAATAAAAGTCCTAATAATTTTTTTCTGACTTCTCAATGGCCTGCTTTTTTCAAAAGCCTATTTCCCACTCTGTATTGGGAGACTTATGAGACTTGAATACCAGAAAAGCGACATGGTGAGGCAGTCCTTAGAGCAGGAAAGACAAAAGGACTCAAAGGAACTCATTCCTGGCCTGCCTTTCCTTTTCATTCCTCTCCTGTCCTCTGATATTATTTTCAGTAAAGTTCTATGTGATCCTCCTTGTACCAGTGACCGTGGAGTAGAAGTGCAAGAAAGAGGATGGTCAGGAGGGAGAGCAAGTGAACAGGGTTACCAATGGTGACTATGCCCTTTATTGGGGGCAGGGAACACAGTGAGGCGTCATAGGACTATAGCAGTGTCTGGTGGACTGCTCCATAAGAGATGGCAGTGAGTTCTGTCATGGGATTTTAGTTTGCAGTCATGAGTCATGGAACTAAACACCTGCCATTTACAAAGGACAGTCAGCCAGTTAGCCAGTTATCTAATCAAATATGGACAAGGTAGTCTGCTAGGTAATGGGAGGAAGTGATGAATCCACTACAGCCCCTGCTGTTGAGAAGTCTGAACCCACTGAAATAGATAGTAATGGATTGTTTGTGTCCACTGTTTTCTATGTCTGACAGACAGTTAAACAGTGATGAAGTGTGCTGTACCTAAAGCCAAACTCTCTGGATTTGAATCTTGAAAGCACCACTTCCTTGCTTTGTGACCTTGGACAAGTTTCTTAACTTCTCTGTGCCTCACTTAAATTACCAGTCAAATCAAGGTAATAATGATAGCTACGTTATAGGGTGATTGCTAAGAGTAAAGATGATTCACATAAATTACTTTGTATAAGTTCTCTAACACAGTAAATGTCAAGTAAATATTAGTTATTCCTTGAGGGTAGTTCTGGGTTATAGTAATAGTTCAGTGTTGAACGCTTTTACCAACTATCAGGCCATTGGGAAGTACTTTACATGTTTTAATCTATTGAATACTTTCAAAAGCCATTGTGAGGTAGATAGTATTATCATTTTCCCACGTGTCACATTAAGAAGTTGAGGTGCAGCGAGGGGAAGTCACTTGCCCAGGATTACTTGGTGGCTAAGTGGTAGGGCCAGCACGCAATTCCAGGAAGTTTGGCTGTATGCCCTATGCTCTTAACCAGCTACAGAATTAGCTACAGCAACTTTTACTATGTCTCCTCTTGTCAATCTTCAAACCTTAAGTCTGTTTTAAAATATTTTTCTGTAGTAGTCTTTGCACCTAAACCCTTATTAATTCTTTCATACTAAATGTGTTTGCCCCTTTCTCAAGTACTATTTCAGTCATTTGTCCATATCCTAACTCTAAAGCTCCATGGTTAAATTGACTGTGACATGTAGTGATGCTGCTGATTGAAACACAATAGCCCAATTCTCTCTGCCCTCCCATAGGTCTGTTAGCAGACCAGGAATCCCATGTCTGTAGTCCCTCCTGCCTCTCTCCTTAGAAACACCATCTCTTGAAGTTACAGAGCTTAATTGAATCTGACTATTTATCTAAAAAATTTTAAAACACAAAGGCTTACAATTGCTTTACATGGGGTGAAGCCGCCTATTCTAAATATCTTCCGTTCAGTTTAATGACCTCCCTCTTAGATTTATCTGTGGGCACTCCTTCTTAGAAAAGCAAAAGCACATCCTGGAACGTAAAATATTATTTGCATGCACTTTCTTTTGTGGGTCATTCAAGAGAGTTGTAAAAATGAGAAGAAAAGCCTTGTTTTCTCAGGCAATGACCTCTTATCTCACTTCCTATTTTATTTATCATTTTCCCTATTAATTAAAATATTTCTGGTATTTTGGTCCAACGCCAAAAACTGCTACTTGTAGAGAGTTGTGATGGTTCTCCCCCACTTTTTTCCCTAATCTTGGAGGCCTCTTTACCCAAATGTCTGGGCTTTGAGGGTGGTAGCTTTTATAGCCCATACGATCAACCACATGAGGTAGAAAGACTCTAGGCTACCCTAACTTCCCTCTGGCCATTCTTTTTCATGGAGTTCCAAAGAAGAGAGAGGGCAGAGAGGGAGGGAAGATGGAGGAAAAATAGGGGACCCTCATTTCATCTGGTCCCTTGAATTCAGCTAGATATCTATCAAATTATTCTGAACACCTGTGAATTTAATCTGAGCTCTAGGAAAAGAATTGCTGCAATTCTACAAATAGAAAAGCGACCACTTTTTGTGAGGTAGGAGGTGCAGAGACGAGCATCTGAGGGGATATATTAGAAGATAAACCACAAGGCAGCCTCCATAAGCTGGCTACCGGAAAGTGATATAGCCCCAGAGTGCAAAATCGGAACTTTTCAAAGTCTGCTCCTGTGAGGGTCGCCCCTGCCTGAAAGGTGCTCAGGTGGCGGAGCAGGGCAGAATCCTAGGTGGGACAATGTGGTCTCGGGATCCCCAGGGTCAGAGAAAGAATGGGGGTGCCTGAGTGTGGCAGAGTTCCCAAGCATTGGAGCAGGGAAGCCTGCTACAATCAGTGAGCCTAGGAGTGGGCTCTCACCTAGGTGTTTCCATAAATGATGTACCCTGGCAGAATCTGGCGACTGCTCTCCAAGCGGGGGCCCAGCAAGGGACAAATGCTGCAAGATCCAGCTNNCTCAGTAGGAGTGGTGCAGGTGTGTGCCCAATTGGGTAAGCGCTCTCTGAGCAGGGGCCCAGTGATCAGCGGGGCTGAGGTGAGACACCCTTCCCTCCCCTGGGAGGTAGGTGCAGTTGTGCACTGCAGGAGTTTGCAGAGTTCGGCACACATGAAAGGGATTGATTGCCTTTCCCTGAGGGTGCACAGAAGAGTGGGGGTTGACATCATTCAGCTCTGGGGCTGGAGATCTGAGGGCCGCCATTTTTTACTTTTTTTCATCCTCTAAAGTGGAGCGAAAAGCCTTCAGGGAACAAAAGCCACAGAGGACAACTTGAAGCAGCTTACGCGGAGCCTGGCCCCCTGGCAAGGGGTGGTACAACATCATCCAGGCAAAGACACCTGAGGATCAGTGCAATAGGTCCCTACCCCAGAAGACCAGCCAAATCTTCAGGTGGATACCAAGGAATAGATCACTCAGAACCAAAAAACTGCACCAAGGGAAAATTGTATGTAGATTTAGAGGTTTTTTTGCAAGAGTCTTTAGTTTTTCAGCTTAAAATTTTCTTTTTCTTTTTTCATTTTTTTCCTTTTCATCCAGTTTCTTACTTTATCAACTCTTTGTTTTTAAGTCTTTTTTTTTTTTTAATTTTCATTTTTGCATATACATTTTATAGATATATTCTTCATTTTTGGCTTCCTTTCACTGTATTCAATTTTATTTTTATATATGTTTTGCTTTCTTCACAATTTTGGGATTTAGTGACTTCTAACAAACAGACCAAAATACACCCAGGACCAAGTGGATCACCCTGTTTTGTCCACCTGTGAAATTATATTCTCTCCCTCCCTTTTTTTCTTTTTCTTTTTCTTTTCCTTTTTTGTTTCTGAACTCTACGGATTTGTCTACTGTGTATTTCACTTGAGTCGTGGTTGATATTTTTCATTTTGTTCTTTCATTCATCCATTCTTCTCTGGGAAAAATGACTAGAAGGAGGAATTCACAACAAAAGACAGAGCCAGAGGTACTCTCTGACACAGAATCGATATGGATGTAAGTAAAATTTCAGAGCTGAAATTCAGGATAATGATTTTAAAGCTACTAGCTAGAGTTGAAAAAAAGCATAAAAGACACTAGAAAATCTCTTAGTGCATAAATAAAATTGAATCAGGCCAAAATTAAAAATACTTTAACTGAGATGCGATCTAAAATGGATGGTCTAACAGCTAGGGTAAATGAGGCAGAAGAGAGAGTCAGTGACATAGAAGACAAAATGATGGAAAGGAAGGAAGCAGAGGAAAAGAGAAAAACATGAGGGGAGGCGTTGAGAAATCAGAGATACCATAAAATAAAACAATATTAGAATTATTGGGGTCCCAGAAGAAGAAGAAAGAGAGAGAGGTGGGGGTGGGCAGAGGTATATTGAGCAAATCATAGCTGAGAACTTTCCTAATCTGGGGAAGGAAACAGGGATTCAAGTCTAGGAGATAGAGAGAACCCCCCTCAAGATCAATAAACATAGATCAACACACCGACATATAATAGTGAAGGTTGCAGATTTCAAAGATAAAGAGAAAATCCTGAAAGTAGTTCTAGACAAGAACTCCTTGACCTACAAGAGTAGGAACATTAGACTGGCAGCAGACCTATCCACAGAGACCTTGCAGGTCAGAAAGGGCTGACATGATATATTCAGGGTACTGAATGAGAAAAACATGTAGCCAAGAATACTTTATTGATCAAGGCTATCATTCAGAATGGAAAGAGAGAGAAACAGTTTCCAAGACAAACAAAAACTAAAAGAACTTGTGATCGCTAGCTAAACCAGCCTTGCAAGAAATATTAAAGGGGATCCTGTAAGCAAAGAGAGAGCCCAAAAGTAACATAGACCGGAGAGAAACAGAGACAGTCTACAGAAACAGGGACTTTACAGGTAATACAATGGCACTAAATTCATATCTTTTCAATAGTTACTCTGAATGTAAATGGGCTGAATGGTCCAATCAAAAGACACAGGGAATCAGATTGGATAAAAAAGCAAGACCCATCCATATGCTATCTACAAGAGACTCATTTTAGACCCAAAGACACCTCCAGATTGGAAGTAAGGGGGTGGAGAACAATTTATCATGCTAGTGGACCTCAAAAGGAAACTGGGGTAACAATCCTTATATCAGACAAATTAGATTTTAAACCAAAGACTGCAGTAAGGGATGAAGAGGGACACTTTATCATTTTTTAAGGGTCTATTCAACAAGAAGATCTAACAATTATAAATATTTATGCTCGTAACGTGGGAGCAGCCAATTATATAAATGAATTAATAACGAAATTAAAGAAACAAATTGATAATTATACAATAATAGAAGGGGACTTCAACACCCCACTCACAGAAATGGATGGATCATCTAAGCAGAAGATCAACAAGGAAACAAGGGCTTCAAATGACACACTGGACTAGATGGACTTTACAGATATATACAGAGCATTCCATCCTTAAGCAAAAGAATATACATTCTTCTCAAGTGCACATGGAACATTCTCCAGAATAGATCACATACTGGGTCACAAATCAGGTCTCAGCTGGTACCAAAGATTGGTATTATCCACTGCATATTTTCAGATCACAGTTCTTTGAAACTTGAACTCAATCATAAGAGGAAATTTGGAAGGAACTCAGATACTTGGAGTTTAAAAGCATCCTACTAAAGAATGAATGGGCCCACCAGGAAATTAAAGAAGAATTTAAAAAATTCGTGGAAACAAATGAAAATGAAAACACAAGAGTTCAAAACCTTTGGAATGGGGCAAAGGCAGACCTAAGAGGGAAGTACAGAGCAAAACAAACCTTTCTCAAAAAATTAGAAGAGTCTCAAATATACGAGCTAACCTTACACTTAAAGGAGCTGGAGAAAGACAGCAAATAAATCCTAAACCAAGCATGAGAAGAGAAATAATAAAGATAGAGCAGAAATCAATGAAATAGAAATCAAAAGAACAGTAGAAAAGATCAATGAAACTAGAAGCTGGTTCTTGGGAAAGAATTAACAAAATTTATCAATCCCTAGCCAGACTTATCAAAAAGAAAAGAGACAGGACCCAAATTAATAAAATCATGAATGAAAGAGGAGAGGTCACGTCCAAAACCAAGGAAATACAAACAATTTTAGGAACATATTATGAGCAACTGTATGCCAACAAATTAGGCAATCTGGAAGAAATGGATGCATTCCTAGAAACTTATAAACTACCAAAACTGAAAAAGGAAGATATAGAAAATCTGAACAGACCCATAGCCAGCAAGGAAATTGAAGCAATAATCAAAAATCTCCCAACAAACAAGGCTTCAGGGCAGGATGGCTTCCCAGGGGAATTCTACCAAACATTTAAAGAAGAAATAATACCTATTCTTCTGAAGCTGTTTCAAAAAATAGAAATAGAGGGAAAACTTCCAAACTAGTTCTATGAGGCCAGCATTACCTTGATCCCAAAACCAGACAAAGACCCCACCAAAAAGGAGACTTACCAATATCCCTGATGAACATGGATGCCAAAATTGTCACCAAGATACTAGCCAATAGGATCCAACAGTACATTAGAAGGATTATTCACCACGACCAAGTGGGATTTATTCCTGGGCTGCAAGGGTGGTTCAACAATCATAAATCAATCAACATGATACATCACATTAATAAAAGAAAGGACAAGAATCATATGATCCTCTCAGTTGATGCAGAAAAAGCATTCAACAAAATGAAGCATCCTTTCTTGATTAAAACTCTCCAAAGTATAGGAACAGAGGGAACATACCTCGATATCATAAAAGCCATATATGAAAAGCCCACAGTGAATATCATTCTCAATGGGGGAAAAACAGAGCTTTTCCCCTAATGTCAGGAATATGACAGGGATGCCCACTCTCAAAACTGTTGTTCAACATAGTACTAGAAGTCCTAGCTTCAGCAACCAGACAACAAAAAGAAATAAAAGCCAGTCAGATTGGTAAAGAAGAAGTCAAACTCTCACTCTTCAGAGATGACATGATACTTTATGTGGAAAACCCAAAAGACTCCACCCCAAAATTGTTAGAACTCATACAGGAATTCAGCAAAGTGACAGGATATAAAATCAATGCACAGAAATTAGTTGCATTTCTATACACAAATAATGAGACAGAAGAAAGAGAAATTAAGGAATCGATCCCATTGACAGCTGTACCAAAACCCATAAAATAACCTAGGAATAAACCTAGCCAAAGGGGTACTCTAAAAACTACAGAACACTTATGAAAGATATTGAGGAAGACACAAAGAAATGGAAAAACATCCCATGCTCATGGATTGGAGGAATAAATATTGTTAAAATATCTATGCTATCCAGAGCAATCTACACATTCAATGCAATCACTATCAAAGTACCATTGACATTTTTCACAGAGCTGGAACAAGTAATCCTAAAATTTGTAGGAACCAGAAAAAAATCCGAATAGCCGGAGGAATGTTGAAAAAGAAAACCAAAGCTGGTGGCATCACAATGCTGGACTTCAAGCTATATTAAAAAGCTCTAATCCTCAAGACAGTATGGTATTGGCACAAAAACAGACATATAGATCAGTGGAACAGAATAGAGAACCCAGAAATGCACCCTCAACTCAACCAATCTTTGACAAAGCAGGAAAGAACATTCAATGGAAAAAGGACAGTCTCTTCAATAAATGGTGCCAGGAAAATTGGACATCCACATGTAGAAGAATGAAACTGGACCATTTTCTTACACCATACACAAAAATAAACTCAAAATGGATGAAAGACCTAAATGTGAGACAGGAATCCATCAAAATTTTAGAGGAGAACACAGGCAGCAACCTCTGTGACCTCGACCACAGCAACTTGTTGCTAGACATGTCTCCAAAGGTGGGGAAAACAAAAACAAAAATGAATTATTGGGACTTCAAGATAAAAAGCTTTTGCACAACAAAGGAAACAGTCAACAAAACTAAAGGGCAACCAATGGAATGGGAGAAGATATTTACCAATGACATATTATCCAGGGTATATAAAGAACTTAACAAAACTCAACACCCAAAAAGCAAATAATCTAGTCAAGAAATGGGTAGAAGACATGAGTAGATATTTCTTCATAGACGTCCAAGTGGCCAGCAGACACATGAAAAAACATTCCACATCACTTGGCATCAGAGAAATACAAATCAAAACCATAATGAGATACCACCTCACACCAGTTAGAATGGCTAAAATTAACAAGTCAGAAAACAACAAATGTTTGCAATGTGGAGAAAGGGGAACTCTCTTACAGCATTGGTGGGAATGAAAGCTGGTACAGCCACTCTGGAAAACAGTATGGAAGTTCCTCAAGAAGTTAAAAATAGAGCTATCCAAGACCCAGCAATTGCACTACTACCAGTGTAGTGATCCAGAGGGGCACCTGCACCCCAATGTTTATAGCAGCAATGTCCTCAATAGCCAAACAGTGGAAAGAGCCCAGATGTCCTTTGACAGATGAATGGATAAAGAAGATGTGGTGTATATATATACAATGGAATATTACTCAGCCATCAGAAAGTATGAATACTTACCATTTACATCAACATGAATGGAACTGGAGGGTATTGTGCTGAGTGAAATAAGTCAATCAGAGAAAGACAATTATCATATGGTTTCACTCATATGTGGAATATAAGAAACACACAGAGGATCATAGGGAAAGGGGGGGAAAAATGGATGGGAAGTCATCAGAGGGAGAGAAACCATGAGAGACTCTTAAGTATAGGAAACAAACTAAGGGTTGCTGGAGGGGAGATGGGTGGGAGGTAGAGTAATTGGGTGATGGGCATTAAGGAGGGCATTTGATGTGATGAGCACTGGGTGTTACATGCAACTGACGAATTACTTACTGAACCCTATGTCTGAAAATAATGATGTACTATATGTTGGCTAACTGAATTTAAATTAAAAAAAAAAAAGAAAAAAAATAGAATGGGGGCAAAGTGGAATTCAGGCATGCTTTTCATCCACCTTCACATAGTAGGATGGATTAAAACACATTAAGGAGAAAAAAATATTCAGTATGTATCTACTTGCTTGACCTGAGTTTTCCATGGAATGCTGACGATCAGCAGCATGTGGCAGATCAATGTTATAGGTGCCCCATAGCTACCGGTAGGATAGGTACATAAATGAATGCATGCTGCAGTGCTCAGATTGTTTAGGGGCAACTTTCAGTCAGTGAAGTGGTCTGAAAGGTTAGTGTTAATGCGGAATAACCAGGACCTTTTCCCAATGTGCAGGAAATTATTAAGTTAAGGAGTACAACTATCTTAATTTTAAGGGTTTCTTTCTTTATGATATCTACCATGTGTGATACTTTTCATCTCCTCTCAAGGGTTAGCTTACAAAAAAAAAAAAAAAGAGAAAAGAAAAGAAAACATTCATTGACAAAATAGCAAATAAATATTAACAGAAGCTGGGAATTGACATCCTATATTTACTGGTATAGTTTGTACTTTATGTGGACACATGATTAGGATGTAATTTATCTCATCCATTTAGCACAATCACATTTCCTGCCAATGAAATTACTGTTGCTTTGTGTATGGTATAAATCAATTTATATGCAAAGAGGAAAATGGATGTCAGATATTCTGTCAGCAAAGCAAATATGAAAATGACATTCTATTTTAAGAAAGGTGCATAGTAACAGACAGGGTGTTAATAAGTCTGCCTTCATTAAGCAGTGTCATTATCCAAACAGATAAGCACATTTTTATAAGTAGTAGGTATTATTATATCCATGTCGTAAACAAACTAAAGACCAATGAAATAAAATGATTTTTAAAAGATTATATATTTACTTTGAGACAGATATAGAATTTGAACCCAGGCATTCTGGGTAGCTAAATCTAAAGCTCTTTATTGTTGATGCCTCTTTTACTTTTCCTTCACAAATTAAAACAAATTTTGATAGAGAATAGGGAAGAGGTTCAAATGAATGATGTTTTCCTCTAAGATTTTGGAGAATATATTCAGAATAAATAACCTTCTTTAGAGATTGGAATAATTTGCCGAACATGTATGAGAATTGCTTTAAGAAAGTTACTGTTAGGAAAACTACTTCCTAGCACTATTCCTGACCAGATACAAAATTTTATTTCAATCTAAAAATATGTCAGATGCAAATAACTAATTATTGTTTTTACATTTTTTTCAAATAAGTGAGTTGCTTACACAAACTGCCTCAATTGATGTTCCCCAGGTATGAGTATACAAATAAAGGTAATATTTTAAACTGGTTTATCTGCATTTTTGCTTATAAATACTACGTTTTAGGGCTAGGCTATATTTCTTTCAATTAAAGGCCAAATAGGAATAAAATATAGTCAATAAAGGAGATTGTTTAACACTTCAATATTAATGAATTAGGTACTGTTTGTAATATTTTTTGGAAAATGACCATGTGTCATATGTGTCTTTATTTTAGTTTGGTTGTTCAGTATATAAAAGTAAGCATTGATCCCAGCTTTATGTTTAGGAAAAAAGAACAGAAAATTAATAAACACTGTGAAAGTAGAACTGTCTTACTGACAGTCAAGATTAACTAATGAACTAAGAAGACTTGGATTCAAATAAATAATTAAAGTTGAAAGTGGAAGTGGAAATACCACACTGAGCACTCAAAAAAGCTCTTAACTGAGGATTGAGTATATATAGGAGCTGAGAGGGCTCCATGTCAGAAGGGAAATTATTTTGTGATCATCGTGTTTTATATGGGACTCAAGCTTACATACTTTGAGTTCACAAATTAAACTTGTGCAGTTTATAGGGGAAAAGATCACTATGGAAATTAATTATCTTAAGCATAAAATATCCCTATATATTCTTCTATTTTGAAATGCCTTCTCGTGTATCTAACTGCAAGTCATGGCCAAAAATATGTCAGAGGCAACTAAAAAATTCAAATAAATTCTATAAGGCTATTAAATTGCTTGCACTTAAATAATTCACCAAGTATTTTGAGAATTTCTCGTCTGTTCAAATACAGAATATCTTCTGTGGATACGAGATTAATGTGTGCTTGGTTCTTTTCTGATTACTGGGCAATTGAGAAATCAATGTCAAAGAGGTAATTTTCTATCAGGAGGACATACCAATTCTACTTGTCCACCCAGTGGGGTGTATCAGAATCTTTTAGGAAGGTGTAGTTTGAAAAATCACATATAGTTTTTAAATTTAGAAACCAAAAAAAAAAAAAAAAAAAAAAAAATCCCCATCATGTTTGGGTACTAAAACTATGCAAAGAAAATATAATTTTTAAATTTAACATAGTAGAAAGAGTAGAAGTTAAAGTTAAAACAAGACTAGAGGGTAATTACTGGTTGTATTTTCCAAAGATGGTTATAATAGCATTATATGTATATATAGTATTATGTCATAAATGGTATCATGTCTGCATGTCATTATGCCATAAAGAATTCCCTTCTCTTTGAATCTGGCTGAGTCATAAAAGGCAATTAAGTTTCCATGTTGTTCGTTACAATACTCGTACTTCAAGCCCTGACCTGCCATATTAGAAGTCCGTCTACCTCACCATGTTGTCAGGAAGTCAAGTCACATAGAGAGGCCATGTGTAGGTTCTCTGGTTAACAAATCCCCATTTTTTAGTCATTCCAGCTAAGGCTGTAGACAGTGAGTGAATGAGCGTTCAGATGATTCCAACCCCCATTCACTCACATTACGTCCAGATGTGGAGTTAAAGTCCCAGGCATCATCAGCAGCCCATTCCCAGTGTGCCTTGTCTGAAATCTTGACCTATAGAGTCTGTGAGCCTAATGAGCATAACGGAATGGTTGTTACAAGCCACTCAGTTTGGAGGTAATGTATTAATGCAACAATAGTGACTGGAATAGCCCCCATTTCCATAGGCATACATGCAGGGGTTTACTGTGGTACATATTACTATGGTAATCCTTGAAGAACAATACATTAGACATGAACTCTGCCTTCCAGAAACTAGCATTTCAGTAAGGCTCACGATAGGTAGAATGTCATAAGTGTTGGCTTTTAAGCCAAAATTTTTACTGCCTTTCTCTATTTTTATAAGGTATTTCAGGTTCACATAAATTAAGATTCAATAAATATAACTTGAAGACTGCATATATCGTTGTGCTCCTTTGAGTAAAATAGTTATTAGTAAGGACTTTTCTTACCTTCAAAATAGAATTTGTAAAAATCCTCTGAGCCTTCCTAAACTCCAAGTTGACCAGATGTCCATAATACCAAAATGATATACTATATAGTTTATGTGAGTCTTAATGCTTACATTATTTGAAATTTTTCTATCATCTAAAAATTGTAAAAATCTCAGTGAATTCAGATTTTTGAGAATCAAGGCATGAAGCTATTTTATAACTATTTACTACTTAACCTGTCATGTTTAGGCTGTAAGTTTAAATCCAGATGTTTCTGAAAGCTGTTATTGAGCACGGCTGACTGGTGGTCTCCCAAATGTAAAATGAGTTAGCAGCATCTGTTCAATTCCCAGTGGTTTGGAATTCCTGCAATAAAATCCATCCCAGATTTTCCCCTTCTTACTGATGAGCAAAGGATGTGGACTTGAATGAGACAGGTATAGGAACATTCTTTATATGAAGTGCTTTGCTTATTACATTATATATTGGTTGAAACTTACTGGAAAACAACATAACAGTAAATATAAAGAACATAACTATTTTTTTTTATAACTTTTGACTCAGTAATCCTACTTCTGGGAATCATTCCCAAGGAAATAATTCAAAAGAAGTAAAAAGCAATGTATATGAACATATTCATTGCAGCTATCATAGCAGGAACACAGGAAACAAGTATTATTATTTATTTGCTATTTACTATGATACCTTGCACCCGTGATCTCTAACCCTAAAAAATATTCTGAAAGATACACAATATTATCCACAACTTCAAATGAGGAAACCATGCATAATCTCCCACAAGCAGTAAATTGCAGAACCAGCAGACATTTCAACCTAGGATTTTCTGATGAAAAGCCATGTCTTGAGTGACACCATGACTACATCTGTTGAAAATCATATTTTGACAAGAGAAAATTCCCACAAAATGTTGAGTGAATATTTATGTATACCTGAATAATTATAACAATGAAAAATATTAGCTAGTTTATTGAGCATGTAGTATGTACCATACCTGGGACAATTTAAAGATATTAGTTTATTTGATCCTTACAACTCTGTACCTAGATACTGTCATTGTTCTAATTTTAGAAAAACTACATATATTATAGCTCTGACTTTACGTGATGAGAGTAGGTAGTGGAGAGGCGGTTGTGTATTTGTAAGTATATGCATAAAACATTGACAGGAAACACATCCAAAACATTCACAATGATTCCTTTTTAATGGTGCAGTCGAATGTTTTTTGTTTTCTCCTTAATGCCCGTTGTATTTATTTTACAGTATGAACATGTGCCACTTTTATAATCAAAGTAATGTAAGCTTTATTTTTTAAAGAAATATGGGGTATATCTAGATTGAGGTCAAGTGAAGTAGAGATGATGGGAAATTAACCATGTTAAAATTTGCATCAGTTTTCAAAATAACTGTTTCCAGGGCAAGATAAATATGGGTAAGCCTTTAGAAATAGTAACAGAATCAGTAGGTAAAGGAAACCTAGAAGAAATATTTTGGACCAGGGTTTCAGTAACTCCCCCCCTCTCCCAACCAAGCAGCTACCTTCTTATAAGACCAGTTCTGAATCCACTTTCATCATATAGTGTCATTTATTCATTTCTTACCAGTTTTCTCTTCTTTCTTCTCTTTTCTCTACTTTTGTGGATAAATTGATGTTGAAATCTCTGAAAATGGCGAATTACACATAAAAATTGGGTTGGGGTAGTCCTTTTTTATTCAAAGGAAGAAATATATTTTAAATAATTTTATTTATAGAAGGATAAGTTATAAAACAGAAGGTAAATGGGTGACATAGGTTTATAGAATATAAACTCAGGATTAAATGTTCTAGGATTTGATGTAGCAGTGAGAGTGGGAAGGCATATGAAAGAGAGATTAAAGAAGTTATAATTGTATGACATGGTATATATGAAATTACTTTGTAAGATCTTAGTATCTGTCCCAGTGCAAAATGCACTGGGCAATCAGAATTTCTCCAAAAGTCAAAACCCAATCATGCCATTCTTCTAGTTAAAATGCATTAGTGGCCCCAGAGTACCCTCATATTGAGGTTCAAATACCATACCTTACTTAAACTGGCCTTTAGTCTCATCTCTCATGTTTTCTCCATGGTTCATGATGTTCTAGCCATATCTAAGTCCTAGAAGTTGTATTACGCTATCATGATTTATTCTTCCTTCACTTTGTGCATTCTGTGCTGCAACAAATGCCTTGCATCTTTCCTGCCCCATACTCCTTATAGTATTAAATAAATGGATGGATGTTAAGATGGATGCTCGAAGGGATAAATTAATAAGTAGGTGTGATACTTATTACTAAGTTGGTGTGATAAGTATTGTGGCACTGGGGACTCACTTTTAAGCAATGGAATTTGATAGGAAGGGTGATTAACAAAAATAGAAACTTACTGCCAACTTTTTTTTTTTTAAGTGATCCGTATCAGTTTATTTTATGAGACCTGTACTATTTGGCCTGTAATTTTACATCTTTGTTATCTTCAAATTCCTGTTCCAGATACTAGTGATTAATGATAATATTTTTTTTGAGATTTGAAGGTTCTCTTTATTTACTTATTTTTTTAAGATGAAGTTACTTTATTTTTTTCATTATGTTCAGTTAGCCAACATATAGTACATCATAAGTTTTTGATGTAGTGTTCAGCGATTCATTAGTTGCATATAACACCCAGTGCTCATCACAACATGTGCGCTCCTTAATACCCATCACCCAGTGACCCCATCCCCCCACCCGCCTCCCTTCTGTAACCCTTACTTTGTTTCCCAGAGTCCGCAGTCTCTCATGGTTTGTCTGCCTCTCTGAATTCTTCCTATTTAGTTTTCCCTCCCTTCCCCTGTGGTCCTCTGCTCTATTCCTTATGTTCCACATATGAGTGAAACCATATGGCAATTGTCCTTCTCTGATTGGCTTATTTCACTTAGCATAATCCTCTCCAGTTCTATCTATGTCTATGCAAATGGTAGGTATTCATCCTTTCTGATGGCTAAGTAATATTCTTACTGCCAAATTTTTAAAGGACGTAAACAGTAAAAATGGTAAGAAAATGGTTTTGGATTCTGTACTTGCTTTATCAAAGGATGAATGACCAGAGTTGGGTTTGCAGGGAGAGTGGTCTGCACAGCTCTAATACTTGCCTAAAGTAATAGGGTGGTAAGGTAAACAGATGAAAGGCTGAGGAAAGCAGCTAGAGAATTAGGTAACAGATGAAACTGTGAGGGGACAATCATAATAGCACTTAGGTAAATAAAAATAAAACAAGTCATCATGAAAGATAACACTGATATTTTAGAACTGGGGACATTACAAGGATGCTTTATTCAGGCAATAAGTATTGTGGAAATAGTGTTAAATTATGACTGAAAATCTTTTTGTGTTTGTGTCATATGGAGCTGTTAACTTCATATGACTTTAATTCTAAAATACTACATAAGACAAGATGGACTCCACTTCCATCTTCTCAAATGAGAGGAGGAAAGGACAATCCTAAGGTGCTTTAAGATTTCATAATTCAGGTAGAGGTAAAGAGCCCCAATCTGCCTTCCATTTCTTGGTGTACCCCACTCATTTACAGGTTTTATAGTACGAAATGTGTTAGGGAATTGAGTCGAATTACTCATTAGGTCTAAGGTTAATGAGCCCTACACTCAAGCTTCCAACCACTTAAAAATACATTTGTACTATCAGGCTGGATATATACTTCACTATTCTATTTGTGTTATATATAAATTTAGATAAAGGAATGATTGAATTCTTATAAGTCTGTTTGATCCTTGCAAATTAAGTGAACCCCACTGAAAAAATAAAACTTCATGGTTCCATTTTGAAAATAAAGGCATTAACCATTTCAGTGAAAAATCCATTCAGAGAGGTATTAAGGTACATTAAGAGATATTTGCTGAATTATTTGTTTTTTTTTAATGGACCTGAGCCCAATTTTGTGTTTTCAGGTGGGTCATTACATATTTATAAACATGTGCATTTTGTAATAATGAAATGTGAAATGCTCTTCAGCATTTACCAAGTAGATCATGCCTTATGATGTATTTCATGACTTTGTATGACACAGAGAGATTCCTGCTTAATATTAGGAATATGTGTGCCCTGGTGGTCATGCAAGTTTCAGATAAAATGTTTGAATAGAAATCTGGTTCTGTAAAAACATAGAAATTCCATGTTTCCTGAGCAAGAATAATGGTCTTATAACAGGGAACACGTGAATAGTTAAGCAAATGCATATTTATGCCTAGAAATAAAATATACTCACTGGGAAATTGACATCCTCTTAAAAGCACATACTCCTCCTACAATCTTATGACTTTATATTATGACATCTTATTTACTCAAATGAGTGAAACCCTAGAGAATGGGACACTTCAAACCAGGTGATGACCAGTTCTAGTGGTAGTGGGGATATGGAAGTCATTCATATTCTTTATGATGGAAATGAATGGGGCAAAATTAGAATTGGAAGCCTTCAATTAGCCAAGTCTTCTCTTCTTTAAAACAAGACAAATCGGAGTCTTTGACGTGCTTCCTGACTTTGTTATATATGGAAAAGTGTTATTTCATAATGCATAATGCCTCTGTGTGTGTGTGTGTGTGTGTGTATACATGTACATAGATTAGCTTTCAGTATTTGATGGATCGTGGTGTGAATTGGGCAGGGTATTTTACCTCTCAGAGCTTCAAACTTCTGCAACTATGTAATAAGAATAGTAATGCTTTCCTCATAAGGTTTTTATGGTGATGATATGAGACAAAATTCACTAAGCACCTAGTAAAGTCTGGCAAATAGCATATGTTTAACAAACTACAACTATTCTTTAAATTTTTAATGTTTTCTTTATAAACTGTACCCAACAAAATTAAGTGATTTTCTGAGGGCTGCATGGTTTGTTAGTAATCAGATGAGTATTGGTTTAAGATTCCCTTGTTCAAGTCCCAGTAAACAAATATCTTGTGCAGAAGAATTTAAAATAATTTATATATATGCTCTGCCCTAAAGGACATGGAGTATAACTCCCAACTCCTTAAGTGTAGGGTGCCTACAGTGTTTTCTTTCTAAGCAGTGTTTAAAGGGAGAAAAGAGAGTAACTTTATCTCCTTGAAGCATATAACCCCTGTTTAATCATGTCAAAAATATCAGAAAAATCTGTTACAGGGGTATTCTATAAACTCTTTGACAAGCAGTCTTCAAAAATGTCAAGGTCATCAAAAAAAGCAAGAGTGGGCTAAGGATATACGATGAGTAAAGTGTTATGTTATGGATGGGATCCTGGACCCCCCCCCCCCGAAAAAAAAAGAACATTAGGTAAAACTAAGGAGATCTGAACAAAGTATGGACGTTAGTTAATAAAATGAATAAACAAAGTCAAATCCTAGTGAAAATGTATACTGCCTTAAATTTGATAGACATGCTTGATTATGTTATGTAATGGATTTCTTTAGACATTAAGAAGACATATTAGCTAATTCTGTTGTAACATGAATAATTCTCTCAATAAGAATCTGAGAACAGCTCTGCTTGGCAGTGCTTGATGCTTACAGAAAACTATTTGAAAACAAAAAGACCTACAAAATAATAGATTTTGACTTCTCAGATATGAAGAATCTTTCTTTAAAAGCTTCCTGAAATAAGAGAAATAAGGCTTTTCCTAAAAACCTGGTACACATCCTAATGTTTATGGATGATGTGATAGTTATACAGGAGAGATTACACTTTTGAGAAACAAAGTCCTACATGGGAATATAAACATGAATTTGCCAGGTCACTGAGGACACATTAAGTGCAAATTGATGGATTTTATTACCCTCCTACAATAATGCAAATGAAAAAAATTAGTAAATTTGCTAATAGCATGTACTTAACATTATAGCCTCTATAAATGTCTTTATTCCAGTCCCTTGAGGGTACAGCTTATTCTTTGAGTTAGAAAACTTAGTATATAATTTTTCTTCCAAAAAGTATATTAATTTTCTTTGCCTATCATTAAATAAGCTATAAGTTGTAACAGAACAAGAAATCAAAACTATATCACTTAATTGAAACATTATAAAACAAAATAGTCTCAAATTTTTGTTCTGTTACATCAGATCTATATTTTAGTTTCTGAATATGAATATGGTTTCGACTCCTCTATTCTGTAACAGCTGTAATGAGCAGTACACAGATTATACACAGATCAATTGTGAAATATTCTGTTTATTTTAGCTTACAGAAAGTGGTTAAAGGCCCCACTCAAGCAAGCCAGCAAAATCTGCATCATGTTATTCTTTTGTATGCCTCATGAAAAGGTATTTTTAAGATGTGGTATGGTTTTATCCATATTGCCTGATGTCAAATCTCATTGCTTGGTAACTCGTGACAAACCTGTTGTGGGTTAGCTAGGAGCTTATGAAGTACAGTTTGAAAAGCCAGAAATCTGCCTTAGCTTTCCAGAAAGAAATAGATGGCAGTGGTAAAATTGCATAAATTAGGGATGGAAAAACATTCTAGACTTTGGTCAGTTTAAGGCTAACTTGGGGGTGTGTTTATTGTGCTTTTTAGTTTTCAGAAATGATACAATTTATGGTAGCGTTCTCCACCAGTGTGAGAGTGGTTTTGCCTTAAACTTTTCTGCAAAGACATTCTTTGTATATAATAGTGTCTGTCCTGGACCTTGTGCAAATAGTTTATAAAGCCTGCAGTTAATCAAAATTTTCTCTCCAAGGTTGCATTCATTAGTTTGTTCATTGACTGGCATCTATGCGTGTGAAACATGCTGCCAAAAAAAAAGGGGGACAAAGGTGAGCAAAAACAGACATTATCCCTACACTCATAGAGTGTACAATCTAGTGAGGGAATGGGTATTAATCAGATAAGTCACACAGATAATTTTAATATAATAGGAAGAGATACATGGGACAGGGAGGGTATAACATTAAAGGATTAGGCTTAGTATTTGAACTGTTCAGCTACTAACATGCTAGAGACACTACAAAAATTTACCATAAAAAGGAGGGGGGATAAGGACGTAAAGAAAGCAAAGAACTAAATAAATGAGCCCAATTTGTCTATATTCTGTGTCTGTCTGTGTATTTATGTAAGGGAAGCCCTAGAGTTTTGTTGTTCTGTTCCCACAGGTAACAAGTATTTTGCTCTGGGTTCTCCCAGTTTCTCTGTTATTGCTTCATGCATACAATCCATAGTTACTTTTTTCTTCACCCCTTGAGTCTGACTCTCAAACAGCTATCAAG
This sequence comes from Ursus maritimus, assembly GCF_017311325.1. Lineage (NCBI taxonomy): Eukaryota > Metazoa > Chordata > Mammalia > Carnivora > Ursidae > Ursus > Ursus maritimus. Next base: position 50,994,968 of record NW_024427107.1, on the reverse strand, counting down.
AACTGAGGACAAAGGGTGGAAACTGGTTATGTACACATAGCCCACACTTGCCAGTTTGATAGATAGCATTCTCATGCATTTATTTTGTAATTTGATCTGTTGGAGGGTTTCCTTCCACTTAAACCAGGCCTCATATAATATTTGAGGAGTCTACACTTCAGGGAGAATGTAAGTTCAAGAAATGGTAGAGGATTGTGTTCCATTGCCAAACTTTGGCTGAAATTTTCTTTCAGTTATGACATTTATATTTATTTAGATGTAGCTTGTTAGAAGCTCACCCCATTCATCAGCATAAAGCTTCTACAACATCTAGTGTGGGTGGGCAGTGAGAGATTTTGAAATAACTGTATTCTGTAACCTTCTGGATAAAGGTCCTGTTGTTATTTTTGCTACTAATATTATGTATAGGTGATATTCATAAAATTGCTTTTAAAAATTAGCAAATCCAAATGAAATGTGACCAGTGACAGAAATATACTAAAGGATATGTCTATACAAATTATTTGGAATGACTGTTTTTATTGAAGAGGCTTGTCAGTTCATCATAACAGCTGCTTTGAATGACTTTTTTGTTTTGATTTGACCAAGGCAAAAAAATAAATAAAAAGAAGTACCCCATTTCTCAGAATCCCAGTCTTGTACTTTAATGTTGGGAGGAAACCTGAAGGTTACCTAAGTTCACCTCACCCAGCACTGACAGTTCACTTTAGCTTGATCATGGGTAGCAAAGGCAGGTAGATAATTCCACTCTAATGCAATTATGAATATTAAGAATTTTTCGAGGCGTTCCAAGATGGTGGAGGAGCAGGAGACCTAAAGTTCGTCTGGTCCCAGGAATTCAGCGAGAGAGCTACCAAACCATTCTGAATACCTATGAACGCAACTGGAGAACGAAGAAAAGAGTAGCAGAAACTCCATGAACAGAAAAGCGACCACTTTCTGCAAGGAGGAGAAAAGATGGCAGAGGAGTAGGAGACCCTTTCTCAGCTGGTTCGAATCAAGCTGGATATCTACCAGACCATCCTGAATGCCAATAGAATCAGCCTGAGACGCAGGAAGATACACCTGAATCTCTACAAATGAACATCTCCAGCGCTGAGTATTGAGGTATGAAACAGGGACCTGTGAATCCACGCACAGATATAGGAAGATAAACAGAAGGGGGAGGGAGCCTCCGCGCTCGGGCGCCAGGAAGCAATAGCCCCTTGTGCTGGGTAGCGGGCTGGACTTGCGGACCGGCACCCGCAAGACAGCTGACTGAGACAGTGAGCCTGGGAACACGCGTGTCCAAACTGAAAACAGGAGATCCGGACCGCACACTCGAACTAGACTGAAACCGAGAGCTCGGGAGTGCACGCGTGACCAGACTGAAAACTGGCGCTCCAGAGTGCATGCAAACCATACTGAAACACGGAGCTCGGGAGCGTGTGTGAGAACGGGGCGGCAGGCAGTGTTAGAAGCACAAAGGACAGAGATGCGCCGGCCCTGGAAATGAGGGCTGGGACACAGGCTGTGGGGCGCACATCCCGGGTCACTGCAGGGTTTTAGCAGCACCGACAAAAACAGAGTTAAAGTAGCCAAGAGAGCTCGGTGGAGAGCGAACTACGATCTCTCAGCTCTGAGACAGAGGCTAGGATACAGCCACTGCTGCTCTGACTCTCAAAAGAGGCACAGAAAACCGCGAGGGAAAGCCGCCAGAGAACAAAAGCCTGGAAATACCAGCTCACATTGTGCCCATCCCCATCCCCCCTCGCAGGGGACGGGGCAACTCTACCCAAACAGGGTTTCCTGAATTTCAGCGTGGCAGGCCCCTCGCCCAGGAAGCAGGCTGAAAAATCAGGAAGCCAACATCCCTAAGGTCCCTATAAAACAAGTGCACACTGCCTGTGTCCTGGTCAATAACTTGGGCTCTGGGCATCCCCACAACCTCTCCTCATCAGAATGATGAGAAGGAGAAATACCCCCCAGCAAAGAAAAGATAATGAGTCTGTGGCCTCTGCTACAGAACTGATGGATATGGATATAACCAAATTGTCAGAAATGGAGTTCACAGTAACAATGGTCAAGATGATGTGTAGGCTTGAAAAAACTATTAATGAAAATATTAAAGAGAATATAGAATTTCTAGGGGCAGAAATGAGAGCGAGTCTGGTAGAAATTAAAAATGCTATGAATCAAATGCAGTCTAAACTAGATGCTCTGATAGCCAGGGTAAATGAGGCAGAAGAACGAATTAGTGAATTGGAGGATGGGATGGTAGAAGAGAAAGTTAAAACAGAAACTTGCCTTGAAAAAATCCAATCTCAAGAATGTAGATTACGGGAGATTACTGACTCAATGAAATGTTCCAATGTCAGAATCATCAGCATCCCCGAGGGGGTGGAGAAAGAAAGAGGTCTAGAAGAGATATTTGAACAAATTGTAGCTGAGAACTTCCCTAATCTGGCAAAGGAAACAAGCATTCGTGTCCAGGAAGCAGAGAGGACCCCTCCCAAGGTCAGTGAGAATGGACCTACACCAAGTCACGTCATAGTGCAATTAACAAATATTAGATCCAAGGATATAGTATTGAAAGCGGCCAGGGAGAAGAAAATCCTTACGTACAGAGGGAAAAATATCAGAATAACATCAGACCTGTCTACAGAGACCTGGCAGGCTAGGAAGAGTTGGCAGGGTATTTTCAAAGCTCTATCTGAGAAGAACATGCAGCCAAGGATCCTTTATCCAGCAAGGCTGTCATTCAGAATTGATGGAGAGATAAGGACCTTCCAGGATCGGCAGAAACTGAAGGAATTCGTAACCACCAAACCAGCCCTACAGGAGATATTAAGGGGGTTCTATAAAAGTAAAAAGGCCCCAAGAGTGATACAGAACAGAAATTTACAATCTATAGAAACAAAGACTTCACAGGAAACATGACATCATTAAAATCATCTCTCTCAATAATCACTCTCAATGTGAATGGCCTAAATGCTCCCGTAAACGCCACAGGGTTGCAGATTGGATAAAAAGAAATGACCCATCCATTTGCTGTCTGCAAGAGACTCATTTTGAACGTAAAAATACATCCAGACTGAAAGTGAAGGGATGGAAAATCATTTTTCATGGCAATGGACCTCAAAAGAAAGCTGGGGTAGCAATTCTCATATCAGACAGATTGGATTTTAAACTAAAGACTGTAGTGAGAGATACAGAAGGACACTATATTATTTTTAAAGGATGTATCCAACAAGTGGATATGACAATTATAAATGTCTATGCCCCCAACAGAGGAGCAGCTAAATACACAAGCCAACTCTTAACCAGAATAAAGAGATATATAGATAAAAATACATTAATAGTAGGGGACCTCAACACTCTGCTCTCAGTAATAGACAGATCACCTAAGCAGAAAATCAACAAAGAAACAAGAGCTTTGAATGACATACTAGACCAGATGGACCTCATAGATATATATAGAACACTACATCCCAGAACAACAGAATACTCATTCTTTTCGAATGCACATGGAACTTTCTCCAGAATAGAGCATGTACTGGGTCACGAAACAGGTCTTAACCGATACCAAAAGACTGAGATTATTCCCTGCATATTCTCAGACCACAATGCTTTGAAACTGGAACTCAATCACAAGCAAAAATTTGGAAGAAACTCAAACACTTGGAAACTAAGAACGATCCTGCTCAAAAAATGATTGGGTAAACCAGGAAATTAAAAATCAGTTTAAACAATTTCTGGAGACCAATGAGAATGAAAACACATCGGTCCAAAACCTGTGGGACACTGTGAAGGCGGTTCTAATGGGCAAATACACAGCCATCCAAGCCTCACTCAAAAGAATAGAAAAATCTAAAATGCAGTTTTTATATTATCACCTCAGGAAGCTGGAGCTGGAACAGAAAAATAGGCCTAACCCATGCACAAGAAGGCAGGTGATCAAGATTAGAGCAGAGATCAATGAATTAGAAACCAGGAGCACAGTAGAACAGATCAGCAGAACTAGAAGCTAGTTCTTTGAAAGAATATACAAGATCGATAAGCCACTGGCCAGACTTATTCAAAAGAATAGAGAAAGGACCCAAATTAATAAAATTATGAATGAAAGGGGAGAGATCACAACCAACACCAATGAAATAGGAAAGATCATTACAAACTTTTGTTAACAGCTTTATGCCAATAAATTAAACAACCTGGAAGAAATGGATGCCTTCCTGAAAGCCTATAAACTACCAAGACTGAAACAGAAAGAAATTGATTATTTAAACAGACCAATTAATTATGAAGAGATTGAGTCAGTGATAAACAACCTTCCAAAAAACAAAACTCCAGGCCCGGATGGTTTTCCTGGGGAATTCTACCAAATATTCAAAGAAGAAATAATACCTATTCTCCTGAAGCTGTTTTAAAAAATAGAAACAGATGGAAAACTACCAAACTCATTCTATGAGGCCAGTATTACTTTGATCCCCATACCAGGCAAAGACCCCATCGAAAAGGAGAATTATAGACCGATTTCCCTGATGAATATGGATGCCAAAATTCTCAACAATATCCTCGCTAATAGAATCCAAAAGTACATTAAAAGGATTATCCATCAAGACCAAGTGGGATTCATCCCTGGAATGCAAGGGTGGTTCAACATTCGCAAATCGATCAGTGTGATAGATCATATCAACAAGAAAAGAGTCAAGAATCATATGATCCTCTCAATTGATGCAGAGAAAGCATTTGACAAAATACAGCATCCTTTGCTGATTAAAACTCTCCAGAGTGTAAGGATAGAGGGTACATTCCTCAATCTCATAAAAACCTACAGCAAATATCATTCTCAACGGGGAAAAGCTGGAAGCCTTTCCCTTAAGATTAGGAACACGACAAGGATGCCCACTCTCGCTATTATTATTCAACATAGTACTAGAAGTCCTTGCAACAGCAATCAGACAATAAAAGGTATCCAGGTCGGCAAAGAAGAAGTCAAACTGTCTCTCTTCGCAAATGACATGATACTCTATATAGAAAATCCAAAAGACTCCACCCCCAAACTACTAGAACTTATAGAGCAATTCAGTAATGTGGCGGGATACAAAATCAATGCTCAGAAATCAGTTGCATTTCTATACACGAACAATGAGACTGAAGAAAGAGAAATTAGGGAATCCTTTCCATTTACAATTGCACCAAAAATCATACGTTACCTCGGAATTAACTTAAGCAGAGATGTAAAGGCCCTATATTCTAGAAACTACAAATCACTCTTGAAAGACATTGAAGAAGACACAAAAAGATGGAAAAATATTCCATGCTCATGGATCAGAAGAATAAACATAGTTAAAATGTCTATGCTATCCAGAGCAATCTACGCTTTCAATGCCATCCCAATCAAAATACCAATGACATTTTTCAAAGAACTGGAACAGACAGCCCTTAAATTTGTGTGGAGCCAGAAAAGACCCCGAATCTCCAAGGAATTGTTAAAAAGGAAAAACAAAGCTGGGGGCATCACGTTGCCGGACTTCAAGATATACTACAAAGCTGTGATCACAAAGACAGCATGGTACTGGCACAAAAACAGACACATAGACCAATGGAACAGAATAGAGAACCCAGAAATGGACCCTCGGCTCTTTGGGCAACTAATCTTTGATAAAGCAGGAAAAAACATCCGGTGGAAAAAAGACAGTCTCTTCAATAAATGGTGCTGGGAAAATTGGACAGCTATATGCAAAAGAATGAAACTTGACCACTCTCTCACACCATACACAAAGATAAACTCCAAATGGTTGAAAGACCTTGATGTGAGACAGGAATCCATCAAAATCCTAGAGGAGAACATAGGCTGCAACCTCTTTGACATCTGCCACAGTAACTTTTTTCATGACACATCTCCAAAGGCAAGAGAAACAAAAGATAAAATGAACTTGTGGGACTTCATCAAGATAAAAAGCTTCTGCACAGCCAAGGAAACAGTCAAAAAAACTAAGATGCAGCCCACGGAATGGGAGAAGATATTTGCAAATGACACTATAGATAAAAGACTTGTATCTAAGATCTACAAAGAACTTTTCAAACTCAATGCATGTGAAACCTAATCAAATCAATAAATGGGCAGAAGATATGAACAGACACTTTTCCAATGAAGACATACAAATGGCTAACAGACACATGAAAAAATGTTCAAAATTATTAGCCATCGGGGAAATTCAAATCAAAACCACCTTGAGATACCACCTTAACACCAGTTAGAATGGCAGAAATGGACAAGGCAAGAAACAACAAATGTTGGAGAGGATGTGGAGAAAGGGGATCCCTCTTACACTGTTGGTGGGAACGCAAGTTGGTACAGCCACTTTGGAAAACAGTGTGGAGGGCCCTTAAAAATAAAAATAGAGCTACCTTATGATCCAGCAATTGCACTACTGGGTATTTACCCCAAAGATACAGGCATAGTGAAGAGAAGGGTCATATACACCCCAATGTTCATAGCATCAATGTCCACAATAGCTAAATCGTGGAAGGAGCCGAGATGCCCTTCAACAGATGACTGGATTATGAAGCTGTGGTCCATATATACAATGGAATATTACTCAGCTGTCAGAAAGAATGATATCTCAGCTTTTGCAGCAACATGGACGGGACAGGAGGAGATTATGCTAAGTGAAATAAGTCAAGCAGAGAAAGACAATTATCATATGGTTTCACTCATCTATGGAACATGAGAGATAGGAGGATTGGTGGGAGAGGGAGGGGAGGAATTAAGGGGGGGTAAACAGTAGGGGGAATGAACCATGAGAGACTGTGGACTCTGGGAAACAAACTGAGGGCTTCAGAGGGGAGGGGAGTGGGGGATTGGGGTAAGCCGGTGATGGGTATTAAGGAGGGCACATATTGCATTGTGCACTGGGTGTTATATGCAAGTAATGAATCATGGAACATTGCATCAAGAACTGGGGATTTACTGTATCGTGACTAATATAACAAAATAAATATTATTAAAAAAAAGTGACAAGAAAAATTTCTTTTTATCGAGTTGTAGCTTCCATTAATTTTCTTATGGAAAAAAACCCCATGTCTTTCTCATCTTCATAAATGCCTTCAAATATTTGGTATCAAAGTAATCTTAGACAACTTACTTTTTCTGAGCATCAGATTCTTTATTTGAAAAAAGGAAGCTAATACTATGACCTCCTGGGGTTTATGAAGGAGTCAAAGCAAACAACGTGTTTAAAGTGTCTCCAACACACTCCAGCACATAGAAAACACTACTTTATCAATGTTGTGATTATTATAGTATCGTTGTTTTATGGCTGTTTTACCTCCCTAACATTTCTTTTTGCCTAGCTATGCATTCTTTGCCTCTTTATCTGTTCTTAATAGACTTAGGTCAATTTTACCTTAAATTGTAGAGCTGAACGCAATATCTACACATGGTCCTGACAGTGCAGAAAAGCATGGGACTGTTTGGTTCATTGTTATGGACATTCTGTTTCTTTTGTTTCAACCTACACATTACCCATTTTTAGTAGCTTTATTATACCAGTGGATAACACTATCCCAAATAAGTCCCCAAGTTTGTTTATATGAACAACTTTTAAACATGTCCTTCTTCATCTATCCCCCTTTTTTTTTTTTTTTTTTTTGGGGGGGGTTTTTTTTTTTTACTCTAGGGGGGGGTTTTTGTTTCCCCCTTTTTTTTTTTTTTTTTTTTTGGAAGGGGGGTTTTCATTTTAAACTAAAGGCAGGACTTTGAATTTATCTATATTAAATTGTATTTTCCTTTGGGTGTGCTTATTGTTTTAGCTGCTAAGAACTTTAAGAATGATTAGTTTCTTGTCTGGCAAATTATATTTTAATCATAACTTTTGGTCATTTGCACATTTGACAAGTCTGTGTTTTAAATCTTTAGTCAAACCATGATGTTGGCTAACACAATGATTAGGATTAGCATTTCAACATTATATTTACAATCTAGCAAGAGAAAATGAAGTCCTAATTAAAAGTAGTAATGATGGGGTGGAGGATATTAGAGATTGAATTTGGATGTTTTCCCGATTCAGGTAAATGATTAAATCATTTGGTTTTCCTTGGTTTTAGAAACGATTCCTTTTTCTTAATTATTTTCTCACTGTCAGCTACAATGTATGGGACACATTGGGCCTGGCAGTTTTAGGATCAGAGCTAAGAGGAGCAATAAATAACAATAGCCTTTAGAAGAGTAAAACCCTACTTTAGTAGGAATACCAGGGAGGTTATTCTTTTCAGCCATAGAATCAGGCTTGTCAGTCTCCATGTGCTGGATGACAAACTCCTTGGAGATATGTCACTTTAGGAAGGAATTAATATTCACTAGTGACAGTGGACACTTTTGAGATTGAAAGTGTGCTCCATTGTTAGTTTTTCCAGGACAGTAGGCATAAACAGGACTGTAAAGCAAAATATCATATTTCTGACTCATATTTTATATTCAGAAAAATGGGTATTTAAGTAATTGAATTGCACTTTAGAACTTATTGGAAATTTAAATGTCCTTTTGTTCACTTTTTCCCTTCATACAAAAAGCTTCTCTTTCGGACCAACCTCTCACAGTCCATATTATAACGCTCTGGGTAGATGAATTTTTAATGTACATGAATGCTTTCAGTGCCGGCAATGGTATTACCAGTAGGGGTAGTAGAAAGTCTCCCAGAGGGCTTGGCTTAGCAGTTCTAAGCAATAGACAGCTCTAGATGGAAGTCTTTACTGGAACTTGTTCCTCATAATGCACCTCCTAGTATGTGTAAGTTGAATTAGTGTCCACTTAGCAGCTTCCTAACTATTTGGAGATAGTTAAGTGGAAAGAGTTAAGTGAGTGATGTGATGGCAGGAGTACAGCAATGGACCCTTGCCCCAAATTGCATTTGAAATGCTACCAGTTGGAGTGGCACTTGCATTTAGAATCATTTCTCCCTAGGAGAATAATTTGGTTATCTGGATTGTTTTTCTTTGCATATGAATGCTGTTGACAACCTCAACAGATGCTTTGTTGCATCTATTTAGAAATGGCAGTGTGTAGTGAATGGACAAATAGTGTGAACTTAGACTTATCAGTCAGTGTGTATTGAAGTGGAGAAAATATTTAGTTACTTGCTTATCTTTTGGTGAAATTCTGTTATTTTAAAAAATATTCCATGTTGAAATATTTAACCAGACTGTACCTTCTTAAACCACTTCTCTTAATTCTTTAATGTAAGATCAAATACTGACTCTGGGAAACTTCCATGTTTACTATATTCTAGCTCCTTGTGCTCTGTCCCTTCCCAACCCATTATCATGCTCCACATGATGTGTTTCTTTTCCTTTCTTACTCTCCTCCTGACAATACTAGTATTAATTGCATACTTAACTATATTCCAAGCTCTGTCTGCAAGGTTTTACCTATATTAACTCAGTTAGTCCTTACCAGAAACTTAGGAGAGTGCAACCATTGTCATTCCCATTTCAAAGGAGAAGAAACTGGGCTGTTGAGAGTTAAGGAAATTGTCCAAAATTGTAAAGCCCTATGTCCCAAAAAGTCTGATTTCAAGTTTGGGCTTATAACCATTATCTTAGACTGCTGCTCTAGATCAGCACCTGGAAGTCAAGAGCAAGCTTTTGTCTTGGTATTATCGACATCTGTAATACTGCCTAGCGCATAGTAGGGACTTAATAAATGAGTCTGGAATAAATGAATAAAGGAATGACTCCCTATTTTCTACTTATATTAAGTATTTTGAGTGATAGAAGACAAAGATCATCAAGATTTTAAGATTGTAGAGGACTTTACAAACTTGTTTTATGCAAGCTTTTATTTGTACTTGGAAAAACCATGATACGTAGAGGTAAGTCAGATGCATAAGATCACGTGTAATTTAGCTAACATTTTTAAAACTCCCACTGTATGCTAGAAACAATTTTAGATGCTTTACATGTATTATCCTGTCTAATCCTCATCTAAGTGGATATTCTTATTATGCCATTTTAGAGATGAGGAAAACGAGGCATAAGGAGATTATCCAATGTTTCATATATGTTAGGTAGCAGAGTAAGGAAAAGCATCCAAGTTGACTAGCTTCAGAATTCCTGCTGTTACCTACCACACTAAATTAGCATATCTGATTACTGCCAGATGTAGCCTGAAGTGAATGCTAACTCTCAGTCTTTCCATATTTATCATCTGTATATTAAAAAAAAAACCCCACACACCTATTTTAAAGTTTATCTGAATCTTTATCTAAATTTTGTAATACATTTAATATTTTATTTTATTTGAGCTTTTAAAGTCTTGATCTTTAGACTATGTTCTACATGTCTACAAATGTTGCTGAGAGAAATCCTTATGCAGTTTTTAAAGCAATTCTTTAATTTATTTTAGAGAACTTTCACTTTTTATTGAGGGTTTCATTTATTTATTTGTCAGAGAGAGAGAGAGAGCACAAGCAGGGAGAGTGGCAGGCAGAGGGTGAAGCAGGCTCCCTCCTGAGCAAGGAGCCCAACACAGGACTTCATCCCAGGACCCTGGGATCATGACCTGAGCCAAAGGTAGACACTTAACCAACTGAACCACCCAGGCGTCCCTAGAGAACTTGCATTTTAAAAAGGTTTTTTATGAGTACCCTAAAATTGTCAATTGTCAGCAGCTGTACATAAGAATTGAAATATATTATGTGTGTATAAATACACATATGTAATATGTGTATGTGTATATATATGTATGTGTGTATAGATGTATGTGTATATAGATGTATGTGTATATATATACATATATATGTAAAATCTTTAAATATTTGGTCCTTCAATATAGGTTTATGAAATTTGCCCTGCAGCTGCTGGTTTCCATTGAAAACAAAAGATAATGGCATAATGACAATGTTGACACCTTTCATTTATTTGCAGATAGTTGTGTTATTATTGAGAGGATGTTGTTAATAGAATTCTTATGGGTCCTAGATGAACTGGGATGCATTTTAATTTTCAGGAGGGCATTTGGGTACTGTATTAATTTTTTATACTGTATAATAAGTTATTCAGAATTTAGTAGCTTATAACATTGTCTCACAGTTTTTGTTGTTGAGCAGTCTGGACACAGCTCAGGTGAGTCCTCTGCTTCATGGTTCCCCATGAGGCTATAATCAAGATATTGGCCATGACTGTGGTCTCTCATCTGAATGTCTGAGAATTCACTTCTGAGCTTACCTGGATTCAGTTCCTTGTGAGTGATTGAGCTGAGGGCCATAGTTCATTGCTACATGGACCTCTCCAGCATGCAACTTAATTCATCAGAGCATCCATGCTTAAAAGCATTAGAGTCTGTTAGGAAGCTAGAAGTCACAGTCATGCAAACTGATTGCTTGAGTGACATCTCATTAATTTTGCCATAGTTTATTGATTAGAAACAAATCATTCAACCCAGCCCATGTTCTAGGGGAAGAAATTACACAAATTTGTAAATTTTAGGATGCAGGGAAAATTGGGGTCCATCTTAGAAGTCTGCCTACCACAGAGGCAGAAATGCGAACTTTCTTTCATTAGTATAAGAGAATAGAGGGAAATATAGCTTAATTTTAATGTTTATTTTTCAATCCTCAATTTATCATTTCCTTTTCTTTCAGAGTTGTTTTTTGAGGGGATTGATTGGTTGGTTTGTTGGTTGTTTTATGCTTATTATTAACTTATGGATTGGGGGGAAAAAGCTTCATTAAAAGTTTTTCCCTTCTATTGGGGTTGTATTGAATAGTTGAATAGGAGCAAATCATTTTTGTGTGCCCTGATTTGTGATTCATAAGCCTTTTACTCTTAAATAACCCTCCAAACCCAGGAGTCACATTTTATTCCTTTACATGTGGAGCCCCAGATGTGAAAGTCTTATGATCACCTGTGAGATTGGGGAAACATGTGCCAGCAACCTCAGCTGTAAAGATCTTACACATTTAATTCCTCAATTTCTAAAGTCCTCTCTGCTATCTGCTCTAAAGAGCCATCTGTGGATATATATTTTTATACTAACCCTATAACTTAGTATTTTTTTTTGTGGCTGAACCAATTATCTAGTCATGTTGGTTCTTCCAAGGGAAGCTTAAGTAATGTTCGTGCTACCTAGAGCCGATCTGCGCTGCTTAAGAGATGCTTTCAGAAGTCCTAGGGGGACCTATTTCAGATTTGGCCTTCAGCTTTGGCTCTGTTTCCTCTCTTTCTCCACATCATCATTGCCAAGGTTATTGCTGTTGTCGTTACCATCTAAAAGCATGTACTCATTTTTCAAGTAAGCCATAAAGGGCCAATAATTCACTTTACCCCTAAGAATATGGAACTAAGACAAGTCTTGCACTATGTCTTCCTGAAAGTTTATAGTGCAAGGCAAAGTTCTCATATCATGATTATATAGTTAATAAATAAAATGTTGACCACATAAGTGTTCTTAACTAGTTGTTTGTTTCGTAAACTGACACTTCCTGCACTTGTTTGCTGTGTTCTTCAATAAAAAATGAATATAAATAAGATATCTATTGACTTGTTTTGAAAATAGAATGGCCTCTAAAACATTCTGTGTGTTTCAGTGTATAGAGAAAGCCCTTTCACCAATAAAAATTTATTTATGTATTTATTCATTCATGTATTTATGAAAACAGAACCATCAACAAGCAAAATATAATTTGCATCTGGAATTTATTGACTGTTTATGGCATACTTTGGCCACAGCATGTATCTATATGAATGTAAGTTAAAGGTAACTGGATTTGGAAGGATAGGCTTGGTAACATTAAACCCATTATATAGTGAGGTTGTGCAATTATTTTTTTAATGCATTGTATTAAGATACCAGTGATTTTTAAGTGGCATCATTATTTTAGATAAAGGAATAAAATACTACCAATTCAATGATGACACTATAATTTTTTATCCCTTGATTGTAATATATATCCTGACCTGGAGAAGTTAAAATGTGGTAGGATTGCATCTCAAGCTGATCAATAGCTAATTAATTCAAGAGAGGAAGAGACACTGAATTGTTTTAAGAACCCATTGCAAATACTGACAAGTGGCCTGCTGCTTAGAGTTTTTAATACTAAGGTGCCTTTCACTAAAATTTAATTGAGGTTTGTCTTACTGTAATTAACCACCTAAGTTTCTCAAACTTTCCCACTGAGGTGCTCCTAGGCTCGTAGGCAGAGAGAGAGAGTGAAAACCTGAGTCTGCATGTATAGCCGTAAGTGATCCAGCCCAATACAAAATTTATAAATATTAATAAGATAGCAGAAAATATGCTGAATTACCTATTTATCAATTATTAATTTTTAATATAAAATACTTCCTTTATTTATACATTTTTAAGTAAAATTAACCTTCAAAAAGATGTTTTATATTTTTCCTGTGGTTCTGTGTCCTAGACACACTGCAGTATGCCTGAGGTTTCAAGTGTCCTTGGAGACTCAGGCAACCAGAGGCACTATATAGTCTTAGCAAAGGATCTTCATGATTTTTGAGTATTCCCCAACATATAATGAGGCCAAAAATAAATAACATAGTCTCATTAATGAGTATTAATATAAATTTTCTGTATTGGACTCCTTCCAGGCACTGCCTTCTTATGAAGAGTTATGTTTATTAGGATTTAATTGAAAATTAAATCTAAATGAGAGAAAACTAGAATTGCCTCCCTTGATCATAAAAATATATTATTATTAAGCTGAATGTTAGTTTTCTTCCCTACTCCCATGTACATTCATCAGGTAGCAAGTTGACTAGTGCATAGTAGTGTGTGTGTGTGTTGCAGAAATATTCCATTAGAAAGTCTTTAATGTTCTAGCAAGGATTTAAGCCAGCCTCAGGTGAAAACAGTAAGATCTTACATTAAGATCTGAATTGTTCATGTGTTCAACAGCAGAGAAGTGCTTACTCATGTGTGCACAAATCTTTGAGTTATAATTCACTGGCTCAATCTATTTTATGAGCTATTAATCCTATTTTATCTTTAGTTTTATTCACAAAATCCAAATAGGCAGCTAGTAGCCCTTTTTTATGTATGCAAAGACATGATATATACATACATTTCCTACTTAAACTCTCCCACCCCTGATCCTACCCCATCCCAATCCCCATTCCTCAACCTTTCACCCTACCCCCAAAAGGGGGGATTGGGAATCCATACATGCTATAGAATATGCTTATAGATACTGAATTTAAAATAAGCACTTTACACTCCACCAGATTGTGGAATTGTTGAACAGCTCTACTTGAAGGATACCAGGAGCATTTCATTAGATTCATACTGTGAAAGACTTCGATGCATCCTTGTCCCTTCAATGGAAGCAATAACACAGAGGCGAATGTTCGCTACAAAGTAGCGAAATTATGGTGATGCTTTCTGCATGTTTTCATAGGGCAGGTCAAATCTGCTGAAAATGACTTGGAGTCCATTAAATCTATGACAGAAGTTTTTAGCACTTTAGTCACCAATCAGTCCTTTGTTCTCTTTTCACTTATTTCTAAAGCAGAGGGCAGAAAATTGAAAATGAATTTTAGGGTAAATTTACATGTTTATTCAGTTCCCTGTATTGTTTATTTGATGTGCCTTTGGTGCCTGCCATTTTTTTCCCTGCTACAATGACATTCTATAGAGGCAATAAAACATGTATTAGAAGATCTAAGACTATACGCAAGAAATAACTTATTTTATGTAAACTGGTTTGACCATGCAACCAAGTAGCCTAAAACTTGTATGGGTTATTGTAAAGTAAAAGTAGACATCTTTGAGTTACGAACACTGAAACAGCTGTTGTAAACATTGGTAGTAGGTTACAGAGGAATTTCTTATTCATGCCTGATTCCCACATATTATGGGTTGAATTCTTATCAACTTCTCATTTTGTCATATTGACTGAAAAGTTTCTATTTAATTGAAGCATTTCGTAGTGTATCCTCTTAGAGTTGTTGGGCATATGGACAAGTTTGCTCTTTGAATATAAAATGAAGCCAAAGATTACTCCATATGAGATTTAAAAAAAGAGAGAGAGCAAAAAACTGGGAAGCAGAGTTACTATATCTAGAGCTCTTGGGTCAACTAAAGCATTGCAAAGTGCAGGAACTTACTGAACAGAGCTCAAATTGTCTTAGACGGAGTTATGAGTACTTGCTTTGAAGTCCTGAGTCTGAATTTGCTAGCCATAAAATTTTCTGCTAGTTACTTAACCCTTGGAGCCTTAATTTTGTCATATGTCGTGTGTAAAGGGAAGATAATAGAATTTATTTGATGAGGTTATTGGGAAGATTAAATGAGATAATACATGCAAAGCAATTAACATGATATTAAACCTCCTGGACCCATGTTCAATGTGAGCAATATTTATTTAGTGAGAGGGAAGGGAAACTGATGTTTTATAGAAAAAAAATTTCTTTCTTTCTTTATATTTATAGTAAGGGTTATTTTGCTGCATCAAACATAATATAACATTTTGATGCATTTGAATTTTTTTGATACTTTTTCACTCCTTAGTTGCAATTAGTCATTTTTCTCTTAACAGAAAAAAATTACTAGATACAGTTGCAAAGTCTTGTTCAAATGTTTAAAAATTTGTTTCAGTTTAGAAAATATTTTATATTTTATACTTCTGCTTTTTGGTTGGAAACATTTCAGGTCAGACTTTTCTTTTGACATAGACTTTTGATGAGCTAAAGTTTATTAAAGTCACAAGTGAAATTCACAAGTCAGATTTTCCATTAACAGTTTTTTTGTAATACATTGAAAAGGAGAAACAGCAGTTATCGAAATAAATAAACTCATTGTTTATCTTTGTATACATTCTACATGTTACAATACAATCATAAAATAATTAAGTTCAAAATGCCACTTAGCAGACCATTGTAATAAATGTTAAAAACATTAGTCAAATCTTGTTTACCAATACATACTGGAATTTCAGCTACACATGGACAAGAACACTTCTAATCCTAGGTTGGCCTTCAGTTGGAGAAACTTGAAAGTAATCATTGGTCAGAACAGAAATCAGACGATCTTCTGTTTTATTTTTGGTTTCACATTCAGAATGAACATAATTTTCTATAAAACAAGCTTTGATATATGAAGAAGGAGCCAAAATAGATTTACTTACTAATTCACTTCTACAGAGTCATTGTCCTAAAACAATACCCTTAGATGTTTCCCCCCCTCTTTGGTGTGTATTGTGTTTTGTGTGTATTTGCATTGTATATGTGTGATTTCCTAAATCACAAAATTCTTGGGATGCATAGTGAATGGTTTAAACTTCAGACAATGAAATAGATTACTTGCTTCTTGTAAAGAGCCTTACCCACATATTAATAGTTTCGGTTGTCTAGGACTGAGATATAAACAACTCATCTGGCTCGTTTTAGATTTATCGGTAGAACTGGCAATTGTGTACTTTGAAATTTACCTCTCAAAAAAAGAGATTGGGATTGGCAAAGAGCTACTGTTATTTTAAATTTTGCTTACTGGCCCTAATTTGGAGTGATTAAGATCAGTTTTTACTTAAGCAACTACAAAGAAGTTGTATGTAGAAATCTAAATTAACCAGTAATCATATTATAATTTATTTGGGTGACGTTTAATTCCTCTTAAAAATGGCATCCTGGTTAGTTGGTTGACTGCTTTCCCCCTTAGCATAACTCTCTTGTCTATTACTATTATAGCATATTCATTATTATGGTGATTATCATTATTTCAATACAAGAATGAGGCATAAGCATGTAGCAGTTATATTCTTCTGCTGTCCCTACATTATTAGGAGCATCTTATTCAGGGGTTTCAGACTCATTTATTTAACTCTATGCAGTGATATGTATGTATTAATGTAATTTAATGTACAGTCTAATAAAATATGTGTGAAAATATTATTGTATAGAATTTTTAATTGTCATACCAGTAAAGTTATGATACTAACCACATAGTTGGAGTCATAAAATTAGAAGAGCATATGATACAACTTTACTGTATAGAAGAAAAATGACAATCTTGGACACTTCTCCCATTGGCTGAAAGCAGAAAACAAAGTAGTTTTTATCCTAAAAGTATTGCTTTATTAAATGCTGTCTTGATCAATCTCCTGGGAAAGTAAGATGTTCAAAATAAGTATAATTTAGAGATTTGCTTTTTAGTTTTTAGGCTGGGATATCTAGTTTTATATTTCCATTTAAAAAAATAAATGTTGTAGCATATACACTTTGAGACTGGTATTTTGGAAAAATACCACAAAAATGGTAGACTACATTTAACATTTTATTTCTAGGCCTTGAGAAAAATTATGCAAGCAAGTTTATTGTGCATTTCACCTTTTCCTCTGCTCAGTGTTGTGTATAGTGATTTATCTTGTTTGTATAAACCTCAAACATTTGGTAAGATTTTGGGGAAGAAATTGGGCTAGATAGCTAAAAGTTCAAGTTGAGGGATTTAAGTAAATTTGTATTTGAGTCAATGTGGTTTTTAGTCATCCATAAGTGATTTAAAAGAGAAGTAAAAAACTTACGACCTTCTCTACATCTCAGTTTTTAGAACAGGACTTTTGACTTGAGATGCTTTTTATTCAGGCCTTGAACCGAGAATACCACTGAGCATGGAGTTTCTTTTTAAAGAGAAATATGCATGTGGAATGCTGTTGCTACAGAAAAGATTATGCAAACATCTCTGCTTTGCTGAAGACATCCAAGTTCACAGAAAACTATTTGTGACTTCAACTGCTACCCAGCTTTGTTTTAACGTTGACCAAGTAATGCTTGGTTGACCTAATTATAACAGCACATAGAACATTTTTAAACCTGTAATAAGATGTTTTTAAATTTTTGTTCACTTGAAAGAAAGGCACAGTGAACCCTGTTTTTAATATGATGATGCCTGTTCTCCCATCAGCTGATGGGCTGGTGCACTCACCAGGTCTCAGGGGTACATTCCATATGGTAGGCAGAAAACCAATGAAGATCAACTTTCTGACTTCTTGTTCTTATAAAAACATGCTTTTTACAGCTTCAGTCCAATCCCAAAGTCATGGATCTTTCTAAGGCTGTTTCCATGCTTGAAGATGTTGACAAAAGAAACTAATGAGAAGGGAGGTTCTCCAACCAGATTATTTCTTAAAGACAAAAGCCTTGATTATGAGTTTAGTTAGGCCCTGCTGCCTCTCTTATTGGAGATATTTTATTGCAAGTTTGGCAATAGGTAAGGGATATTTAACAACAGCCACAGCAAAATTGTAAACTTTACCCACAATGACTCATGAGGAAAGGGTAGAAATTACCATAAATATCTATTTTTTTATTTATAAACTCTTCTTTTGAAACATTGTGCCCCATTCAAAACATAAGTTGGTTCACCAAAGAGCATGAGGCAAAAGCTTTTGTATTTACTTGACTTTCATTCTTAGAATGAAAAGCTAGGGTTAAACCACATTGCCAGGGGATTCAGTGGTAGTTATTAATCATAGGATGTGGTAAAACAGGAGACACTTGCTGGAAATGTAAGCAGAGACATCTATTAAGACATTTAGCAAATGACTTGAAATGTAGAGTTTAAGTCTCACTTTATTAGTTTAATAAATGAGACAGCTCCATCAAAAATTAGAAAAATACTGACTTGTAAATGTAAACTATAAACCAAAGAAGTGTGCTACAACTTCCAAATGTTATTTGTAAAAAGTTATAGAAAACAGGGTTCTGCATTTCTGTACTCTTCACACAGAGATAAAGAAACAAACCTCCTATGCATGAACTTATTTTGAACCAAAAAAGGGTCCTGTTGTTAAACCCTTCCTGCTATCTTTCCAAATCATACAATCTCAGTAAAGGGGAAAGGGGCTACACAGTGAGGTAGCAAGACATCTGGGAGCTATTTTTAGGTTGAGTAACTGGGTTCTGAGGGAGTATTTTGAGAAGGTGGGTAGAGAAGACATATGGGGGCCAAAGGTCATGGAAGAAGGTGGAACCTATTTCCAAGTTACTTCATTTTACAAGCACAGGCAACATTTTGGGAAAGTACACCCTAGACATTTTAACCTCTTTGATAGTCCTCCTAGTGTATGTTCTTTGCCTTCTCAACAGGACATACAAATTATTTTATAGAACACATTAACACTAGTGTAGATTTATTTATTTGTTTATTATTTTTTTAAAGACAGGAAAATATTACATTCAGTTAAAGAGTCAGAAACAATGTTAAGCAGGTGAGTTTTGTAAGAGAACCCGGATATTCCCATCCTGAATTCAAACTCCTTCAGAGTAGTGAATTAGATATTTAGGGTTGTACATTATATCCCAATCCATTCACATATCATTTAGGTTGGCTAACAAAATATGTGATACTTCTTTTGAGTAGAAAAGGTACTAGTTCCTCCTTAGAGTATACTTTCACAGTGTATATCTATCTATGTAGCAAGACGTGTAGATACCAGTTTACTCTAATGATTAAAAAAAAAAAAAGAGTTGAAAGTTTGTATCAAGGTGCCTGTTAACACTGCCAGATACTCAAAAGTGAGAGAAAACTGGTTCCGAACTTGCTGTAAATGACTTGTCTGGAAATTGATTACTGTTGCAGCAAACAGAATGGTCTTGTCCAATAGCAGCACGTCTTGAGTAAGAGAAAATAGATAAAATCTAGGTGGTGCTGATATCATCTCACTAGCCTAGTCACCCTCTCCACAAAACTTCTGAACTATCTCAACTATCGTATATTTAGGTTGTTTAAGGTCACTCAAGTACATGTATTAAAAAAAAAAAAAAAGGCAGTATTGTAGACTACACCATATAAGAAGCATGCTATGCTCATTTCTTTTCTAAACCATTTGCCTTGGAATGTACCACCAGTGAAGCATAAAACAGAAGAGAAGTTGAGTCAGACTAGGCAGTTCTTTGTTTTTCAGCTAATGACTCTTATTACCATAAGTAGCAGGTGTTCATCACTGAAAAATGAGAAAATACAGATCGGCTAAAAGAAATAAAGTCACCTGCAATGTTGCAGAAACAACTGTAGCCATTTTTGACATCTTTTTGGTGAACTCTCACAGGTTTTTTTTTCTTTACAAAAATGCAAATTTATTCCAAAAATGGAGTCATTCTGTACATATTTCAAGAGCTGTTTTTTTATCTCAGTGATATACTGTGTACGTCTTTGCATGTCAAGAAATGTATATTGCCGGGGCGCCTGGGTGGCACAGCGGTTAAGCGTCTGCCTTCGGCTCAGGGCGTGATCCCGGCGTTATGGGATCGAGCCCCACATCAGGCTCCTCAGCTATGAGCCTGCTTCTTCCTCTCCCACTCCCCCTGCTTGTGTTCCCTCTCTCGCTGGCTGTCTCTATCTCTGTCGAATAAATAAATAAAATCTTAAAAAAAAAAAAAAAGAAATGTATATTGCCATCTCATTATATAATAGCCAGTTAGAATTCAACTATCTAAATGTATTCTACTTTACCCAGTCATCTCTTATTGAACATAGATTTTAAACCAATTTTTATATGGTAGTATTGTAATGAACATCTTTGTAAATAAATTTCTGTACCTATTTGTAATTATTTTTCATCAAAATCTTGGAAGTCAAATTTCTGAATCAAAGGTAATATGCCGAAGTTCAAGATCTCTTGTCTGTGGCAAATTTATGTATACTCCCATTTGCATTATATGAGAGTGACTGTTCCTCAACAAGCAGAAACACACACATATGTATATTTTATAAGCATTGGGCACCATCATTTAAAAAATTCACTGATCATTTGTCTGTTTTAGATGTCAAGTTATAGTAAATTTTTCCCTATGTAACCAACTGCAGTGGAAAATAAGCCCCTATAAATTCATTGTAATTTGTATATTAGACATTTTCAGAATGTCTAGAGTGTGTTTAGTGAAAATCTAGTGAGTGGAGATTTCCATGAGGAAGACTAAGAACAGAATCAGCATTTCTTGAGTCTGTACTGTGTGACAAATTTAAATAGAAAATACTTTCTTCAGCTTTGAGATGAGGTGGCTAACGTCTTGGAGGTCGGGTAGTTCATGCAAATGCACACAGGTAGCCCAAGCTAAACTGTAATGGGAATCCACATCTGTTTGGCTTCATAGCTCATGTTCTATCCATGAGACCTTAATTGTAAAGGATAGGAGCAAATTTTATTGCTTACATTGTCGTTAATTTCTTTTTCTTGTTCTTTTTTTTTTTTTTACTAAGAGACAAGAAAATTTGGTATATATCTCTACGAAAAATAGTAGAATACATATTTTTTTAAATATCATATATATTATTGTAGACATTGTGTCAGAATTATTGTTGTTTTTATTTTCCTGAATGTTACTGCCCCGTCTTATTCTATTCATTCTCTAAGGAACTTGATGTAGCTAAGGTACACACACACTCAGACTCATACCCATACCCATACATATATGTACATAGATAAGCATATACATACATACACATATGAAGTATAAAATAAACATTTGGGAATTAGATTAACAGAAAATAAAGACAGGAAAACAGAATCACCATGGTGAAATATACACTATCTAGTCTTTAAAATTGATGGTGGTGAATCAAAACTTGGACTAAATTTTCCAGCAGTCAAAGGAAAAGGGAAACATATCAGGTATAAGAATCTAGGAATTCAGGAGAAACACATTTTTTTGATACTCCCAGGTCAGTGGTCTAAAAAGAAAGATCTGTGTTGCTCAACAAAGGATCACCAAGGCACAGGATGACTTCCACCATAGTATCTCTGTTATAATGAGATTTTCTTGTCTTTTCCTCACTAGACTGTTGTAGTCAGAACCTCTCAGAAATTATTGTCCAAATGATTTATAAAATAATCAGGTCCATATGTAAAGGAGTCAGCCATTTCAGTCACTTTAAGAAAATGTCACCATATAGGTATAGGTCTGTTTCTATAGTACTAAGGAATCTACAACATTATTAACAATAATCCAGATTATTCCGTTGATAAAAGCTCTCCCCTCATTATAAATAGAGGTCAGTATCTGTAAAAGCTGAACTCTTTCAGGACCAGGGTTTTCTTTGGAATATATTGTGCCTAGTATCTTAAGGTTAAAAAAATATGTGTGTGTAGAATGTATTTGTGTATAAATTTGGAGAGAACAGTTTCTCTCATTTTTAATCTCTTTTTTATATTATATTTTTTAAAGACCTTATATGAGAGAGATTCAAAGAGAGCACAAGGAGGGGGAGGGGCAGAAGGAGAGGGAAAGGGACAAGCAGACTTTGGGCTAGATCCCAGGACCCTGAGATCATGACCTGAGCGAAAGTCAGACCTACTGAGCCACCCAGGTGTCCTGAAGTATATTTATTTATTTAAGAAATGCACATATGAAGACACTTTCTCTGGCCCTAATTGGAGGCATGACCAAAAAAAGTGAGGAGGGGAGTTATAGAATGTCAAATAATTTTTACCTAAATGAAATGTGACTTGAAATAAATGCTGCATTTACAGGGTATTCTAGTAAATATGCAGAAGGCAGTCAAAAATTTCCTCGTCTGCAACATGATGCAAACTTCATGATGTGATTGTGGGGATTAAACAAAGTAAATTGAGGGAAAGCAATTAGCAGAATGTCAAGCAGAGTTAGAGCTCAATAAGTATGATTTATTCTATTGTTACTGGTCTTACTGTAGCTTTCATATCTTTCTGTAATTTCCTGCTTTAAAATAGAAATACGTATATACCTATTCCTATTTTCATATTCTTGGCAACACTCTTGGAAATATTTCATTTGGGTCAAGCAATTTTTAGGATTTTTAAAAAAATAATATTAGACTTTGTTTTGTTTGTTTTGGGTGATTTTGCTTTCTTTTGGATGCTCTTGGCAATTTCATGTGTGCTTGTTATTCTGATTCAAACCTGGGAGGAAAATATATCACAACACTGCATGATTTACAAGACCACACAGTGATTTATAAGGGTTTCCATCCCCCCCCCCCAGTAGAGCTTTTAATGGGGGAAACCCATCTATATTGCTGTGTCAAGAAATCACCACCTTTATCACATACCACAGACATAAATGAACCATATAAAAGCAAATAATCCTTAACTCCTCTACAGGAAGCTAGAGCAGAATTTGAGCTTTAGCAGATGCTTAGAATGTGTAACTAGCTGTAGAAACCATGAAATGTGGATACTAACAAGAAGTAATGCAGATAGTTTATCTAGTACAATGGCTTTAAAAATCACTTTTGAAAAACTGAAATCTTTTAAACAGTATCTAATATCCTACATGGTTCCTCTAAGAACTCAAGTCATTTTTAGGTCTGTATCAACTTTACTTGGATTCAGATAGTACTCTTTAGCCATACTCATTTAATTTTGTGTTTTTTTAAATTTTGTGTTTTTAATCAAAACACTGATTAATTTAATGCATTTTTATATTTTAAAAAGTTTAATAATTACTAATTGCTACATTCACTCTTTTTTTTTTTTAAAGATTTTATTTATTTATTCGACAGAGATAGAGACAGCCAGTGAGAGAGGGAACACAAGCAGGGGGAGTGGGAGAGGAAGAAGCAGGCTCATAGTGGAGGAGCCTGATCCGAAGGCAGACGCTTAACCGCTGTGCCACCCAGGCGCCCCTGCTACATTCACTCTTAAAGCCTGAATTTTAAAATCAGATATTTAACTACTTCTAAACTTTGCGAGTGTATCCACATTAGAACAAATTGAAATAAGGGAGGCTTGTTTCACTCAAAGAAAATTATTTCATGGATAAGTTTCATGTAATATCTACTCATCATCTAGGGTAAATATGCAAAGAATTATACCTAATATCACTAGAATTATGTGAGCTAATACATACAAAGAACTGCAGAAAGTTCTCTATACAAACTAAAAAAATCAGTAAATATTACAACATGGCCTAAATTCAAAACGCTTTTTGCCTAATGCAAGAAATCATCTAAGAGTTAAAAATATGTTGATTCCAAGCTAAGGCATATCTGGTTACATGACTTGATGCAGAGGTAGAGGAATAGGACTCATTTAAATTATGGAATAGGCAAAGTATATCCCCATATGAGTAAATTCTGTTCAGGCATCAGTCTCCAGCAGTGCTGCTTACCTGTTCTGTCATCTTTGGGCCCCAGCATTTCAAGTGAAACTATAGATTCAGGGTCTTGTTCTTTCAATACACTTTTCTTTGAGAATATCAGAAGTTTTGTTTTGTTTTGTTTTATTAATAAGGGATTTATGAAGACAATAAAAAACGCTATATTCCAGATTGAAATATATAGTAATTTACTAGATAATTACTTTATGTCATATATGCAAATAATAGACCAAAAATATCACCAAGGAGGGAGTCTGTGGTGACACAATAAGTAGAACAGTAATCATTATTGATATTTTCATTATCACACTGAGCAGCATTAATGTTAAGTAAGAATATTTCATAAAATTATAGCATATTCATTAGATATCTCCATTCCTCCCACTGTTCTCCATTTACAACCTACTGCAGGGAAGAAATACTACTTTGTTTTTATTCTCCATTCATACAGGCCCTCTAGAAGTCCCTAGGACATCCTTATTTCAAGAAGAGACCAGCGGTAATTCCCTTCAATTTATGCTGCACCTGGATATTTTGGTACCAGTGTTGACTATCC
This sequence comes from Ursus maritimus, assembly GCF_017311325.1. Taxonomy (NCBI): domain Eukaryota; kingdom Metazoa; phylum Chordata; class Mammalia; order Carnivora; family Ursidae; genus Ursus; species Ursus maritimus. Next base: position 50,970,346 of record NW_024427107.1, on the reverse strand, counting down.
TCAGAAGGTTAATTTGCTTTCACATAAAAGGGTGATGTACATAGAATACTGAGTCAAACAATAGAGGGAGAAAGTGTTACCTATTAATGCTAGGGATCAAAGTGAATAATATGTGAAGTGGGAATTGACCATGATTAATAACTGTTCTCTAGTTTATTCAACAATATCACCATCTAGTAAGCCAACCTGAGAAACAGACAAACAACAACAAAAATTCATCACTCACTTTAAGGAGGGTGAAACTAATAACGGTTATGATTTTCCAGACACTATCAGGTACTTTATATCACTTAAGCCTCACATTTTTATATGTAGTAGATGTCATTTGCAACTTTTTAAGTTAGGAAACTTGGTGACAGGGTAATTAAACTACTGAGTCAGATTGACACAGCTAATATGTGCCAGATTCAGGACTCAACCCTAAGTATGTCTGATCCTGAATGTGTAATTCCACACTGCTTCTCCCTTTGCCTCAAAAGGCAGCGCGATGGACTGTAGGAGCCAGCATCTGGGTTTCTCTTCCTGTCCCACCACTTACTAGCTGGGTGACCTTGGAAAAGCTACCTACTGTCTTTGCGCCTCAGGTTTCTCATTTTGTAAAGTGAAGATAATGATAGTATCTATCTCAGAAATTTTGGCAGATTAAATAAGTAATACGGGTAAAGCACTTAGAATTACTTTGGGTAACATACCTAAGGTATACCCTCAATAAGCATGTGTTATTATGACATTAGCTATATCAATGCAGTAACTTCCTCTATTACCATCACTGCTTTCCCAGTTCACTTTGATTATCTCTCTCTTTTCATTCAGCAAAGATTTCTTGAGCACCTACTTTCTGTCAAGCATTTTCTAGGACCTTAGACTATATCAGTGAACCAAAAAAGACACAGATACCTGCCCTCATAGGCTTGCATTTTAGTTGTTCTAGGAAGATTAGATAGACAGTAAATAATAAATATATAGCATGTTAAAGGGTAATACATATTATGGAAGAAGAAAAAGTAGAATAGGGTAAGTTGAGTAGGTTAAGAGCAGTGGGAAGCATTCAAAAATTGCTGTTGTTTCAGACTTATAGAAGAGTTGTAATAGTACAAAGAAAATCCCCCATTGCAATATTACAAAGAACACCCCCATATTTTTTACCGAGATATACCAATTGATTTCATTTTGCCCTGTTTGTCCATCTGTCCGTCTGTCTGTCCTTCTTTCCTTCCTTCCTTCCCTCCCTCCCTCTTACCCTCCCTCCCTCTTTCCCTTTCCCTTTCCCTTTCCCTTTCTCTTTCTCTCTCTCTCCTTCTCCTTCACCTTCTCTCCCCTTCCCTTCCCTTCCCTTCCCTTCCCTTCCCTTCCCTTCCCTTCTCTTCCCACCTACCTACCTATTTACCTACTAATATATACATATAAGATTTTTCCCTGAACTTCGGAAGGACATTGAAGACATTGTGCCCTAAAACTTCTGATTATTTCAATGTGTATTTCTTGAGAATACAGACATTTTTAAATATAATTGCATTACAGTTATCAAAACCAGGATATTTAATACTGATATTGTACTGTTATCTAGTCCAGAGTTCCTACTCAGATTTCATCAGTTGTCTCATTACTATATCCTTTATAGCTTTTCTTTTTCTTGGTCCAGAATTCAGTCCAGGGCCATGTATTGAATTTATTCATGTTTTATTTTTTTATGTTTCAGGTTTTTATCTAAATTTTAGTTAGTTAACATATAGCGTAAAGTTAGTTTCAGGAATACAATTTAGTGATTCATCACTTATACATATAACACCCAGTGCTCATCACAAGTGCCCTCCTTAATACCTATCACCCATTTAGCCCATCCTCTGCCCATCTCCCCTCCAGAAGCCCTCAGTTTGTTCTCTATCCATGTATTGAATTTAACATCAAATTTTACCTATGTTTCTTAATCCTTGGTCTTGACATTTTGGAGTTCAGGCTAATGGCATTTAATTTTAGATTTACTTTGTTTCTTCTTGAATAAGATTATGCATTTTTTACAGGAAAACTACTAAAATGATAGTCAGTCTTCCTCAATACTTTATATCAGGTGTCAAAAGATGTTAGCTTGTTCCGGTGTTGGTGATTTTAGCTTTGATCTCCTGGTGGTAATCCAGTAGGTTTCTCTGCTGTAAAGGCAACATTTTCAGTTTGTAACTAGTAAATATTTGTAAGGAGATACTTTAAGAATATTTATTTATCTGTTCCTCATCACACTTTAAATTACTACTTTTACATCCACTGATAATTTTCTAAATCCATTATTATGTCTACATTTATTAATTGGCATTCTCCTTTAAGGAAGACATTTTCCTTCTTTATTTCTTTATTTTTTCATTTATTTGTTTATATCAAAATGGCTCATTCTATAGCTTATTCTATGTTCTATGATATCTTTATATTTTTATTTCTGTATCTACATCTACATCTATCTATATAATGTGTGTGTGTAAACCATTAGTTCACATTTCTATCTTTCAATTCCTTTATGATACTAGAGGGTAATTTCTGTCTAGTCTTCCTTCTTTCCAAATATTTATCTGTCTTTTTCAAAAGAAGAAACTTGGTTTTCATTATTCTCTGCATATTTATTAATTTGCTTATGACTCAAGTATTAAAAAGTTTCAGAATTAACACTGTAAAAAGCAAACCTACTAAATAGAGTTCAATATTTTCAATATTTGTTTATTGTTTTCCTCTTTGTAGTTAGTTTATATACAGTGATAGACACATATCTTAAATGTACAAATTGATTAATTTTATCACATGGTATAAACACTCATAAAACATATAACTCTGTATGAAACATTTGCATACCCCAGAAAGTTCCCAGAAAGAGGGAACGGAGATGAAGGGAGGGGATGTGTGTAGATCATGAAGACTCTTATAGGGCATTGTTGGGTATATTAGGTATTTTAGGCAATTGTCACAGTAATGATGATGTACAACAACAACCCCAAAACTCAGTATCTTCAGCAAGCATTTATTTCTCACTTGGGTCAGTTGTAACTCTGCTAAGCTTGGCTTAAATTGATTGGGTTTGGGTTCAAGTTGCAAGCTGGGATCAAGTCTGTCCCTTATATCTCCTTGTTCTGAGTCCATAGCCATCTGGGCTATGCTCTTCTCGTAGTGAATAGCATAGAGCAAGAAGAGTGAGTGAAAATACAGGACGTCTCTTGAAGCCTTGGTTCAGAGCTGAAACATGATCTCTTTTACCTGTTTCATTGGCCAAAGAAAGCCATTTGTTCAAGCCCAGAGTCAGTGGGACAGGAATGTGAATTCTGTCTACTCTTGTGAAAAATACTAAAAATTCATATGGCAAAGAGCATGAATGCATAATTCTATTACGGAGGGCCAGTGAGAGTTGAGGACAATCTGATCTGCGTACATATAGGTACTTTGTCTCTGAGTAACATGTGGAAGGAACCCTTGAAGAGTTTTAGGAGATAATGGGATTTAAATTTCAAAAGTGCCAGTCTGGTTTTTGTGCTGAAAATATACTCTCAGAGACAAGGGTAAGAGCAAGGAGACCAGGTAGAAGCTACCACAACAATTCAGTGAGGGACGATTGATGGTTCAGAGTAGGGTGGTAACAGTAGAAGTAGAGAGAAGTGGTCAGATGGTGGATATGTTTTGATGACAATCAACAGGATTTCCTGAGGGATTGGATATGGGAGACAATAACAAAAAGAGGAATGAGAGATAAGTTTAAAGTTTTCAACCTAAACAGGCTAATTAGAAGGAAAGAGGGGCATCAGTTGAGATGGGGAAGGCTGTGTGTAGAGCAGGTCTTAGTGGAAGAATAGGAGCTAAGTTTTTGTTATTTTGTGTCAGAGTTACCTATTATGTATCTGAATGAAGAGGTCAAGTATGAAATTGTCAGGTCTGGAGTTTAGTAGGGAAATCTGGGTTGAAGTGTTAAATTTGGGACACTTAAGCATATAGATGATATTTAAATCCATGTCTCATTCTTTGCAATTGTCACATACTGGGACGGTTTGGTTCTACTCTTCCCATTTTCCAAAGCGTCTTCCATTCTGCCAACATTTATGCTTTGAAGGCAAAATTCTGATTCTGTTACTCCTTACCTTAAATACTTAGCCATAGCTTAAAGACAAAATCCAAACTTTATATAGAGCTTCACAATCTGGTCATAATATTTTCACTTTGCCTGATAAAATCCTATTTATCTTTACCAGTCAAACTCAAATGTCAGCTCTTTCGTTCAGTTTTCCTGATAACCCAGGGAGAGTTATTCTTTTTTCCCCTCCACGTTCCCGCAGAACTTGTATGCTCTTTCCTGCGTTGTCCAATATGGTAGTTACTAGCTATATGTACACTTGAAATGTGGCTAGTTCAAATTGAGATGTGCTGCAAATGTAAAATCCACGTCTCACTCCAAGACTTAGTACAAAAATATATAAAATATACCATCAATAATTTTACATACTTGTGAAATGGTGATATTTTGGATATATTAGGTTAAGTAAAATATGTCATTAAAATTAATTTCATTTCTTTAATTTTTACTTTTTAAATGTAGCCTGCTAGAAACCTTAAGATTATATATGTGAATTCTCATTTATGTTTTACAAATGATTTTTATTGGACAGCGATGCCTTAAAACATACATACCACTGTATGCTGCATATCTGTTTTTTTGAAAGATTCTGAATTTTTGAAAATAGAAATTATGTTTGATTCCTCTTTCCAAGACCTGGTAGGATTTTGACTACATGGTAAATAAAAGTTAATTGAAAGTTTATTGATTTCTGATTGATGCTTGTCCTCAGATGCGTATCTGCATATAAAGTGCTTATAATATGACCATAAGTAGAATTTGAGAAAGAATCAACTATAAGAGTTCCATATGTTTAAGAAACCCAAGTACTTTTCCAAAATCATCCAAAATCTTAGCTGATGACATATTTGTGTCACTATTTTAGCCTGCTTCCTAAAAGTAGCATATTCAGGATCAAATTACAAATTAAAATTTTGTATTGTTTGTAGTAAAGATTAATAGTATCATATATTTTTATAAGTAAATTTTCAACTTTTATGAGGACATTTGGATTATAGGGTTTTTTTTTAATGATTTTATTTATTTGAGAGAGAGAGAGTGAGTAAGAGAGGGGTGAGGGACAGAGGGAGAAGCAGACTCCCCGCTGAGCAGAGAGCCTGATGCTGGTCTCCATCCTGGGACTCTGGGATCATGACCTGATCCCATCCAGGCACCCCAAGGATTGTAGTTTTTTATGACTTCAAATTTGTAAGTGAATTCTTATTACAATAATTTTTATTTTAATGACATTTCCCTGATAAAGAGAATCATGTTTAATTTTTCTTCTTAATCTGTTATGAAAGAAGTGAAATATAGTAACATACAACTTATATAAACTAAAAGTTAAATTTTTGAAGAAATTCTAAAGACCCAAGACCATTTGCAAGGGGTAAAAATAAGGATGAGTAAGAATGTAAGTTTTTTCTCTTTCATTTTCATTTTTTCTCCTCCCCATTGTGTCCAAATACTCCTTTTGATTTTGGAAATAAAATTAAAATGAAAAATATCCACTGAGCAGTAAGATTCTGATGAGACCAGGATTCATCAAAATAAGTAATCCAATGGAGAAGACAGTAAAATGCTTCTTGAAGCTTTCTGCCTGTGAGAAACAAGACTCTGATATGATAGGGGATATGATGTAATTCATTATAGAGAACATGTGCAGGGAGAGTGCTGCTGTAGAAAACACAAAGTTAGAGGTTGAAAATTAGTATGTACTGTCAGTTCTGTTCAGGGTGAAGTATATTGATTCTAATGACCAGTCCTAGGTGTCTAGACAGAAATACCCCTGCAGAGAAGAAGAATAACATCTCAAGATATGTTAATTTGATGTAAATCCCCCTTTGACAAGCTGAATTTCCCCTTTATGGTTCACTCAACAGGGTTTGGTTTGTTATTTGGTCTCAGGAGTGCTCTGCCCTTCAGAAAAGGAGTAGAGGCATAATTTATCTTCCATGATAAATTAATAGCCATCATCTGATCTACAAATCACTGTTCTATGTGCTTGGTTGGGCTAAATGATTTTTCACTCTCATAAATGTTGTAAAGTAACACGAATAATGCCTGAATCTGATACTAAGCGGTGTTTCTGTTAAATTCATAAATATTACAGAAACCCTGCATAAGCATAGTCTGCCAGTTTGTATGTCTCTTTCTATTCCATATCAGCTTCAATTAACCAAATTTTAAGGATTCTTCTAGATGTTACTGATGACAAACTCATAAAATTTTATCTTTCTGTGCAAAATATTCATATATGTTTACAGAGCTATTTCATTTCACTGAGAACAAGGGGTAAGACCTAATGCTAGAATGTTGACCCTGTTTGAGTGCTCAGTAATATCATTCTACGAACACTTGGGCCAACTGACAGAAACAGAAGAAGGTTAGCTTTATTATCTCAAACCAAAAATATATCCTTGAAAAGTGAGTGATTTGCTTTTTCCTCATTAATTGTGTCTGGCTCCCATGTGAAAAATAATGATGCTTAAGATTCAATCTAATTCTAAAAAACCTACTCTTTCCCCTAGGTATCCTAAACCAAAATAATATGTACTTTCAGAACTCCCAGTGTTGCTGAATATCTTGCTCAACACTTAATAGTTTGAGGTTTGGGGGTTTTCTGTTTGGCATCAGGCACTAGTGCCACTGATTCAGACATGGTATACCCGCACATAACCCACGGACATGCTGAGCCAGATTTTCTCTTCACAGGAGATATTCTGAGAGCAATTTAAACACGTCTAGAAGGATACTGACTCTTCTTGAGACACTCCTAATGTCATTGCCTTCAAACATAGTATATCATACCCAAATAGTCTGAATCTGTACTGAAAATTTGAGAGAAGACTTTAACCAGAGTTCATTTTGTGTTCACCTGTATGGTAACTTCATGTTCAGTGATACTGGTGACCTACTCTCATTTTATCTTTTTGGTTAGAATGGTGTATTAATATATTGCCAAAGATTTTTGATTACTCACACACATTATAAATTACAGTATGTAATTACGGAGACTCAGAATTTTCAATCCAAAGAAACTGTTAAAGATGACTTAGCTCATCCTCCGTATTTTAGGTGCCCCTAGAAGTTAATTAACTTTCTCAAAGACATTGATTAATAACTAATTAAGAGCTAGAACCAAGACTGAAACCCAGGCCTCCTAAATTCTAGTCCGAGTCTTTCCATTACGTAATTCCATCACATCCATAATGATTGAATCAAAGAAATTCACTGGAGAGGAGAAAATATGCTGAACTGGTACTGTTCCAGACCTTTGGGACAACTAGAACATATTCTCTGCCCCTGGAAAGCTTATGTCTAAAGAGCTAGGTAAATAAATTAGAGCTTTTAAGTTGATAGATGCTCTCATAGACGTATATGAAGTAGAAAATAGGAGTACAAAAAAGAAATTGTCTATTATGTTGGTCAGTGGTCGAAAGATGCTTAAGGAGAATGAGTCTAGAGGATTTTGAAATAAAGACTGGGCTGGGCATTCCCCATTAGGGAAAGAGTATTTAATTTTGGTCTCTGACATGAAGACATTGTGCAGATGTTACCAGAAATATGAGTGTAGGTGAAAGAATGTTTTCGTATTTGCCCTATGCAGAAAAAATGTGGCACCTTCTTACAGGCAGATGCTTAACAGGCTCAATTACTAAGGCTCATGGGACATAGTGAAATTTAGGCACAGTTTCAGTAATACTTCTATACCAGACGGGGTGTGTATGTTTGTTTGTGTGTGTGTGTGTGTGTGTGTGTGTTGAAATATGATCATTGCCCCCTTTCAAAGCAGTAGGCTGAAATGACTATATTTGGCTATAGGAGAACTAAGGAAGCTAAAAGATAGGGAGCGAGGGTTATCATAGAAAAAATACCAAGTTTACCCAAGAGCTACCATTGTCTTGCAGAAAGGAAATCTTTTCAGAAGAGAAGCAGCTCACACTCTGACAATATTTTAAGGGGTTTGGTTTGCTTTTTCTTATACTTCTTTCTTGACAAATAGGTTACCTGGTAATAACTTACACAATGGCAGATGTGTGGCACTTATAAAGCTTTTAAAATAAACGTAAATTAGAATAGAAAGAGCATTACACCCTGAAACTAGGTTAGATGGTAACATTTAAAAAAAAATAGGAGTACGATATAACCAATACCAGTTTGTTTTTATTGGTCTATACTACCTTTTGCCAGAATGTATTATTTTTCTTTTTCTGTTTGCATTTTTGCCCATTTATATTGTAAGGATATTTGATGTGAATATGTTTTGTGAAGTGCATTCAAGATATCTTTATAGAGGATGTGTGTGTATACACACATGTGAAACATGCAAATATTTAAGTAAACTTTCAGTTCTCCTTGGTTTCCAACTAATACATGGCATATGGGCCTAAGAGGTGATGGGGCTCCTCTTCTTCCCTGCAAAGATCTGACTTCTATTAGGGGTGCGGGTTTGGTGAGAGCTGGACCAGACACTGGACCATGTATGGTCTGGTCTTGTCATCACAACAGGACTCTGAGGTTATTATGCTTATTTCAAATCTGACGAATAAGAAAACTGAGGCTCAGAGATTAAATAAGTTGTGTAAAATCAAACAGACTGTTTATGAACAAGAAGAGATTTAAATAAAGATCTGTTCGGCTCCTCAGATGACTTCCTTTCTACTATGATACCATATTAAAGAAAGTGCAAAGTGAAAGGAGCAGATTCTGTGGAGAAAAAACTATAGAACAGTATGCTTAGGATAATTCATAGGAGGAATGACTAAGTACAAAGAAACTCAGGGAATTTGGTAGCTTTCTTTTAAATATTGACAAGATTATCAGGGCACAGGAGCTATGATGGTTGCTTTGAATTATCTTTAGGGCTAGAATATGAACTGATATGTATGTGTAAAGTTGCAAGGTAACATCATTATATGAAAGAATTTTCCAAAGAGATAAAAATAGACTACACTTGCTTCAAAGCTGATCAGTTTTCTGTCATTGGACAGATTAAATCATAGGCTGTATAAGCATTTGATAGTCTATTACCAAAAAACAATCATGTAAACTTGTAGTTTAACAAATTCTTTGCCTCTACCCCGTCTGTTTTTTTCTTTTTTCTTTTTTTTTTTTTTAATTCTGACTACTCAGTTGAGTAAAGGGTACAGTTAGGATAACTACCAAGAAATTGATTGAGCAACTGAAAGCCGACAGCCTAGATTATAGCCGTGCTGGGTTTCTGCTAGACTTACTCATTTTGTTCTCTTTGGTTTTACCCATTGTATAAAAAGTGACTTGCAATGTTTACCTTTTTTCTCTAGTTTTAAGTATCTATATTATACATTTCAAATTAAGCATGTAACATGTCTGGGATCAACTTTAAAAACTGGGAATCTCATATGTGCTCAAATAGAAGTTTAGAAAGCATCTTACATTCCTCGGTTATTCTGACTCCACCTAGAATGAGGAAGTGTTTCTAAACGTGATTATGTTTCAATATCATTAGCCTATTGTTTTTTAAAAGAGATGTTAGTATTTGTAGAAAACCTTTGGTTTCCCAGTTATAGTATCATATATGCCTTTGGGTCAGTCATTTAAAGTATACTTTATACTTATTTAACTTAGCACAAGTTATGTCACAGAGGATTGACGATTTATAAATAGAAATGCATGTCAGTTTAGAATTTTAAATCATCCCATATTTGCAGTCATCTATATCTGCATATTTTGACTTAATGAATGAATATATGGAAACTTATTTGCTCAGTAACCTCGGGCATGTCACTTCACATCTCTGGGCTTCTGCCTGTCTATAAAATGAAGGAATTTGATCAGAAATCGCTCAGTGGTTTTTTAGCTCTAAATGGTAAGTATGTAAAATTTGGTAATATATTAAGCCCCAAGGAGAATCCAGAAATACTTAAAAATAAGTGTAATTAAAATAGGAAGTGTTTTTAATAATCTGTGGTTTGCAGCTCATGTCCTCTGAGTCAGGATGCTTGAGCACTCAATTTTATTTACCACCCACCTCTATGCAGACAATTTCCAGATCTTCCTCTTCTGCCCTGACCTTTTATATTCTTCCAAGTCAGGATTTCTTTCTGTTTATGGAACATCTTTACTTAGATGTCCTGCCATCACCTAAATCTAAACATGTTTAAAAAAAAAAAAAAAAAAGAAAAAGACAGGAATTCATAGTCTCCCCTTAGCCTATCTATTCTGCTTTCCCTGTATCATTTCCAGGCAGAGACCCTGGGTGTTCCCTGCCTATTTCCAGTTATTTACCATCTCTAGGCTGGTCCCAAATTCTGCTGATTCCTACTCAGTGTTTTGTTGTTGTTGTTGTTGGTTTTATTTATTTATTTTTATTTCTATACTTCTGCATTCCTCCAGCCTCAGTCTCTTCCATGCCCTGTGCACCCAGACTATTTTAAGTGTCTCCTGGTGAGCCTGCCTTCCTGTATTCATTCCTTATTTTCATGGACACTATGAAGAGCCATAGAATCCTTTATTCAAATGCCTTTTGAGCAGCAGGACAAACTCCTTTTCTGACTCTAGTAATTTAGTAGTGGTATGTGCCTTTAGGGTGGTATTTATTTTTGTGTATAAATTTCAAATGTAAATGTTTACTTCCGTGAGTTTTGTCTCTCTCATCTTAGATCAGGAGTTGGTTTAGGATTGGGACAAGGTCTTTTTCTCTCTTCTTCGTTCTTTCTACAGATTTTGTTGAATATTTACTTGTGTAAGATGCCCTATCAAGCGTTTTGACAGCTGTAGACACAGATGGAGTGTGACCCTATCTATTTATCGCACTTCCTAAAGTAAAGAAACTAACATTTGTTGAGTACATTTAGGTGGCAGGCATAGGCCATGACATAAATTTTCTCATTTAAGTATTGAGAACTTTCTTTTTCCAGCTTTATTGGGATATAATTGACATATCACATTGTATAAATTTAAAGTGTACAACATAATGATTTGGTATGTGTATATATTGTGAAATGATTACTACAATAATGTCAGTTAATGCATCCATCACTTCACATAGTTACAATTTTGTGTGTGTGTAGTGAGGACTTTTAAGACATGCTCTGTTAGCAACTTTCAGTATACAATACGATGTTGTTAATTATAGTCTTAAAACTTTGTTCAATGAAATTATTATCTCCATTTTATAGATGAAGACCTAAAGTTAGAAGAGGTGAAGTATCTAACCCCAAGGTTTGGATGACCCTGAAGCCCTAGTTTTTAGTTCCATTGCTCTGTGTGAAATCTGTATTTAACAGTTTCTAAATTAATGGCATTAATTCTGGTATTCCAGTAGCCTAGCAGTTTTCTAAATGGTTTCCTGTAAGTCCAAGTGATTAATATGCATCTAGACTTTCCTTTATTTCTCATAAATAATGGTACTATGGTTACTGACATAAAAATTTATTATTTAGATCTTAAGCTCTATTGTAAACAGTATTCGTGGTACATGAGAGACCCCATATTTGATGAAAAATTTATTTAATAATATATTGTATTTAGACCCCCCAAAAAATCATTTCAGTTTAAAATTCATTTTAAAATGTATGCTTTTTGTATGGTGACAGATGGTAGCTAAACTTGTGGTGAGTGTAGCATAACGTATAGCCTTGTCAAATCACTATGTTGTACATCTGAAACTAATGTAAAATATCAACTGTACTTCAACTAAAAAGAATTTTAAAGGTGTACATTTTGTTTGTTAATTAAATACCATATTCTGCCTTTTTAAAAGGATGTATCTTATAACCATTCTCTCATGTTAATTATAAATTTATCAATCGTGTCCTGCTATGAACTTGGTAGGGCTATTTTAGGATGCCCATTTTTCAGCTAAATAAGACCTTTTTTTCCCCTCCAAGACCACACACCACATAAAATAGATTTATGTCTGGAATGATTTTTGTCAGCAGACTTCAAAAGAACATATTAGATCATTTCTCTCATAGCCATGGCCTAAAATCTCTATCAGGTTGAGAATTATGTAAATAGTAAAGATAAACATTTTTTTTTCCTGCCTGCCAGTTCACTGTCTTTCAAAATTATTTTAATAAATAATTAATGTATGGTAAAAATTCTTCATTTCCCATGTCTGGAATAAAATCACTGTCTTTCTCTGTAAACTTAATTTGTGAGAACCTGACATTTTAACATTTTACATAAAAATAATCAAATTATTTTCAGTAAGTATGTTTGTGCATGGCAAAACAATTTATCAGGAAATACTACTGAAATTATTTAAAATGAAATGAAGGCACTCCCCCTTCCCCAAATAGATGACATAGAGACAACAACGAAGATGGTGACAGAGAGGTAAAGGAGGAAAGAGTAGAGAAAGGAGAAGGAGGGGAAGGAAAAGAAATGGTAGTAAAGCTAAAAAATAGGTTTCCCCGTGGGTCATTATTGACAGAAGTTTCTATGATTTCTCAGTTCTTAGTCTCTGCTTTGTGAAATACACCTAAGAGTTTCTTTCTTTTCCTAGCCTTAGGTAGCATTGTGGACGGTTAAGGTGTTAATGATCTTTTCAAGCTCTTAGAGCAACTGAGTTAAGTAGGAATTTAGAGGCTGAACTTCATATAGTAGTTACCAGCATGGGATTTTCCTGACAGTAAAGAGGGCTCATCATCTAGGTCCAGTGGTGGAAGCATGCTGGAGAGGGTTTGCTTTCAGCAGAGGGTTTGCTTTCAGCAGTTCTCTGCACAGGGACTGGTGTCTGGTAAATAGAAGACGCCAGTCTCCAGTACTATCAGTCCTTTGCTTTTCAGAAACACTTAATTCAACTGAGTTTTGTTTTGTTTTGTTTTGTCTAAGATAAAAAGATACCTGCCTGTCCTTTTCTGTCTGCTGTAGCCCATTTGCCACCATCTACTATTCCTGATGATTTATTGCTTCTGTAGCCTGTCAATTAAAGTGCTCACAAAGACAAAATCTGCAATAATGTTTTTAACATGCTTAATGCAGTCTGGTTAAGTAAATATCCTGAACCAAAGCAGCAAAGGAGAGCTTAAAATAAACAGAGCTACTGTGCCAAGTTCATAATTACTTACACATTTAGCACTCTGCCCATCTTCTGAGCATGGCCATTAAAACCAGATTTATGTGTTTAATATAATTGTCTTGAAACCATACTGTATGTTCAAATACTATAGGCCAGTTACATACTTGAGTCTTTTTTTGATTCTTTTTTTATTCTCCTTCAGCTTTATAGAAGCTGGAATTTGTTCCACAAAACTTATTTCAAGGTAGCTACTAACATCTCTCTTTATAATAGGACAGATCAAATTACTGGTTCTTACAGAGTCAGCTGTTTGGGGAGACATACTCTCGTTCACATTCTCCAAATCAAGTATTCTTTGGGAGAATACTGGGAAGTTTCATATCCCAAATTAGAAGGGTAGCATGATTAGTTTCTTAATAGGCCAGTGAAGATGACAACCAAAAAATAAAAGTATTAACGAAAGCAAGTGTATAATGGCAGTATATTATATTAGAAAAATATGAGCTTTGGAGACAGTCCTAGAGATACCATCTCACCTCAGTGGCTCTGAGTTTCAGGACTGCAAAATAGTGGTGGTGGTGATAATTGGGGTGGGAAATGTAGCTGTACTGGAAGATGATTTTTTAAATTAGAGATACTAATACTATAAGTGATAGACTTATTCATCTTCAATAAATATTGACTATTAATTGTTCAAGTATATACTAGTATATAATTTCATATTTCATGTTTTCATCATTGTTCATTCGTGCACAATTCATACTCATGCACAGAAGTTGTTGAATTTCAGATATTTCTCTAGTAATTTGTATCCTGTGTAAATGGCAGTGGTTTGTTCTTGTCTTGATATGAGCACTTCCTTTGAAGGACTGGATGATTGACATTAAATGAGCACAGAATCTGAGGAGCTGTCCTCAGTGGGTCAGTTTTGGGTTCTATTTTGTTTTTGTTTAACTACATCATTAGTGGACCGAAAAAAGGAAGTAAGTAGTATGAGAAGTACATCTCCAGATGATAAATGAAGATGAACTTCAAATTCTCAGGAGAGGAGAGTATGAATAGATTCTCAGAAGGTTACTGAAATTGGTGGCAAAGAAGAGAAAGAAATGTGGACCTAAATAACAATCTTCCCTATAAGCACAAGAGTGCTTTAATAACATGAAGCCCAGAAAGAGGAAAGAGCCAAGCTAATAGATGGTACAAATAGCCCAACTTGCCAACGCACCAAAGCCCAAACAAACATAGCATTCTATGATAGTAAATGCACACTAAATTTCTCATTTCTTAAATATAACAATGAAATTAAGGAGAATATAGGTTAGCATGGTGTTGAGATGAAGTCTTGGTTTTGAGACCAAGCACTGGTATGAGAGTGGTTTGCTCACAACTGTGTCTTCATTGCTTGTCACCTTCTTGTCCCCAACTATATTCCCAGTGCCTGGAGCTGTGTCTCTATGGTGTATTTTTCTGCCAGCTTATGGCATCCCCTGGACGTTTGATAAATGGTAGAATTATGGACCCAGATACAGACGTACTGAATTACAATCCCTATTTACTATTCACTGATAATTCTTAAACACATTACATTTTGAGAAGCACTTGTTTAGAACATACCTGTTCCTAGTAATTTCTCTATGAGTGTTATCAAATAAATGACTACAAGTTTTACCATCACATTTAGCAGATTTTAAATCCTTAATAAATGTACTTCAATAATGTTTTTAACAGATTTAATGAAGTACAACTTACATACCATGAAATTTACCCATTTTAAGTGTACAGTTCAGTGACTTTTAGTAAATTTGCAGAGTTGTGCAACCAGCAACACAATTTAATTTCAGAATATTTCCATCACTCCAGAAAGATCCCTGTGCCCATTTGCAGTCATTCTCTATTTTCAATCTCAGCCACTATAATGTTATATTATCCACCTGCCACTCCCCATTGTAGATAGAGAGTAACTAAAGGAGGAACAAATACATCTCTTTCATACACACTTCAGTAAATAAAAGTGATTCTTGAATGAGTTTCATTGTGGTTTAACTTGGCATTCACTACAACTAAATGGATTTGCTAAACAACTGAGAGTCCAAATATGATTCAAGGGAAATGTTTACCACTTTGGGGGAACAAAACATTTTCAAATAGTTTATTTTCTAAACTAACTGGGCACACATTTACAAGTAAACATTATCAGTCTAACAAAAACAGAAGCCATAAGAGTTTAGTCTTTAACTTTAGTACGCTAATTACAAATCTTTGCCATCTAATCAGGGCCAATCCTAGGCCAGCCTACAACCTTTAACTTAGATTGCTATTTGAGGTTTTGTATCTTCTTAGAAGATTGTGTTAGCTGAGTTGACTTTCTTTGGGAAAAGTCTATTTAGTCTTTCGTCTCCTCTACTAAATTCATGTTGTTAAGATCTCTTTCTCTCAGACTTTTGTGTAGGCCAATAGATGATCTCATTGGCCTCAATCATCCTATAGCCTTATCCCTTGCATTCTGTCTTCCCAGCTCCAAGAGGAGTTATTTAAAATCTTCTGCTAAAAAACCTTCCATGATTTCAAATTGCCCATGTAATGAAGTTCAAACTCTCTAGCATGAATTTAGTCCAGCCTATTTTTTCTGTCTCATTGCTTGTCCCTCTCACATTCCAACCTGGCCTGTTAGACGTGCTATACTTCTCACCGTTCTCAAAACCTGCCAAGCACATCACACATCCATGTCTTTGCTAAGGCTTTTCCTTCCCTGTGGAATGCTGTCCCATCTTCTTCCTACTTAGGCATGAAATCTTATTATTTGTACAATAGCTTAAATGCTTCTGTGACCTCTTCTCCAATATTTACTCCTTTGCTCAATCAGATTTCCTCTTTTTCCATTTGTACTTACTTAATATTGCATTTTTGATTCAAATTGATATTATGGAAGGATAAGGACTCTGTCATAGTTAATTATGTGTTCCTATCACCTTTCATAGTATCTGTGATATAGTCAGAGCTTAATAAGAATATGTAAGTTTATGAATTAAGGGGATCTTTGAAATCCTGCCTTTGAAGATTGTTGGACATGGGATCACTCTGACATCTAGATGAGACATACACTTCCAGCTCTCCAGTTAGGAGTACTTGGTATTTGTGTGTCTGTGTATGTGTGTGTGTTTGTGTCTCTTTTGTACAAAAGTATATATTGAAACTTTTAAACTTCCTGTTTCAGATAAGGAAAAGCATTAACAAGATGAGATTTTTTTGTAGAGTTGGTCCTAGAAGCCTGGATTATGATAGAAGTTAATATATTGTTTCATCCATTTAGAATCACAAACTCTAATAGCTGAAAGGAATTAAAAGATAATTTTTTTAATCCACTGGTTTTTCGGATGAGAAAAATATTGCCCAATGTGTTTATTTGTACAATTCTCATTTTCATCTCACGTAACAGGAGATTGAGTCAATCTTTTCGTTTTTAATCCTTTACTCTGTATCTCTTTATTAATAACCTAGTTAAGTACTGTGCCTAGAATATGTCCTTTCTCTGCACAGAATTTTGAAAGCCATAGGACTATTTCATAAGGCAGATCTGGTTTCTTGGGAAAGAACTTGGGAAGAATTCACCATTCCAACCTACCTGTAATAGAATGTTCCTTCCTCAACATTTATTTGCCATTTGGTAGCCTTTGGACTTTTTGTGTAATGAAAAAAAAGATCGTGGAACTAAATGGAAGGTCTGAAATTCACTTTTGGCTATTTTTTTCCCCTATGTATCAACTCTGTATTTTGGAGATCATTTAAAAAAAAAAAAAACCTTTAATTCCCCCACACCCCTATCAGCTGGGCAGTACTCAAACATTATTTAAGAATGTTCAATTCTTTTTAAAAAAAATCTTAAAAACTGTAGAGAGAGAAAAATAGAACTATTGCACATAATGTGAAATGTTAATATTTATTAAGTTGAAGTTTTTTTTTAACAAATAAATACATTATTGTTCTTGTAAGACCTCTCTTTGTAAGGACAAGAATTATAAATTCCAAAGTGTAAGGGATGCCTATGGAAATAAATGCCTACATAAAAAGTTCAGATAAAGCAAGAGATTCCAAAAAACACATAGACAGTGAGACATAGAAATTCTCATCTTTCTCTCTATACAGACATATATCTCCTTTGAAATAAATCATTGTCATTAACAGTATTATGAGATGTCTAACACATATTAAATACTTTATTAAAATCTGACAGGTGAGTTAAACACTTATGCAGACACCCTTTGCTTTCCTTAGAAAGCTGTATTTCAGAAAATTTGGCAGGCAAGTAAATCCTGTTGCCTCACCTGACTTCCATTATAGCATCATTATAGAATGGGCATACTCCCAAAGTAATTTATTTAGAATTAGGTTTATTTATATCTTATAATGTCCCTGGGGAAAGTGAAATTGATTTCTTTTTTTAAAGGATTTTATAGTTATTGCTTTAATTGCGTAAACTTACTGTAAATTAAAAAAAAAAGACAAAATCTTAAACATCATTACATCTCTTACGCAGTGAAAAGTTTTCAAAACTATGCTGTTATTGTAATTCATTGTGTTATTTGAGAGGTACTATGATTTTTTTTCTCAAGCTGACATCTATGCTGAATTGATTTGCCAGAGTTTGCTGAAATATGTACCAATGTAATTCTTCTTCTAAATTAAAATATTGGGGCTGAGAAATCTTATTTTAAGACAAATTTATTATGAGATAATTGTAATTGGGGAGGGGTATTATGTTTAAAGTAACTTAAATCACTGTATCACCTTCAAAGACTGATTTATCAGATATTCTAGTCTTTGAATTTCTTGAATTATATCCTTGCCTAGCATGGTACTCAGATAAAAAAGAAACAGCAGTTTCCTTGAGGAATTGGTAGGAAGGTGGATGCATACTTTAAGGGGATTCTTATGAAAGTATGTCAGGAAAATTAAGAGGTCATAGCTAGGAGTTTGAGGAGTCAGGGAAGACTTCCTAGAGACTGCAGATTCTTTTTAAGGGAAAAGGAGGTTGGTAGTTGTAAGATGGAGGAGGACATTCCTGGCAGAGGGCGTGTGGCATGCGCAAAGCTCCAGGGGCCTGGGAGAGCATGCTATGTGAAGAAAACTGCAGGTACTTGGACATAGCCAGAATAAAGCTGCATTCATCATGGCCTATCTTACCTGTTTTCTGATCTGTCCTCAGTTACTAAGCCCAACAGAAAATTCCTCCTCACATATGCTTTGTAGACAAAGCAACAAGTGACTTCTAACTAGAATCTCTGTTTTTCTGAGGTAATTTATTTAGGCAGTCAATATTTATATACTTATATTTTCTACTAAAAAACAAAATTACTGACCAATTACCGTATATTAATAATGTGCTACACACACACACACACACACACACACACACACACACACAACCTTATTTCTTGGAGGAAACCTATGCCTGTGATTTAAGAACTACTATTATCCGCATTTTACCAATGAGGAGACTGGGATTTCGAGAGTTAAAGGAAATTGAGGTCAGACAGCTAATTAGTACAGAGCTGATACTTGAATCCAGGCAGTTTGAGTTAAAGAGTTTTCACCTCTCACATTCTGCCTCTTCTAAGAACATGTGACACTGCAAGGCTCATCAAAGGGGAACTCAAGGAGAATAGATGGTTTTAATACACCAAGTAATAACCAACTGTATTAGTTTCATATTGCTGCTGTAACAAAATACTTGAAACCTAGTCAAGATTTTGGCCAGTCTGGTTCCTCCTTGAGGCCCTAAGGTGAGAGTCCATTCTCTTGCCTTTTTCAGCTTCTAGAGGCCACCTGCAGTTCTTGTCTTGCTTAGTACTTGTCTTATCACTCCGGCCTCTTGCTTCCATGGTTACATCTTTTCCTATTGATGCTGTGCTTCCTGCCTCTCTCTTCTTAGGTACCTGTGGTTACACTGGGCCCACCCTGATAATCCAGGATAAAAGACTCCATCCCAAGATCCTTAATTTAATTACATTTTCAAAATTCATTCTACCATGTAAGGTAACATACTCATAGGCCCAGAGGTTTAAGATGAGGATATCTTTGGAGAGGCTGTTATTTAGCTTGCCACAAAGACATGCAATCTAGGAAATGTATTTAAGTTCTAGACAAGGGAGAGTGAATAGGTATGAGCTGTGCCCTCAAGGGCCACAACATCTAGTGGAAACTGAGACATGTCAACCTGAGGTCTGTCAAAAATGATAGTAAAGGGGCGCCTGGGTGGCACAGCGGTTAAGCGTCTGCCTTCGGCTCAGGGCGTGATCCCAGCGTTATGGGATCGAGCCCCACATCAGGCTCCTCCGCTATGAGCCTGCTTCTTCCTCTCCCACTCCCCCTGCTTGTGTTCCCTCTCTCTCTGTCTGTCTCTATCTCTGTCGAATAAATAAATAAAATCTTTAAAAAAAAAATGATAGTAAAATGGGACAAGGTGCTACAGAATGCACAATAAGTACTTAACAATTAACCTGAGGATGTTACAGAGAAAAGCACATAGCATTATTTGAAATTTTATCAGGAACCCTTAAAGACCATTGTCTCAAATTGGTTTTCTACTGAGAATAGTAAACTTAATTTTAACTAATTATCACATTCATGACTTTTGTGACAGTCCCAAAACATTAAGTATTACCTAAGAGTTAAAATTTCTTCGAGAATTTTTTTCAATGTATTGAAGTTAAAAATTTTAATTCTAAAACAAACAAACAAAAAAAGGGGCACAAATTCTTTCAGTACATTCTAGCCCCAAGATTCTAATCCAAGAAGTTGATTTATATGTATGTAACTACCTAGTCTGTTACATTAAATGAAAAATAATCCACATGCCAAATGGATTTTTTTTTCTCAGAAATGAAATGTAACCCAAGTGTGTGGTTTATATTTTTGTTACCTCTTTATTGTTTTTACTTTTATGTAGATCTTAACAAACCACTATATTGTCCAAGTGTCCTAAAACAAAAGATTTGTGAAGGCCTGCATTTCAAAAATAATATAATCTATAGAAAACTCCTTTACACTATAAAACAATGACTATCCTTTGACCATACTCCAGCAGTTTTTCCCTTATCAAAACGATAGCAATCCAAAACCAACTAGTTGCTGGGAATCCAACAGAGTTGATTCTTTTTGCCCTCTTGGAATTCAGCAATAGGCTTTCATACTTTCTTCAAGCTCCTGTTGGCTTTGGGGAGAAAAAACAAATAATTAACCCTGAAGTAAGAAGCATTTCATTGCAGACTCTTCCTGCTGGGTTAACAAACATCTCTAAGAAAGAGAGCTCCTTGGGAGTGTCTCACTCAGTGTCATTATTGATTAGTGACACCCATTCTCTTAGCAAAGCCTTTGGGAACTTAAGCTTCAAGGGGGGTTGATAATTAGAGATGAAGTTTTCAGTTGCTTTTTGGTCCATATTTGTTAACTGAACTGTTAAGTGATGAGATGCTGATTAGAAAGCCTCCCTGGTAAGTCCTGGTTTCACTCATGGCAGTAACCATTTGCACCTTAAATGTGGCTCACGGTGTTCCTTCATACTTTAAATGATTCTTCCCCTATTTTCTCTCATGGCTCTGTATGGGATACCATAGCATCTCACAGCTTGAAATTGTAACATATAAGCATCTATTAATTAGGGTAATAAATAGCCAGTTATCCTTAACTAACCTGGTTATCCATTTTCTAAAACAGCTTCGATATTAAAATTGGTTTTTTGCCTTTTGTTTTTGTTTTTAATAACTCTAAGACCATGTAATATGACCTGATATGTATGATTTAAAATGGAAAAATTCTATTATATCAGAATTTTTTTCTGGCATATTTGGAAGTGAATTCAGATTTTCAAAGTACATGAAAGGCAAGAAAAAAAAAAAGTACATGAAAGGCAGCATTGAATGAATAACTTTTCCTTAGCTTTACCTGAGGATTTAAAGTCAGACACTTAATAATATAATGAATACTTTCTAAAATGCCTCTGTGTGGGTTCAGAATTTTGCTAACTTGATTAGAGAATAAGCTAGGAGGTGAAAATGACAAATGTGATTGTTATAAGGGTTAGTTACTACTGGTGACATGGCTGTTGTCAATCACTGTCAGAATGTGTGCCCTTGCTTAAAAATGCATATGGCAATCTGTAATTGTTCTTGTTCAGTGTCAGCACTAGAAAAAGCAAAAGAAAACAACTTCCAGCATCACCACAATAAAAAAGTCCATGAGAGACCTGAACTAGAAACTATGATATCATTAAAAAAGAGATATGGAATGACCGAAGAAAAGGAGCTGAAGATGGAATTTTGGGAAAACCTGTGTTTTCTCTGACACATGTGATAATAGCACCATTTTGTTTGTTTTTGTTTTGACTGGTTTTTTAATGTATGCAAAGCCTGTTGCTGCGTTTAAAAGTCACATGGTAATAAGTGGAGAAAGGCCACATGAAAACAAAACAAAACAAAACAGAAAAAACCAAATGGAAAGTATAGTCCTGCTTGGTTTTTGAAAATTCACCTACTGGACAAGTTGGCTTTCAAAATGTGGCTTCTTGAATCAGCAATGTGAGGATTTCTTTGCTTGGATCTATTTGCTGGGTAGACCTCTTTAGGCAGCTTAGCCTTAATGCCTACCTTTGTTTCTGTCTTCCCAATTCCAGTGTCCTGTCTTGGGAACTGCATCTTCTGTATACATGACATTGGGAATAAGAACCCAGTTCCCCTTGCCCTCTTGTTGGGAGAAGATGCTGACTCCTCCCCATAGGGATTTGCCCTTACCATAGGCTGCAACTGGGCACAATATCAGCAGAGAGTCTAAAATAAGTCAACATTCATACAGTTTCAAAAATTCAGTAGCAGAGAGATCTCCGTTGGCGATTATAGTTATCCTAGAACATCTTATCTCAGCAAAAGGAGTATCAAACAGAGAAATGTTGTGGACCAGGGGATGAGGAAACAGAACACTGGATTGACCTCAGGACAGGCCAGCCAGGTATGACCACAGGTCCTGAGTAGACAGGAGCACCTTCAGGTTGGTGTCTACAAGTGGAGGGAGGAAGAAGTGCCTTAACAGATATTTGGTATAGTACAGAATGGATGCGGAGGTTCTGCAGACATCAACTTCTGCTTCACAAATAGCTCGCAATTGACTCTCTGATGCTTGATTTGAGATCACAATTCGATTGGGCAGGACGTCTGGTAGGGTACTTACAGTCTAACAATGAGATGCTGTGGGAATGGTTCCAGGATCCTAAACTGTCCTGCTGTAGAAATTTCAAAGCAAAATTCAACCTTGGAACCTACACAGACTGCCTCCCCAAACCCCCATTCCTCCAGAATACACACAAAAGTACCTTTCACAATTCTAGGAACCGGGGACCAACATTTTTTTCTTTAGTTTTAACTGTATTATTGACTCAAGCTGGTTCTTACTACAGTTATCAGGAATCACCATATCCACGTCGTTTTGTTTTGTTTTGTTTTGTTTTTGTGAATCAGGAAAAGAGAGTGGATGGGCAGCAGAGTTTGGACTCACATTCCTTTCCAATATTAGAATTCTTGTGTAAATTCTGTAAAAAGTTGAGCTTATTTGATTTTAATTTTTTAATTTTTAAAAAATAGTTTCCTCCACTTAAAAATTTTTCTCTGGTTTTGTACCCCACTCTCCAGCACCATGCTGGTGAGATCTTGGGGACGTGGATACTATATGGAAAAGATAGCGTTTGTTATTCTTGTTGAGCTTCTTAATGTCTTAAGGGTCTTGGCGTAGAAGACAAAAGACTTGCCATTTGCTCTTGTTCTGCTTTTTTTCTCTCCTTTTTTGGGAGTTATGTTTATTTTAAAGACAAGGACAAGATATTGTGATTTGGTGAAATGTCCCCCAAGTAGAAAGCATATGCTGTATGTAAAAATTCTGGAAGCCAGGCTCTGTATCTTGCCTCCTAGAAGCTCAGAGGCCAAAGGAAGTAAAAAGGAAGAGGAAGAGCAGAGACTGAAGGAAAACCACATAATACACACATTCTAGGATTATATGTAGAGGGATTCTCCAACTTGCCACCCCCAAATCACCTTTTCTCATTGAAAATAAGCTTTCTTTAACATGCTGTTATTCCTTGACACCATAACATGGTACAAAGAACTCATACAGCCTTTGCCCCACATACTTCCTTTGCTCTAGAAAGCTGATTAACCGTCCTGTGAGTGCTCACCTGTGTGAGAAAGCTTTCCCAGTACCCAGGGTTGCTCTTTCTCTCTTTATCGTCCCACTGTACTTTAGACACACGTGCCACTGGAGGCAGATTTACCTTGAAGCTAGTGAAGCCTGAGCATCAGGGCCCCTCACTTGCACCTGCCTCTGTCCTAGGAGTTGCTGGATGTTGTAGAGAATTCTGTGTGGGAAGAGAGGCCAGTTTGCCAGTAGGAAGCAATTCTGTATAAGCAATGTCTGGTAAATTATCAAAGAGGTAGCTCTCCAAGAATCCAGTAACTTGGTATATTCTCCTTTCTCCATTGAAATAATCATGGTTTTCCCCTGGTTGTGCATTTACACTTTTGTATTCTTTTTCTTTTTAGTTTGAATAAATTTATTTTAAAGATTAAATAGAGATTATTATGATTTGAACTAGAAAACGTAGGTACTGCAATAGCACTAGACAAGTCAACAGTTGTATGCTCCTGCTTTCTTACCTATAAGATATTATTTTAGTAACTGTTCTGTACACCTCTTGTTACAAAGCTCAGTATCTGTAAGGTAATATTAATGAGGTTTGAAGATGTGATGTAATTTATAAACCAATACTCTCAGTAAGGAATTTGTTTATAATAGCCGATATGGTTAATTCAAACTGAAAGTTTAATTTCTTTTTTTTGTTGTTGTTATTGTTTGCTTATTTATTTTTATTTAAATTCAATTAATTAACATATAGTATATTATTAGTTTCAGAGGTAGAGCTCAGTGATTAATCAGTTGTATATAACACCTATTGCTCATCACATCATGTGCCCTCCTTAATGCTTATCACCCAGTTGCCTCATCCCTCCACTCCCTTCCCCTCCAGCAACCCTCAGTTTATTTCCTATAGTTAAGAGTCTCTTACGGTTTGTCTCCCTGTCTGATTTCATCTTGTTTTATTTTTCCCTTCCTTCCCCTATGATCCTCTGTTTTGTTTCTTAAGTTCCACATTTTCTAAGAGAACTCCCAAATGGTATAAGCTTCAGGCCCCATGAAACGTGGAGCCACTCCTGGTACCTGCATAGTGAGCACTTTTTGTTGAAATTTGGAGAAACTCGATCCAAGTTTATTCTGAAAAGATACCCAGATTGCTTCTAGGATCAGTGATAGAAGCCAACTCTTGGCATCTTATGGACGAAAGTATGGGACCGATTTCATCTCTTTTTGCATTGGCTTTATTATTCACCCACTAGGAAAATAACTGCCTGTAGTCTCCCATTCACATCCTTCCAGATCCAAAAGGTAGGAAACCTTGGTTGGGATAATCCATGATAGACCTCTGATAGATTCAGCTTGAGACTGCTGTGTCCAGGGATTTAGTTCTGTGGCTGGTAGCCCTCAACAGAGGAGGCTGGGATGGCTAATGGAGATAAAGGTTCTAGGGGAGCAATGTGATATTATCTACAAAAGCGAGTGAAACGTCTAGTAAATTACCTCTACTTGGAATTGAATTTATTTCTTTCATGTGTGTCTTCCGTAAAACTATGGGATCTGTAAGAGGGATAACCTTTCTCATTTATCTCACTATCCTCAGTGCCTTCTATAATGTGTTGTCCAGAGTTGTCTGAGTAAACTAATAAATCAGCAAATAAATAGGAAAAAATCAAGATTGTATCCTCCTATAATAGCATGTAGCCATTATATTGTTAACTGAGCCTGAACTCCATACTAGAAATCAGATACCAAACAATACTGAGTGTGATTTCTCAATGCATGGAAATTTTAAAAATAGTCTTTCTAATGTGTCAGAGATATTTTATTTTAATATATGACCAATATGTGAATTATTATGACTTAATTTTGTTAAGTTCCTCACAAGGTTCTAAGAAATATTATGATTCTAAATAAAATAATTAATCCCTTAGTAGTCATCATGATATTCATGCATAACCAAGAATGTACACAGAATATTATTTTACTGGATGGCTGTGAATGTCTGCCCAGTGTTTTTGAGCTGTGGTTTGCATTGAATTCTCCCTAGGGATTCATTATGTTTTGGTCCTGTGCAGTCTCAGGAGGGGAATAATGTGGTCATCACATTCAATTTTTTCTTTGAAATTAACCAAAGAAGGCTTTTATCAGCTAATCAGATTACTGAAGAAACAGCTTTTTAGTCCTTCTCTGAACTGTGTTGTTATGAAATTTGCATTATTACAATTAAAGACTCCTGAGTGCAGTTATCTTAGAAGGTCCATATGCTTAAGGTTCAGCAATCTAAATTTGATGAACTTCTAAAATTATTTTATTAGTTTAGTCAAATTTTGCCATTTTTTCTGACTCTTAAAGAGATTTTTACTATATACAATCCTAAAAAATCCATTCAATTTGTAGGTGTTGACTTGGCTCAAATGTATATACTTCATTCAGATCCATCATTTTGAAAAGTTAACTAAGATTATAGACAGCCATTATTTCGTTGAGGTTTTATTTTTGTTCATAGCAGACTCTTTTAAAAAACTGAAAACGAGGAAGAGATACCTAAAACCATTTTCCCCTATCTCTATCAACTAGATTAGGAACTAAGGTGCAATAAAAAAATAGTTACAAATATATTATTAACAACTGACATTAATTGAGCACTTCCTATGTGCCAGGTAATGTTACATTTATGTTTCAGGTCAGATTCCCTGGGAAATAGTCACTGGGAGACTTTTGTGCAGTGCCAGGGGCCTTGTTCTCAGAAGCAAACGTGTAGAGAGAGCAGCAGACCTGGGCAAAGGGAGAAGTTCAACTGTGATGCAGTTGAAACAGTGACCTTAGCTGATCCCACAAGAGGCTCTGGAGCTGGAATGGCTTTTTGAGGCTCAGGTCTCCGACCCCACATCAACCAGGCTATCCAGTGAAGAAGGGGCATAATCTTGTGTGGGACAACTCCCTTCAGCTAAGGGCAGTTCACAGAGGGGTACAGCTGAGAGCCATCAACAGCCAATACTCCCTGCACCTGGAGGAATGAAGGCACACTTCATATCAACTGTAATGTATTATCTCACTTCATCAGTGTTGTGCTGGTAAATGTTTCCCACTGGCTTATAGTAGGGCACAGGACAAGGCTGGTTATATTTGTAGTCTTTGTCAATTTCCGTGGCGTAAATACACCATGGCCAGTTTTAAGTTAACAACTTGATGGTAAGGACACAGACTTGAGAAGAGGAGTGCACAACCGGCTCACAGAAGTATGAACAGGCTCCAGAACATCCACTTTAAGCATTGTAAAGCCTTCGGTAAAAATAGTATTATTATTTCTGTTTGTGAAATGGGAGAGCATATGAGAAATGCATGGCTGAATTCTTCTATATATATATACAGCCCACAAGCTTCCCTGCATTTTACTGTAGAATTTTTCACGTGACATTTAGAACTGCCTGCGTATTCAGTTTCTTAGGTATGTATATTTGAATAAAACCATGCTTTCAAAGTTTTCCAAGTAATAGCTAAATGCTGATTTGAGGAGTTAATTTAGCGATTTCTTTGTGTTAAGTAAAAAGTCTAAATTAGACTAAGGAAACTCTAGATGTAAAATTTATGTCATGAAGTCCAAGTGTTTCATATTCCAAGTGTGACATTTAGAGTTTCTGACACTTAGCGGTTTGAGACTGAAAACAAATTAACAAATGCAAGTAATCATGTTAAGAACTTTTATAAGAAGCTCCTGGAAGACATTCTGGAGTGGTGAATCAAGATTTCTGAGGCCTGACCAAGAAAATAAGATCACCATGAGCTATTCTCTGAATTTAGCCATAATAGGTTTAATGGTTCCTAGAAATATGTCTGTTCTTTTGTGCAAGGTTATTTTAAAAATCTGAAGTTGGTTTTTAGGGCAATGAAAACATTTTGTATGATACTGTAATGATAGATACATGTCATTATACATTTGTCCAAGCTCATGTGAACACCAAAAGTGATCCTGAATGTAAACTATGGACTTTGGGTGATGATGATGTGTCAGTGTGTGTCCATCAGTTGTAACAAATACACCACTGTGCTGGGAGTATTGATAACGAGGGAGGTTATGAATGTGTAGGGGTAGAGGAGTAACGGATACATGGGAAATCTCTATGCCTTTCTCTCCATTTTGCTATGAACCGAAAACTGTTCTATAAAATAAAATATTTGAAGAAAAAAAAGCTATTTTATGTACATTGTGAAGCAGCTATGATGTAGTATAATGAGAGAGCCTGAGTTTTATAGAAAAAGAGACTCAAGTAGTAATTATAACTGCACGTCCTTGGGCTCCAATTCTCTGGTCCCCAGTTTTCCCATCCATACAAGGGAAAGTAATACCTCTTGCAGGTTGTTGACAAGTTTAAATGGGGCACATCAGATTGCCTGTCATACAAGTGCATAATAAATTATAACAGTTGGAATTAATGTTGGAAGTTGAGTGTTTGGAACTGAATGTGGAGTTTTCAGTAGACCAAAGTAGTTGTTTTATGTTTTGTGGAATTGCTCTTAAAAACTAGAATAAATTGTTTTCATTTGTAGTAGGGAATATTAGTAAACTCCAAGAGTATGTATGGGCTTGCTCCCTACAGAATGACTCTGAAAGAATGAATTTTAATAGGTGTTTAACATGGAACTCATTAAAATTCTATAGTGGTGGCCCACAAATGGAACACAAACAATGAATGGAAGCCAGTACAAATAAGAATGTCCCATAGAAAAATCGGATGGCTGGAATAAAATATATGAATTATCAAGCCTATGGACAGTGTATAGAAAACTATTTCAATCATTTTCAATGCAAACACTCAAATTATAATAATAAAGCTTCTATTTCTCACTTTCTGTTTCTTACTTACTGAAACTAACCTGTCTAAAATAATCCACATGCAGTATTGTGTTGCTTGTGAAACCCTGAGCTGCAGATACACTCCATTCACTGGGAGATCTCATTAAGCAAACAATTCAAAGAGCAGCTTTGCTATTGTACCATGCCTGATATTGACAGATGCTAACCTTACCAGCAAGACTCCTCTTTTGTACACTTATGATGGGGAAGGAGGTTTTCTTTCCTTTTCGTAGCTGAAGAGAGGATTGACAGAGACACCGAAGTCTCATTTCTCTTATTCTTCAACATGGCTTTAGGATACTTGTAAGTGGTAGAGAAAAAGTGAGACTTTACTATCTGTTTCTTTGCTTTCCTCCAATTTTGCTTTGTATTGGCTGGTATCTTGAGTCATACTTTATATCCTCACAAAAGGCCACAGGACGTTTTTATTAGACTTGGAGAGAAATGTTACTTAGCTTTCTTTTATTGGCAGATTTCCATGCAAACTGTGACTAATACTGCTTCCATTGTTGTTTGACAAGAGAAGAAAAGACAATTTTTTACTCACAATGAGAAATGCTGGCAGCTACTAGATAAATGAAGGATATGCTCTTTACCTTTCCATACATTTCTAAGGCTCTTGATATATAATAGAAAAAATTTTTAAATTATATCCAGTAATATGTAATGTTGTATTGTCCCTGTCAAAATAAAATAAAATATAGTCTTGCTATTTCTATAAGCACTAACAAAATAGAAATGTCAGAATTTATGACTATCTTTAGAAAAATTCCAAATGAAAGAAATATTCTGGTTGGATGTAAAAATTAAATGTTCAAGGATTATTTTTTACACATGTTCTAATTTATGTATTAGTAAGTATAAATGTTAGAAGGAATGTGAATGGATAAATATAATTTCCATATTAGATCTGTTCTTTTAATGATTGGTTCCCTAGGGACTTGGTACATATCTGTATGTTTTTACATTGATGGGCATATTTCCAGAGCTAAAAAGTATTAAGACAATAAAAACTTAAATTTTGAGCTACTTGTGTGTTCTTATGTAATGAAAGGACATTTCTAAACCAAGTATCTAGTGATTCATTCTCCATGGACCATGTATGAATGATGATCTAAGTGACAGATTGATAACAAAAGTTTTGGGCCAATTCCCAGTTCCTCCAGAGTTGACAAAAAGAGTTTTATGCATCTGAGAGGGTGTGAAACCTGAGGCTTTCTTCTCCACCTGATGGTACACTGCTTTAACAATGTACTCTACTCAGTTTATGAATGGAAAGTCAAGTAGATGGAGGAGACACTACTAACAGTGAACCTGTGATGTTTGCTCAGACAGAGGCAATCATATTATTAAAGTTTGCTGATTTCTTCCCCAAAGGAAACGTTGGCCACCTGCTTGCTTCCTTGCTTTTGTTGTTGTTGTTGTTGTTGTTTTTCTTTCTCTATCTACCTATTTATCTGTTCATTCATTAAGAACTCATTGGCTATGCCATTTAGTTTAGTTTAGTTCATGACTAATTCTGCCAGGGATTAAAAACTCTTTATACATTTGGACTGGCACTAAGCAAAGCCCAGGAGTTTGTCTCTGACTGCTGATCAGAGGCATTATGTCCAGTGTTAGCAGTCAGAGGAAAAAGTCCTATTTTTGCCTGTGAATAATTATAGACAAATAATTTCAGATGGCAAGTCAGGTGAATAATTGCTTATGAAATAAACTACTAGGAGCCACGAGTGATAGTATGCAAAACCGATTAAGGTATGTGTTCTGTGAAAGCTTCATGGTTAATGGCATTTGGAGTATGAGTCACACAAACCCAAGTTGAAATTTTGGCTCCCGTCTTATTCTGTCTAAGCCTGAGATTTTTCTTCATCTGTAAAATGGGTGCATATTAGCTTATAAGTTCATTGCAGAGAATACATGTAGTCATGCATATAAAGTACTTAGTATGGTGGTTGACGTAGACTAGGAGTGGAATGCGTGACATGCTTGTAATAGTAACTAAGAATCATTTCCCTCTTAACCTTCTGAAATTAATTAAACCTAGATATGTGATCTTTTCCACTTCCAAGAAAAGATTTGAAATAACTCAAAACTTTGGTTGTGTTGAAGTTTTCTTCCAGGGTCAGTTTGCATATTTTCTCTCTCTCCCTCTTTCTTCACTTGTGTGCATGGCAGAATGAGGGGGGCCTGTGATTGATTTTAGCCCTAGAAAATATATTAGTAATAAATTTATGAATTAGTTCTTGGCTTATGATACTTACCAAAGCTTCCATATTAGAAGAGAAGTAAAAGATATGTATTTGCCTTTTGTACAAAGAATTAAATAGATCAAGTAATTCCAGAAGCAGGATTCCTAAGGCGCCTGGGTGGCTCACTTTGGTTAAGTGTCTGCCTCCAGCTCAGGTCATGAGATCGGGGTCCTGGGATCGAGCCCTGCGTCAGGCTCCCTGCTCAGTGGGGAGTCTGCTTCTCTCTCTGCCTCTGCCACTCCTCACTGTTTGTTCTCTCTTTCGCAAATAAATTAATATAATCTTTAAAAAAAGGGGGGGGGCTCCTAGGTGGCTCAGTCAGTTAAGCATCTTCCTTTGGCTCAGGTCATAATCCCAGGGTCCTGGAATTGAGCCCCAGGTGCTCAGCGGGAAACTGCTTCTCCCTCTCCTCCCCACTTGTGCTCTCTCTTGCTATCTCTGTCACTGTCTGTCTCTCTCAAATAAATAAAATCTTAAAAAAAAAAAAAGTAGGATTCTTTCCCCTTCATTTTGAGAGAACAGTTATCTTCAGGCAGTGTTACAGCTTTGTCTGAATAGAAACAAAGCTCTATTAATTCAGGAACTCTGAAGGAAGAACTAGAACTCCAAAGGAAAAGCTTTATGGTTAATGAGAGTCCAATATTTTATCCCTGCCTGGCCTCAGCTGACTGTCATTATGGGAACAGAATGCAAGCTCCAAGACTGGATCCCAAGTTCCTATTTTGCATGAGCCACAAGTCGTTTCATCTTTTTCTCCAGTGTCATGTACACATGAACTGCTATTTTACTTATGCCATCAAAAGCCATTAGTCTTTTTAATTTTATTATCTTTCTTACTGAAATTTTTCAAGTAGTTTTGTCATGTATCAGTAAATATTGCACTATGTTTTTATTATTTTCTTCAAGTAACTAAATAGAGAAGCATGGAAATTGCCCCTCCAGATTAGCTCGGCGTGTCATCAGATCCATTGGTTCATCCCAGGCCAATACCAAATTCAGTTGAATGTCATGTAATTACTAAGCAACTTGGTATCATCACAAACAAGAGAACACAGACACTCATGTACCCATTTTTTTCTAGTTCTTTCATCAGATTTTGTTGATGTTGTCTAAAGAAAAGCAGCTGTATTTCTTTTAGCTTAAAAAGCTTACATTCTACTCTACTAAATACAGTTGTCGTGGAAAGTGATAAAATTGTGGAAAGGGGATTGTCTAGAGAGGATAAAATAAATAACTATTTTCCATCGGATTTGATTTAAAAACCCTTGCTTCATATTTTGCTTTATGTTCTCTGACTTAACAAAAAAAGTGTAAACCTTCCTTCTTATATCAAAAACAAATATCTGCTTCATTCACATCTCACATAAAAAGGAAAATTGTAGGGATTCCTGGCTGGCTCAGTCAGTAGAACATGTGACTCTTGATTTCGGGATTGTAAGTTCGAGCCCCTTGTTGGGTGTGGAGATTAGTTAAAAATAAAATCTTTTAAAAAAAGGAAAAGTGTATTATGGTATTTCAGTCTCTTGAAGATGCTGTGGAGTTATAATTGCTAGTAAATGAGCTGCGGTCAGAAGGTAAATATCTACATGCCAATTTGCAGAGACAGAACAATTCTGTTTGCTGTGCTTGATGTATTTATCATTTTTTATAAGATTCTAGGGAAAACTCTGTCTTCCCCAACACCCCACCTAGCCAAGGCCCTCCCTTCCCACTATAGAATTACATAATTTAAAAATGCTGCTGTTTAAATAGCTTACGTTTAAGTAGCTTGGGATTGAGATACTTCCTGGTCAGACTTGACTCCCCCGAATGAATTTGCAGCTTTTCTTTGATGAGGTAAGATACACTCTGGCTGCCTGCAGCCCCCTTTATCTTAGTTGCTCCTAGGATATTCACAATCTCTTTGAGGAAATTTAACATTTAAATGTGGACAGATACTAAATTCTCTTCCCAGGAGTGGAAATGATAGGGGTTAGAAAAGATTGATCTGGAGAAGTTTCTAGATTGAAGAATGCTTGAATTAGAATGCTAAGCTTGGAAGCCATCTTTCCAAAGAGAAAAGATTTGGGAGAGGCGAATATTGCCCTTTTCTCACTTGTCTCAGTTCCACATAAATAACCAGGATACTGCTGGTGTTATAGCATGTGATTAACAATAGCCATGGCCTCCAAGTCCTTTCTATCCATTCTACCTGACACCTTGATGCCAGATTATTCTCCCCAAAGTCCAGATCTGTCAAGGCTTCCTCTTCACAAAAATCTGTAATGGCTATCTCATAAGTACCTTTTCTCGGTCCCTCATCAGTGCCTTTCACATGTATGGTAAAGACTCATCTGTCCATCCTTTCTTCACTTTGCTCCTACTCGTACTGTGTGGGCTGAGCACCTGACAACTTCCTATATCCTAAATAGAGCCCTCATTTCCCCATCTCACAGAACCTCCCCAAAGCCCTTCTTTCTGTGTCTGCCTACTATTCAAGATATTTTTCAAATTCTACCTTCATCTTATGAGCTTTCTCATTTATTCTAAAATGTGATCTTTCCTCATTTAGCTTTTTTTTTTTTTTTTAAAGATTTTTTATTTATTTATTTGACAGAGATAGAGACAGCCAGCGAGAGAGGGAACACAAGCAGGGGGAGTGGGAGAGGAAGAAGCAGGCTCATAGCGGAGGAGCCTGATGTGGGGCTCGATCCCGGAACGCCAGGATCACGCCCTGAGCCGAAGGCAGGCGCTTAACCGCTGTGCCACCCAGGCGCCCCTCATTTAGCTTTTTTATATTGTGACATTTGGTCATAGGGATTTTGAGTTAGAATCCTTATATTTTCTAGTAATACTCTTTCCCATCCTGAACTGTTAGCTCTTTAAAAATAGGGATTATATCTTATTCATTTATTTGTCTCCCTCAGTGGTTAGTACACGGTTGCACACAATTGTTAAATAGCTCTATCGGGATCACATTGAACAGAAGAGCCCACCATGGCTACTTAGTACTGCATATGTGGACGGGTTGGCTTCAAAGCTCGAAAGGGATTTGACTTAAAATAGGCTGGATTATTGATGCTACATAACATTGGAGAAGACAAGGTTTTTGTTTTGTGTCTTTTTTTCCCCATTGTCTAGAAAGGGCTAAGTCATGACCCTTTACTGGATCACCTTCACTTTATCAGTGATATACTCTGTTGCTTCCATTGAGAAAGATTTTAACTTTCTGGTTAAAGTAAAGCATGGACATTTTCAGACTTAAATTATATCATGTAACAGGACACACAGGGTATTTGATACCCATTTGAGTGGGATTTTAATGGGCAAAGTAAACCTTTTCTGGCAATGGAAAATACCTTAATAAACTCACACACTTGATCTGATATATAAACCTCTATGATGGGAAATTTGAGTATGGTCTTTGAAAGGTTTCAAGTTCATTTTATAAAATTATCAATGGTTTTCACCCAGACTGGAATGTCGCTAAAAGAAATCTTAGTCGACTCTAAACACAAGCCTAGATAGTGTTAGAAGTTATTGGGTTCTTTCATTCCAGATCATTCAAAATGAATAGTCTTGTTCTAAACTTTTACTCTCTGAGAAAAACCTTTCACTTAGACATAACCTCTCCTGTACGACATGTCCATGTACGCTTTACCATATAATCATGGTAAACCGTATCACAGCAAGCAGCTAATTTTAGTACTACTGCTTTTGTAGTACTAACTATGTCTTTAAATTATGCTAGTTTAAAATGATGCAACCCACATTCCTTATCAAGGCAGTGAAAACTAGATTTGACAACCATGTAGTTTAGCAACCACTCAGAAGTTATAAGCAGTGTATTTTAGGCCTGCATTCTATGATTATCTACTTAGGGTATTGGAAGAAGTTTATAATACAAACTGTAACCAGTTTGGTAAAATTTAAAGAATGGTAGCTCTGTGGAGATGACCATTATACCCTTTACTTTCTTCAAATCTCTTTTCATATCCAGTGGCTATTCATAGATTTGTCTTCCATTAGCAGACAAATAGGGTAGCCAAAAACTTTCAAAGATTTAAGTTTATATTTGCAGCTGTATTATACTTCATTTGCAATTTAGTGGTCAGATGGGTACTTGGGGCGGGAAGCAGTGTACGCCATCTCAGAGGTCAATGTTAAGATGATCTTATGGTTGCCTTATGTGAATGAGACTGCTAGTCTTCTACCCCTGTAACCTACTTTCTCTGAATTCCAATCTCCATTTTTTTTCTTTTCTGCTGGACTCCTAGCTGCTGTATAAGAAAATACAGAAAAAAGAAAAATTTACATTTTTCAGTCTCTTTCAAGCCAAGCCATGTAGGTAAATTCTGATGAATGGGAAGCCAGCAAGGAACATGCTGTAGCAGCTTCTGGGAATTGTTTTTAAAGACTGTAGACTTATGCTTTCTGTTTTTTCTTCCCTTCTTCCTCTATCTTATTCCTTGAAATTTATATGTGATAGCTCGAGTTCTAAGACCATAAAAAAAGACGGTTATTTAAAAGGATGACTGGGCAGAAAACTGGAAATGATCTGGCTTCTTAGGACTTTGTTGAGCAGAACTTCCTTTACTGATCTAACCAGCTGTGTCTGGACTTTTACATGCAAGAGAAATAATGTCCTTTGTTGTTTATGGCTCTATTATTTTTGGTCTCTGTTATCTTTAATCATACTGAGGTCCCATAGAGCAGCAATATGGCACTTAGTGGAGAACTAATAGTGAATCACAGAATAGAGAACCTTAAAGATGGGAAGGATCTCAGTCCTTATCTGTCAGATTTATCATTGTATTCCGATCACCTAGAACAGTGCCTGGAATAATCAGTATAAAGGTGTTGAATGAATGAATTTCTGAACAGTTTGCAAATGATAACTTTATCTTACCCCATTCAAGAGTTCTATTTCTTATTTCTATTTTGCATATCTCTTTACTGGCCAGAATATCTAAGTCAGTGTGGATTTTGGTTTTCATTTCCTGTTTACAAAAAAGTTTCTAGAACATTCTCCTTTTGAAGAGAATGTTGATGTTTGAGTTGAATGTTTTCCTAAATGCCAATGTTTTTCCATAAATTGTACGTGATTGTGTTAGATTTTTCAAGTTCAAAGGTTTGCTATAATCCTGTGGTAATCAGTACTTCATCTTAGTTATATGAATTTATGAGTTGAAAATTTTCCATTCTGAAAGTTCCCTTCCAATATATATTTTATGTGTTACTGGGAAATAAATTGCTTTTGAATCAATAAGAATCAGTTCTAAGTGCCTCACATATCGCTTATTATTCATAGCCTGAATATATTTAAATATTGAAAAGATAATCTAAAAAACATTTGACACAGAGATTAACAAAGGAAATTGTTCAAAAAAGGTAACAGTTCTTTTGGAAAATTGCCTTTAATGCAGGTACCTGAAATCCAAGCAAATCAGTAACTTTCCAAAGAAATAATTCATTAGTGAATTCATCTCTGTAGTTCATTAATTAATGTGTATGGTTAATTAAAACTGTGGTTCAACACCAAATGCTAATAGAGCCAATTAAAATACTTAGAGGTTTTATTTCACTGTTTTAATTATTTGGAGAGTTTATATCCCTAGAGGTATAAAGAAAAGAATTAAAAGTTGTTAGTCACAGCTTCCCAGTTATGAGAATTTAAAGAAGCCATGAAGAAGATTAGCTTTTGATACCATTATTAATTATTTGTGACACAGTGATACCACATTACACCTCAGAGTAAATTTGTGATCATTTATACATTAATTCATATAATCTGTTAAAATTGCAAAGTGAAAAATCAAACTACAGATAATTTCTGACTGATTGATGCTTTAAAATGTTGATTTTATCACATTTTAAAATGTGTATCTCTTCCCCGATATACCCTCATTCTTGATTTATGCATGAATTTTTGTTATTAATTTATCATCAGTGAATGAGAGCTTCTGTTACCTAACAGTTATCAGGTAGAATGGCTTAAGATCGATTTCTGTAAAACAGAATTCTTTACACTATTTCCATAAATTTAATTTATTATCACATATCTTGTCTGTATATTTGGTAAATTCATTTAGTACTTTACTGCACATTGCATCTAATGCTCCTAAAGGGTGTGCTCCTGTCAGCATTGTCTATAACCAGGTGTTTTGTTGTTAAGAGAATTGAGATCTTTCTTTAGTCATGAGAAAGAAATTTTGTTTAAAAATTTTCAGCAAAATGTATCACAGCCATAGCTACCTCACTATTTATTCATAGGAGAGCCTTGGCAAAAAGTTTAGACTCCTGTAATGTCTACAAAAACAAAAACAAAAACTATCTAGTTAGTTGATTTATCCTCTTTCTGTAATCTGCAGCACAAATGCCTGAACTCTCTCTCACCCTGTTCCAAAGGTGATAACCTCAACCTGTCTCCTGTTTAATTTTCATCAAAAGGTTGATTGAATGAAACAGTCTGAATGGGAAATAATTGTAAGGACGTGTAGTCCATTCATTTCTTTAGCTAGTCTGTTTTTTAATCTGAATTTTAATCTGCTTTTTAGTCTGAATCAGAGTGGACTCCCAGAAGCTTTGTAATTGGATTCCATTGTTTTGGGGGCCTCACTTACTTCTTCCCACCAGATCCTGAAGAATTGATTCCATTGAATATTCTCCCTTTAGGGTCTATTGAGGGTTCCTGACAGGGCAATTAATGCTTTTAAGGATATTATCATAAACACTATACCCATGTATCAAGGCTGTTTTGGACATCCTGGTCAGCTGGAACATTTTCAGGTGCCATAATTTCAATTTGACCATTATTTTTTTTTCTGAATTAACTTTCACTAC
Source organism: Ursus maritimus (assembly GCF_017311325.1). Lineage (NCBI taxonomy): Eukaryota > Metazoa > Chordata > Mammalia > Carnivora > Ursidae > Ursus > Ursus maritimus. The sequence continues at coordinate 50,933,159 of NW_024427107.1, read as the reverse complement.
CAAGCCTGCTTATCCTCCTGTGTTCCCTTCCCAATAATTGGAGTGACTATGCATCTTACCACATCTAGTCAATCCCCAGTCAATACTATTCTACCTGTAAGATACATCTAAAATCCATCCAGCTTTCACAAGACTTGCCCTGACTTATTATTACTGGTAATCTTCCTTTTTCTGTAGGCTCCAGCATGGCTCACCAAGGCACTGTCACCAATGCTGTCTTTATTTAAAATTTTTATTTGTTCTTGATACTTTGTTCATCATGGATTTTTAAAAATTAATTTTGATTTAAAATATTTTGTTAAAATAGCTTCACATTAATATTAGCATAATATTTAATAACAATGTTATAATTAATATTTAATATCTCATTAAATTTTATTTATCTTGATTCCTGAGTTTTTTGGTTAAATTTTGTGCCTGAGGCAAGTACCTCACTCACTTCACTCTAGTCCCCACTCTAGACCCCCATTTCTTGGCTTTGTTAGTTTTTACTTTTACCTGAGTTAGGAACAAAACAGTTACAAAGGATAAGAGGACAGGACATAGGGAAAGCAGAGGGATTAGGACTTTGCCTTCCAGCCTGAAGATGTCCCGAGGGAGGCAGGGAGGCAGGGAAGACTTCATGCTAAGTCAAATTTAAATTTTCAGTAATTACCTTGAAGGATCACTCAATGTCTGGGTTAAAACTGTATTTGCAGCTTAAAGTCACCATAGGCTGAATCACCTGAGTAAATGGAAGGGTCGTATGCTATGTTATCCAGGCTGACTAAACTTTCCTTCTTCAACTAAATGAAGAGAAAGAGTGAAACAGAAAAATACTTACGTTCTTAGTTATGTCACAAGCCAAGCTTGTTTTACATATTGGCCACATCTACTTATCTGATTGCTGCCTCTTTCTTTTCACTAATTTGTTTACTGCTTTATCTGTAAAACTTAGAACAGTGCCTGATGCATAGTAGGAACTTAATATTTTGGCATCCATTTATTCCTTCATTCAATAAGTAGTTATAAGAATCTGCTATGAGCCATCCACTTTTCCATCTGCTGGGAATAGAGTGAATAAGGCAGACAAGCCTCAGAGAGGCCTTCTTTTATTCTTAGGCAGGGTGAGGTTATAATCTCACAGTATCTGACGACAATACTCACCATACTTTTTGTAATGACCTTTTTTTAAGTGTGTCTTCCATAAGTTTCATGAAGGCAGGGAATCTGTCTTATTTATCACCTTGTCAGTAACACCTAGTGGCCTGCATAAGGAATATGCTCAATAAGGATTTAAATAAAGGAATTAACCACATTTTTTAGTATTTCGTCTACGAAGATCTACCTAGTTTCTTTTATATATACATATCAGAGTCAATATTGTTTGTTCTGAGGAACTGTTTTGTGAATGTTGTTGATGGCCTACTCTGAATCCTTTATTTCTTCCTAATAGAATTCTGGTTTTGTTCAGGAATCCACCTTCCCTTACATAGCCCCCAGGATTGAAGGGAAACTGACCCCTTTTCTTTTTTTCTTTTCTTTTTTTTTTTAAAGATTTTATTTTTATTTATTTGAAGAGAGAGAGACAGCCAGCAAGAGAGGGAACACAAGCAGGGGAGTGGGAGAGGAAGAAGCAGCCTCCCAGCGGAACCCCACCTCGATCCCAGAACGCCGGGATCACGCCCTGAGCCGAAGGCAGAAGCTTAACGACTGCGCCACCCAGGCGCCCCTACCCTTTTCTATTACCAGGAATTTGACCCAATTAGTCCCGATGAGAGTATTTCTCCCCCCCCCATTTTATTGAGATATAATTCTAATGGAAGGTTTCCTGATCTTCATGATTAGCTTAGGTATGGTCATGCAATTTAAGTCTGTTTAGTCTGAGACAATGTTTTCCAAGGGCTTCTGGAAAATTTTTTCCATAATCACCTAGAGAGCTTTTCTCTATAGCAGTGGTTCTCAACTGTGGACAATTTTGGCTCCCAAAGGACATTTGACCATGTCTGGAGACATTGTTGATTGTTATGGCTTGGGGGATACTACTGGCATCTAGTGAGCAGAGGCCAAGGATGATGCTAAGCTTCCTACAAGGCACAGGACAGCACAAGAATTATTTGGCCCCAAATGTCGTTAGTCTCGATAATGTCAAGGTGGGGAAATTCTGATCTAACATATTCAAGGAAGCATGTAGTTCTCTCCAATGGCTCTCACCACCGGACAACCACAGGAAAACTAGCTTTAGGATGAAGTCTAACTGTAGATGTGAGAAAGAAGAGAGAAAATGATCATGGGTTTTTGATTACATATCCAAGTAGTTGTATCTAGTAATTTTGAAGTTGGTCTTGGCTTTGAACTTTGAATCATCTGAGCCAATGTATTTCCTAATTGCTTTTAACAATTTGAGCTGGATTATTTTAAAATAGCCATTAAAAGCACTATAACCCATATAAATTGGTATCTATATCTTTATTAATCAATAAGAATCCAGTTGCTGATTCCATTGTGTTTTGGTTTTCATTCAAAAGATTGTTCCAATCTTAATAATTATAGGATTTTTTTTCACTTGAATATCTGTTTTCAAATTTTTACATAGTTTTTAATTTTCATTGGTTTTGTATTTTTATATACTTTATACTTTACATAGTTTTATATTTTTTGTACTGAATATATGTAGTACATATTTTTTAAAAGCCTGTCAATTTAATCAAATGATATTTAGGTGAGATAATATATAAGAAACTAAAGAGATGTTTGTTGAATTTAGAATAAATGCATACCAAACACACACACACACACACATATATATATGTTATATATAGTTTTTTTTTACGACTTTCGAAAATCTTGAAATAATCAAAACTGCATCTATAAACAATTTTTTAAGAGTTCAGTTGAAGCCTATAGATTAGCTTCCTTTCTTTTTAACTACTGACATGTTTAGCCATTTTCTCTTTGGGCAAAAACAAGTAGTAGAATTATGTGAGTTTTGTTGTATTATGCATGCTATAAAATAGATCTTTAAATATTTGGTGAATAGTTGAATCAAGACTTCAGGATTTGGGGGTCTCAAGCCTTGTTTACCAATTTTATATTTTGTAATTTTGTTCAAATCTATTTAAACAGTTTTGTTTCTCTCAGTGTATCTCTAAAATGAGGACAGATGTGTAGGGGTACAAAAAATTAAGATGAGAATTAATTGGTACAAACAGCTACATAACATTTTATGACGCTGAAAAGCTTAATAATACTTTATAAGAGATAAACGATAACTGACAAAGTTTCTAAGAACTATAACTAAAGGTTCATTTAAAAAATAAGGTATCACCTTGATTAATATGTAGCAGTTAAGCTTATCGTATGCTGAATGTATTTATTTGTACTAGCAGGAGAAACTAGCACATTTTCTTTTTTTCACTGTGTCAAATCATTTGATATTCTGGTACATAACCTGAAAGCTGCTGTTGTGTATAATTAACATAACATGAGATTTTAGTTAATTTAATTTAATCTCTCTCTTTTTTTATAATTTCCTTTTTTTAGCTCGTTCTAAGGTTGAAATTAGCACCTAGATTTTTAGATAGGACACTTTCTAGCTATCAAAGCAGTTACAGCCCAGTTGCAGAAAGAGGGAAAGACAAGGTCAGAAAACAGTGAAGTTTTGAGTATTTGTCTCTCACTGGTGGACTGCAGGAGGAAAGGGGGCTCTTTTGGCATGTTGCCCTGTGTAGACGAAAGTAGAGCTTGGGAGGGAGGGAATTCCAGAGGCTTAGGGCCCTGACCTGGGGACTTTCTCCCCAGTTTCTAAACCATCAATCCTAAGATCTGCCAATTGCTGTGAGTTGGGAAGGGGAGGAAGTTACGGGGTTAGAGTGTCAAAAACCTTCTTAGCAGGGTGAGTACTAGAGCCTTGAAATTGAAGGTAACAGTTTTAAAGGCTTTCAAAATTGTTGCAAGTGTCAGGAGACAATGATTTGTGAGCTCTGTCCTTGCTCGTGCTTCACCCCTCTAACCTTTATCCAGGGCTGGCCTGCACAAGTGGTGTAAGCTGCTGCCAGTGAAGTGTGATTTGAAGGATATCAAGAGGCCCACTTGGCCCTAATTATTTTCCCCTGCGTCTGTCAGAACTTCTGTATTACCTTGCATAATATCTGGCTCAATAATTCTTGGATGGATGATTAGGTGGGTGAGTGGGTGGATGGGTGAATGAATGAATTTTTTTGAATGAATGAATTTATTTAACACATATATATTTAATAGTTATTGCGTGCCAGGTACTATGCAAAATGCAGAGGATCCAAAAGTAAATACAACCAGTCTGTTCCCACTTTTCATGAGGCCCAAAGTCTATTTAGACAGTAAAGAAGGTAAAAATAAATACAATTATATGTGGGGGTTCTGAAAGTTTAGAAGTAAATAAATAGGGTGCTAAGGGAGATGGACATTGGAAAGGTCTTCAAAAGAAGGCATTTCTGGTATGAAAAATGACCCTGGTTGAGATATTACCAAGAAGAAATATTATAATCTCATTGGCCCTGATTATGTGTTAAGAGAGTTTGCCTGTGAAAGAGTGAAAGTAGGTCACGAAGAGAATCAGGAACTTTTGATGGAGGAAACCCACTTCGAGAAAGGAAAAAGCCAGATTGCTGTCCATGCAGTACTGAGCTGAGGGTAGACTGGAACAGGAGGGCCTTAGCAGAGCAGGACGGAGTCTCTGAGCCAGGTCAGGGGACCAAGGAGCCTGGAGGATCGTGTCCAGAACCAACTGGTCAGAATCCCACTGGCAAAGCTGGTGGGATGCTGCATCCTGGGAATCCAGGCTGAACAGATGAGCTACAATAACGAAATCTGACTGTGAAAAATACTGAGAACTCCATCAGAGAGTGATTTTTTTCTTTTTTTTGATGGAAAGGTGAGATGTTATATCAATCAGAGATGAAAGAACTGGCTTTGTGCCACTGGTTTAGTAACAGGAAAATGTGGGGCTATTTATTTCTTTTACCATATGTATATATGCATGTATATTTTAATTGCAGTATAGTTAACATACAGTGTTATATTACTTTCAGGTGTACAATACAGTGATTCAACAATTTCGTACATCACCCAGTGTTCATCCTGATAAGCACACTCCTTAATCCCCATCATCTATTTCACCCATCTCCAACTGTCCTGTTCAAAGAAACTATTCTTTTGCTCATGTTAGAGTCTTTCTTGCCACTTTTGAAGGTGTTCAATTTTCTATTATCAGCGGCCTGTGGATTAATCAGAGAGAGGAGTTTCATGAATTGTAATAAAAATGAGCTTTATCATCATGCTTACTTTATCTTTCCAAATTTGAGGAGCAACTACAGATAGTAGAATAACAATGAATGAAGAAATGAATAAATTGTGAGTGGATGAAGGAATTAATAGATGGGGTAAGATTTATTATTCTGCTGTCCATGACCCATGTATGTGTTACTCTCACCTCTTTCCCTCATTTACCTGACACTGAGCTCCTACAGGGGAAAAAAAAAGATAATCTTACTTCAAAGTCCTTGTTTTTACATAAAATGCTACAAGTTTTATTTTTATATGTGATCAGCCAGGCTTCTAAGGCTCGATTATGTATTCCTGAACCACATAAGCACAGACTGACATATAAAAGATGAAAGTTCAGCTTTGGGGGTAAGCCTTAAACTAAATTTGCACTGCTTCCTGGTGTCTACTTCAAAATTCCAAAGATAAGGGTCCCTTTATTTGCAATCCATTATCACTATTTAAACATCTTTCCTTGCTGAAGCTGTGCTTTAAAGGAGTTGGATGGGTTGATTTTGAACAGTAGCAGTTCATAAAGACAGCAGAGCCCTCACCTCCCAACCCTATCTCCTGCTCTCTTTTTCTATTTTCAGCATGAAGAATCTTTTTAGTATCAGGAGAGGAACACACTTTTTCTCTTCAAAAGACATCAAGGGGAAGGAAGTGAAGCAAAACCTCAAAAGCAATCTTTTCAAACTTGTAAAATTTCCCTTTACAAATCATGATTTCTGCTTTCTAACAACAACAAAAAAGCCTTCTTGAACATCAAATAGCTCTTACAAAATGGCAGTTTAAAAATATTCAATGTACACAAACTAGAAACATATGGATAATATAGCAAACATTTAGAAGTTAGTGAATTAAATGGAAAAACACCTCTGAACGCACATTTTATATTGTCATTCCAAAACCACAATGTTACTAATATTGGATAGTCCTCAAAACAGCTGGATTTTGGCTTTCCCTAATTGTGTGTGACCCATATTGCTGTTTTTTGTTGTTGTTGTTGCTATTTTTAAGAGAGTAATATTTCTGTACGTTATTCTTACTTCCAGAGCTGTGAGTTCTGGACTATATGGGAATGCTTACTGAATTCACATTCCCCATGTGCATGAATAAATAGAGTGAGCTTGCAGCCCACTGCTGAGTTTTCATAATAATGGAGGAACAATGGTCTTTGAAAGTCACAGATAATCCCTAATCCTCATTGTCTTCTTCTGTTTTAACGTAACCTTTCTCTAGAGTGACTAGCAAGATGCAAAATTGACTGATGATCTTCTCCCTTCCCCTGTCTGACCCTACACACACACCCCTCTCTTAGAGGTGCCAAGGAGCAAAGAACTGACCAAAAGGCAGGCAGTAGGAGGGAAAGGAAAGAAAAACAAACCGAGGGATCAACCCCAAGCCTCTGAGTGTTGGCTGTTTTCTATTATTCACTCATTTGAGCTTTCTCAGATGTGTTTTTGTGAGAAGACTTTCATGTTGTGTTTTCTTTCCTCTCTTAAAGCTAACTACCTTCTTCCATGTAACGGCCTGGGGGAGCAGAGCACTTGAAGGTCTAGGTAGGCTGCCAGATTCTCGAATGCTCAAGCATGATGCTTCCATCCTCTTTCTTCTGAAAACATGCTTTTAAATTGTGCATGAAGCCTTGTCAGTTATGAACAGAAACGAAACCTAAAAGTAGTGGCGGAAATTCAAAAGCAGTTCGCCAATCTTTGGTATTTACGTACAGCTCTAAATATGAGGAATTTTCTTAAATTATGCATTTTGGTATTTTGTATATCAACTTTATAAGGGGCAACCTTCAGTTTATAAAAATATGATCCCTGTTGAGTTATATTTTGATCTATCCTATCAGTGTGCTTTTAAATTCTTGCATCATGAATTAAACATAGAACGATCTCATTCATTTAAATAAAATCCGCCTACTGGGAGCCATATGCATGGCCTGGGTCAAATCTGTGGAAGCGCCATTGTGGAAAAGAATGCCCTTAGGCCATGTCTTTTCTGTTTCAATTGTCCAAGGGCTAAGAATGAACACCAAAGAGGAAGGAACACATCAATCTGAGTCACCAACACTTCAAAGATGCTCAGGCTTTCTCGAAAGACCAATACATTGCAGGCTTTCATCAGACATAAACTGACTTAAACGAGTTTCCCAAAGAAGCTAGACTTTATGTAAAACTGCTTTTTGTTTGTTGTAGAATTTAATGGTAGAGAAATTCCTTTGTAAGTTATAAAAATAATTCTAAAATAGTCATTATTATGATCTATGGAGTAACAGTTTTGTTCCAACTTAGCATAATGCTAAGTGTTTTACATAAATTACATAATTTAATTATTTTTAAAACCTTATAAGATAGGTAGTATTTTTACTCATCTGTAATATTATAATTGAGGAAAAGGAAGCACGGAAAAGTTAACTATCTTGTTGAAGTTCACAACTTCAAACTTGAAAGAATATATACTTGTATATTTCATTAATATACTAAAAACTTTCTTACAGAGCCTACTAATGCTGATGTAACTTGATTCTGGGACACTCAAAAAAGGAATTTTGATAATTTTGGCTATTGATGGTCATTTCTAATAACTTGAAAATGTCACAGTAGAATGCATATTGCCCATGTATCTTTCAAGATTTCTAAACTAGGCCATTTTTTTTCAATATTGGTTTTCCATTTATATTGTCACATAGTTTTAAGTTAAATCTGTACATTATATGTATGGCAGATTTATTAAAGAAATAAATGTTAAAAAATAAAAGAAACCAGAAACAAATATCAGTGTCTTTATTATAAAAAAATTTAATGAATCAGTATGCAAATGTAGACAACTGAATTAAAAAATGGACAGAGAATATGTTTAGGGAATTCAGTGAAGAATAAATACAAATGATTAAACTCAAACACATATGATAAAATGTCCAATATCAGTTATAGTATAGGAATGCCAATTAAACAATAAAAATTTAATCTATTAAATTATAAAAGATTAAACTATGTTTCATACCTACTTTTTCAGGGATATGTAAATATGAGCACTCTGAAACATCACTAGTGGGAGTGTAAATTATTAAAACATGGACACATATACACATAGTTTAAAATATAAGTAGAAATCCCCAGACATAAGAATGTTTATGCCCTAGCCAGTAATTTTTCTTATAGTAATTTATATGAGGGAAATGGGGAAGAATATAAAATTTTACGTATAAGGATATTTAGCAAATCTTATTTTAAATTTTAAAAAATTAAATAATTTATAAATTCAACACAAAATAATGGCCTGGCTCATAAATTTGTGATACCACATGACAGCCATAATTTGAAGACTAATTAATATAAAAACATAATATAGTATTTATAATACACTGTACAAAGCAAAGACTATGAAATATATACAGTATGATCTCAATTTTAAAAACAAATATTTTCTATACAGATATACATAATTATATACATATGTACATAATATATATAATGTATATGTACATAATATATATAATGTATATATACATAATATATATAATTTATGTATATAATTATGTATCATAGAATATGAAAAAGTAATCTATTATCTAAAGGTGGTAGAATTGTAGGTTGTGTTTGCCTTATTCTTTATGTTTCTGCATTTAAAAATTTACTACCATTAATATGTAAATTTTTTTATAATTAAAAAATATAAAATACCTGAGAGAGAATATTTCTATAAAGTAAAGATGAATATGGCTAATATAATTAGGGATCAACGCATGTGTTCTCAGGAAATAATAGCCCAGTATAAATCCAAGGTATTGCTGCAAGTGTTTATTTGAGTAAACACATGAGAGAAATTCAACCTACTACTCAGAAATATGAATTAAAATAAGTAACAATGATATTCTCCTATATATGTTGATGTTAAGTGCTGCTGAAAATGAGAAAAAACTGGCATTTTCAAATCCCACTGGCTAGAGTGTGAAATTGGTAAGCCTTTTTGAAGGGCAGTGTGTCACTGTCTATCAAATTTAGAATGTATATACATTTAAAGTTAGCAATTTCATGTCTAGGAATTGATACTACTATACAACCAACTCAGGAACAAAATAGGGCATACAGAATGTTCAATGCAGCATTTTTTATAAAAGTAAAGTATTGGGGACAATCTAAATGTCCATCAAAAGAAGACTTTAAAGAGATTTGGTAGCTGATAAAAAAATTTGTGAGATCTGTATGTAATGACATAGACATATACACAAGACATATTATGTTTTAAAGAGCTGATGGCACAATAATATGTATAGTATGATTTGAGTGAGGTTTTAAAAAATCTGAATATATAGAAAATAGTTGAAGAGAAATCTCAAATTTAACAGTGGTTATCTCTTTGGAGGGGAAAAAAAGGCAAGGATTATTGGAGGCAGTGGAACAGGAATTCATTTTTGACTTTTATTCTTGGTGGTTTAAAGTTCTTGCAGTGAGAAGTATTTATGTATAAAACTTATATGATTAAAATGATTTAAAATTTCAAAGAACCAAGAAAACTGTTAGCTATTTGTTTTAACCAAACATTAAAATATTGGCAAATATCATCATGCTGTTAAAACTGTAAATTACTTTCTCCAAAGTAAGAGTATTTTCCTTCTTCCATTAGACTATTTTAATTTTTGTGGCCAGCATAAAGCTGATCTTGGCAAGAGTGAAAGGCATTGTCATAAGAGGAGAAATCCATAGAGCAATACCTCTAATATATTAAGTTGCAACAGCCCTTTCTTTGATGCTTTTGGTTGTATTATCATCTCTTAACAAAACATTTTTATTTTTCCAGTTTAAAGTCCTCCAGTGACCATTTTGCTTGATTTCTCGGGGGTTTTTTTGTTTTTGTTTTTGTTTTACTTCTTCATGACAGTAATGCAAAATAAATTTAGATGAAAATGTCTTGTTCGTTTTTTGGCTGCTCAATTTTCTGCTTCCAACCTGAGCCAAAGAACATTAATATTTTGATGGGAAATATTTTTTCTCTTGGAATTATATCATTTTTCAAAACTGAAAGTAGTTATTTATTATAAAAACAATTTATGTTAATTTAAAAATATTAGGTAATATAAAAATACAAAGAAGGTAAAAATAACCCCCTAATCCTATCATAAAGAGATAACCATAGTTAACATTTTGGTGTATATTTTTTGTGTACATCAAATTTTTTGTGCCTTTTTTTTCGCCTCGTGTAGCGTACCCTTTACCCATATTATCATTTATATTAGCAGCACAGGATTATACTAGATGGATATTCTATTTTTAGACATTGAGGTTTCTGGCAGTCCTGACTGGTTACCAATGCAATGACCACTCTCTCCTCCTTGTTAGCAAATACTGCCTCCCATAATAGAGGCTGAAAATGCCAATTATTCAGTTTCTTAGTCTCTCAGCTAAGGCATAGGGCACAAGGCCCAAAACTGGTCAAAGAGGCTAAGTAAAATTTCTGGAATAGGTTTTCTTCCTAGGTACAAAATAGACATACTTAGAGAAACTTCCTCTTGCTGACTTAAAAAAATATTATTGAAATATAGTTGATATAAAATGTTATATTAGTTTCAGGTGTGCAACATAGTGATTCATGATATGTCATTCAGTGCTCACCATATTAAATGTAGTTACCATCTGTCACTATATAATATTATTGACTCTATTCTCTATGCTGTACTTTTCATCTCTGTGACTTCCTTATTTTATAACTGCACGTGTGTACCTCTTAATCCTCTTCACCCATTTCACCCATTCTTTCACCTTACTCTCTCTCCTCTGGCAACCATTAATTTGTTCTCTGCATTTATGAGTCTGTTTCTGTTTTTGTTGGTTTTGTTTTTTAGATTCCACATATAAGTGAAGTCATATGGTATTTGTCTTTCTCTGCCTGACTTATTTCATTTAATACCCTCTAGGTCCATCCATGTGGTAAATGGCAAGCTCTTTTTTTTTTTTTATGGCTAAGTAATATCTCTTTATAAACACACACACACACACACACACACACACCCCACATCTTCTTTATTCATCTATCAGTGGACACTTGGGTTGTCCGTCTTGGCTACTATAAATATGCTGCAGTGAACATAGGGGTGCATATATCTTTTTGAATTAGTGTTTTGTTTTCTTTGGGTAAATACCCAGTAGTGGAATTACTGGATCATAAAGTATTTCTATTTTCAATTTTGGGGGGAACCTCCATAGTGTTTTCCACAGTGGCTGCATCAATTTGCATTCCCACCAACAGCGCATGAGCCTTCCCTTTTTTCCACATGTCTGCCAACACTTGTTATTTCTTGTCCTATTGACTGGGTATGAGGTGATAGCTTCTTGTTTTGACTTGTATTTCCCTGATGATTAGTGGTGTTGAGCATCTTTTCATGTATCTGTCGGCCATTTGTATATCTTTTTGGAAAAATGTTTATACAGGACCTCTGCCCATTTTAATTAGATTATTTGTTTTTTGGTGTTGAGTTATATATATTTTGGATATTAACCCCTTATTGGATATATCATTTATAAATATCTTCTCCCATTCTGTAGGTTATTTTTTCATTTTGTTGATGGTTTCCTTTACTGTGCAAAAGCTTTTTATTTTGGTGTACTCCCATTAGTTTATTTTCACTTTTGTTTCCCTTGCCTGAGGAAACATATCCATAACTATGTTGCTAAGGCCGATGTCCACGAGATTACTGCCTATGTTTTCTTTTACGTGTTTTATGGTTTCAGGTCTCACATTTAGGTCCTTAATCCATTCTGAGTTTACTTTTGTGTGTGATGTAAGAAAGTGGCCCAGTTTCTTTCCTTTCCTCCCCCTCCTCCTCCTCCTCCTCCTCCTCCTCCTTCTTCTTCTTCTTCTTCTGGTTTTGGTTTTGGTTTTTTTTGCAATACTTTTCTCAGTGCCATTTATTGAAGAGACTGCCTTTTCCCCATCATAGATTCTTGCCTCCTTTGTTGTAGCTTAATTGACCAAAGAAGCATGGTTTTATTTCTGTGTTTTCTATTACTCCCTCTGACTTTGAATGTGATAGTGTGAGGGGGGATGCGTAGAGCTGCAGGAGCTTTCTTGTCACCGTGAGGACTGAAGACTAAGAATAAGACCATGCCAAGGATAATAGGGTGTAAAGATTAAGATTCTGAATCTTTGATGACATTCCTAAATTGCTGAATCAATGCTGGAGCCCTCTTTTTTTTCCCCCTACGAATTCTTAGGGGATAATAAACTATTGTTGTTTAAGCCTCCTTAGTCAAGTAGTCTGTTACTTGCAGCCAAAAGCAAGCCAGCTGTTACAGGATTGTTTCCAATTTTTCACCATCTCAAACAAAACTGAAGTGTTCATTGTTAAACATATAATTTTGTAAATCTGTCCAAGTGTTCTCCCAAGATAAATTCTTAGTAGTAGAATCTCCATAGCATCCCAAATAAATAATCATCCAATGTCTGATTGAATCTTTTCATGATTATTTTAAAATCCTTGATGTGGAGAGGATGGAGAAGCAAAGTTAGGATACCACTGATAGAATGTTGTTTTATCAAATGTAAGCATTAAGGCAAAACAAGGACATTACATTTCCTGGATGTTGTAGTTTTAAACATTAGTTGTAGATTGCTTTGTTTAAAGATCTTTTCACACTGATTTTTCAGAGAACTAGAATCCATAAAATGAACAATGAGAACGTACAAAAACATGACATTTTATGTAAACATGTATGTTAGCTTTTGTATATATACAAATCTGAATTCTACAATGAATTTCACCATATTATTAAGTGCACATAGAATAATCCTGCATCAAAGGACTGTTGAACTTAATGGAAGTTTTATGTGAAGTCCAACTATCTTACCCTTTGGCTAATGACTATCAATCAACCCACTCATTGCCCTCAATTATGTATTATCCTTTTGAGGAGTTAAAAGCAGGTCGCTTCAGATCTTTAGTGCATTATCTCATCTCTCTAATCTACTCAACAGTGTGTAGGGCTACCAAATGAAATGACTGTTCCAACCTGTAGAAACAGCCAAGATTGTTACAGTGGTTCTTTGATAACTTCTGTATTTTAGTGGTTTTGTGAGATTGGTTTTATTTGGAAAAAGAAAAAAAGGGAAGAAGAAAGTTTTATCTGAATATTAAGCTTTTTAAAAATATAATTAATGACAAGAAAAGGAAAAGAGATGCATATTTCACATTTATTATACTGGGAGATGATCAGTTAATATTAATGGATTACCCAGAACGAACTGCTGAACAGTAGAACAATTGCATATGAACGACAGGGACTTAAAATAAAGACTCTTTTGGATAAGTTATCTATGTCTTGGTCCCCAAAAAGCAAAGTTTATGGACTCAGAATGTTGTGCCAGTCAGCAAGCCACAAAACAGTTTGCAGGAGCACTGGGAGCGCCTTTCAAAGGAACACTTTACAACAAGATTAAAGGTTAGAAACTGGCATTTGATGCTAAAATCTATTGTATATTGGTGGTGGGGGTAGGGTGTACATTTATGGGTTTTTGAAGAAGATCAACCATTTTCAAAGAGAACCTACTGTAAATTTGTATACTTCTAGTAATTTTTAAAAGAAATTTGAAGTGAGAAGAACATATTAATACTGTTCCCGCTTAGAAAGCTCTGATTTGACATTTACTGTTTTTCAGACAGCTGTGAAGCTTGATGTCCACTACTATAAAAAAATTCCATTCATTTATTCATTAACTGCTTATTGAGGACCTGTATGTGCTAGGCACCACTGTAGGCATTAGGAATATGGCAGGGAACAGATCAGGCAAAACATTTGCTTTCATGGAGCATTACCAAACAAAACAAAATGAAACAAAGTACTATTGAATTTGTCAATTTGTCTGAAGAATCATAATAAGTTCAGTAGCAGTCATGTGGCATGCTTTTTGGGATGGGGACTTAATTTATTAAATATATTTTGAAATATATTTGCATAGGGGTGCCTGAGTGGCTCAGTCCGTTAAGCCTTCGGCTCAGGTCATGATCCTGGAGTCCCGGGATTGAGCCCCACGTTGGGCTCCCTGCTGAGTGGGGAGTCTGCTTCTCCCTGTCCCTCTGCCCCCCAACACACACACCAGCTTGTGTTCTTTGTCTCTCTCACTCTCCTTCAATTAAATAAAAGCTTTGAAATATTTTTGTTGAATTTGAAAGGAACAAATTCCCCTCTTTCCCAGTTTGACATCCTGTAAATGGGGGTTAAAATATCAATGTCCTACTTCAGAAAAGGACTTAGAAAAAAGTGTAGATAAACTATAAGAGTAGTAGATGAATAATAGTTAGTGCATATTTAATAAATATTTACATGTTTCAGAAAGAGCTCTCATCCTCCTTCTAATGATTTGCAGGTGGCTGTACTGTGTTTTGAGCAAAGTTGGGAGTCTGGAAGGAGAGAAAAGACCTTCTACTTAATTCCTACTTTTTATGTTGGGCTCTCCCCTGATGACGACCAGTCTGGATGTGGCTACATTTTAGCTCCCCTAACATTTCCTAAGCCCTTTCTACCCCACAAGTGTGGTGCCTGTCATTTTATCTGTGAGATCGCATCTCAAAGCTGTGGTGGTATTTGCAGGTGTGTCTGGACATCACTACAGCACAGGTGTAGTGGACATCACTACATCACATTGTACTGACTCTTTCAGGTCACTTTGCCATATAGGTTATCAGGATTCACATTCTTAGGTGGTGTCGTGGAAAGGGTTTGGAACTCTCCATGGGGGGTGAGTTAGTAGTGAGGCTGGAGCCTGACTCAGCCAGTCACCTGGAATAGACTTTTGGGCCAGTCATACTCTCCTTGTCTACAACAGATCTTGAAAGCCTTTTACTGTTTCATCTCTAGAAGTTAATGCATCACCTGTATTTGAAATGGTGAACTTGTTGATGAGACAGAATGAAGAGCCTGATAAACACAAACAATTTTGGGAGAAAAGTGCGTATTTCTTCATGCTGATTAATATGCAAAGCAACAAGTGGTTTTTGATAGTACAATAAAATTTATGATCACTTGTTTTGAAAACTCCTTTGCCTAACATAGTATAATATCATTGGAATTGAATCTTGTTCTCGGGGAAGAGAATATCAAATATTTAGAATATCAAATATTGCCCTCTTTTAAATATTTTACCCTAAGCCTATCACAGTCCTTACCATCAGTGACCATCTAAAAGGTTGCTATTGGTGATGGAGAAGGTATAGGTCAGAGAGAAAGTCAGAGAACATGAGGAGAAGCTTCTGGAATAGAAGATGAAATAAAAGCTTCATCCGTGAAGTTTTGTCCCCTCCTCTCTCTCCAGTAATTACTGTTCTGTGTGAATGTTGGTCCCTACTTATAGCCACTGAATATAACATTAACATATTGTTATATAATTGTCAAAACTTTTAAATTAATTTAATCCAAACTAAAATTGACCTGGGATATTTTGGGACACCAATAGAGGCTTTGAAAAGTGTGTGTTTCTTAATTATATTTAGCTTCCCCTGGAATTTTTTTTCTTAATTTGAAAGTTAGAGAAAAAACAAAACAAAACCTAGGTACCATTCTGTCCAGAACAATTTTGATTTAAATCTGCTTTGAGACCAGAAAATGGATTAAATGGGGGCCCTGGGTGGCTTAGTCGTTAGGCGTCTGCCTTTGGCTCAGGGCGTGATCCCAGGGTCCTGGGATCGAGCCCGGTTTCGGGATCCCTGCTCCTCTGGGAGCCTGCTTCTTCCTCTCCCATTTCCCCTGCTTGTGTTCCCTCTCTTGCTGGCTGTCTCTCTCTCTCTGTCAAATAAATAAATAAAATCTAAAAAAAAAAAAAAAGAAAAAAAAAAGAAAAAATGGATTATATGGACCCTCAAAAGACTTTGCATGCTTGCGAAGAGTACAAAAAATACAAAATCTTTGTCTCTTTGACTCACAAGGAGTTTTCACAATTTAAAACTTGTAAAGAGTTTTAAAGCTTATAGGCCATTTGCCTTTGCTATCAAGTGCATCTTTGAGTTAAGTCCTAATACCTCCCTTGAAATAATTGGGTTTAAAAACAATTAAAAGCAAATTATATTTTTAACTTTATGGAAGTTTTCAAACACACCCAAAAGTAGAACACATAGCATAATGAATCTTCATGTACCAATAGCTTAGTCTCAACAATTGTTAAAACGAGCTAAACTACAATATGAGCTTATAAAAACTAAGCTGCAACTAAAAAGAGATACTTTGTAGCAGTAAGCATAGGCAGTCTAAAATCATTTGCTTGGATAAAGTAAAAATTTACCATTTTCTCAAATTCAGGAAGTTCATGAGAAAATGAAATGGAGTATTAAAATCGTCACAACTTACTAGTATGTTAGGTGGTGGTTTATGTTCTGTGTGTCTTATGATCAATAAACAATTGTAAAACTAAACAATCTTTAATGGAATCAAAGCCCTGGCATAAAATAAGAACTAAATTTGTGAAAACTATTTCTGTTCCTTTGGACATATTAATAAGCTATGGGTATTCAGGTAGCTGCATGCCTAAAATATATACAAATCCTCCAGGGATGCTTAACACTTCCATCCCTCCCATAATAGAGTTATTGTCAGCACTTGGTAGCAAGCCAGTTCAGGAGAATTCATTTGTCTCATGATGAAGGGCAATGAGTCAGCCAAACCCTAATAATCTGATAATAATTCGATTTAGTTTCATTCCAACTTTGATATTTGAATCCTAGGAAACCAAAGCCCTCCCATGCACGGGCAGGTTGGCCAATTAGGGCATTTGGTAGGTTTGTCAAAAAGAATGAAGTGTTTTGGGAGTGTAAATATAAATCTGTTCACTGGGCTTCCATGTGGCCTTTGAGGACTGGTAGTATGACCTCAACTAAGCAAGATCGTAGGACTGGAATGGAGTTAGGGACAATGAGGGCAAATGAGAAACTTCCAAAGGGAATGGTTGGTTCTGAGACCTACGTAGTTCTTTGATCACCTTGCTCAGTGTTCCTGGACCTGACTTTAGGTGGGAAGAGGGTAGCGCTGCCTGGCCCTGTAGCATAGCTTCAGTGATCTGGAAGCAATAAAAAAAGTGGTCCTTGAGAACCATGTCAATGATAAAGTCATGTTCCTGAAACACCTGGTATTTTTGTGAGTTACCACAGACTTGTGACTCATAGAATAAGGGGAAAAAGCAAAATTTGTTAAAATGGGGAGCCCCTCACCTCACCATAAGACAAAATAAATGTTTGTATGGGTCAGAAGCATCTGGCTTTATTTTGTTTGAGCCTAAAATTTTCCAGCCTGCATCATTTTCATATTGCTTGCCGTAAGCCTTTCAGATGTTCCCTGGCCCGTTGCCCTTAATGGGTGTTTCCAGAGGACAGGGAGGTGAGAAACAATTGCAGGCATACATAGTACCTCTAGAAAAGATGCTTTTTTAGTACCCTTCTGCTAAATTAAAACAAAAAGCAAAAATACAAACAAAAAGTTACATATTCCTTCTATAAGAAACTTATGTCATTATTGAAGAAGTTGAAAGCGAGTGATGGAAATTGCCTCATTGAGCTTTTAAGTACTCCTTTAAGGTAGAACAGCACTGTAGTTCCCAAGGACAGGCCTGTAGTTCTCTTCTTTGGCCAGAGTCCCTTCCTTCTCTCTGTTACTAGCATTTGTCACCTTGCCTGACAGTCCTCACTAGCAAGTAAACAGGAGAGATGCTTAAATGCCAATCAGCCTCTTCTGCCTCCTTTTAGTTCATCTTATAGAATATTTAGAAGGAAATAAAACTGTTAAGCAATGGCTGTGTGTAGTCAGTCTTTGAAAAAAAATCTTAAAAAGGGCTATTTTTAGTTATGTTTGAATTTAATTTCTTTACATATCTCCATTATCTCTCATTTGTAAAGGTATGGTGGCTTGCCTATTATAATCATTTTTAATTATTATTTTGTGATTGAAAATCTGGACTTTAGTGTCAACAAGGGGCAAAATGTGGAGATGAATGAAAAATAATTCAGCTAATTACATAGGCATAAATAAGCATACCAGAGATAAACAAATGCCTGTCCTGAACCTCACAGCATGATATTTGGTCAATCTCTGAACCCCCCATTATGTTGCCAAAGTAGACAAGAGCCTTAGCTGCTACTTACTAACTGATTTACCTTCCCTATTTGTTATATTACTACCTTCGGTATAAACAGATCATGGTCTCTCTCAAATACTAACTAGAGAGACAGGATTTTCTCTGTAGTATTCAGATGCTGAAGTGCTTTGTAACCCAATAACCAAATCCTTTTCCTAATGGCATATCAGCACAAAAGCTTCTGTTCTAATGCTGGAGAATGAGATTGCTGGCTAAAGAATGAGGAGGCAAAATACTCTGATATCCTCCTTGAGGCCAATTATTTTATTCTCAGTTTCTAGCTCTGGGCACACAATAATTAAAAAATACATCCTGGCTTTTTTATTTATTTGTTTATTTTTTAGGCAACTCTTCCTGCTGCTAAGTATCCAATTCTATATGCCTTTTAATGGTATACACTGACACGAGTTAAGTTTGTATACATTTCAAAGAAACACATACATAAATAGTTATTCATATTTTTTAACTTATTTCCTAAAGCATGGAAGTGACAATATTTTTGTAGATGTTATAAAATACCCTGACTTACAGTTCAAGCCAGAGTAAAGTACTACAGTATATGTTTACATTTGCCATTTTTGTTATGACTTTCATAAATCAGTGCAAAGTTGTAAAAGGGTTTAATGTCATCTTTAATTGGCAAAGATATGGTGGGAAATTATTCAGTGATAGAAGGTGAAATTCTGAAACCAGTGAGTTATACATGGCCTAATAGTTTCCACTGGAAATGCTGAATGAAAATGTGGAAACGTGGAATTAAAAAGCATGGAAATGGAAGAAACCCTAAAGGTCATTGAATCCAGACCCATCCCCCACCATGAAATCTTTTAACCACATGCCTTATAAGAGTCTTCAGGTGCTCAATAAAGGAAAGTTGAATGAACAGAAGAAAGCAGGCTGGGTTCAGCTTAGACATTTCTAGGACTTCCTTTCTGAAGGCAGCTCACTCTTGTTAAACATTTCCAACATTTACAGTGCTCTTTTCTATACTACTTGAAAGCATTTATTACTTTATTATTTATTAGTATTAGTATCACCAAGATCGTCTCTGATCTATAGAGAGAGACCCCACTTCAAAGAAATACGGTACTCTGCCAAACTTGATCGTCTTCGGGCTTTATAAGGGGAAAAAAGATCCATAAGGAAGCTCTAAGAAGAGCTGTTTTATTTGCAGTGGTTATTAATATTTCATATGGTTTTAATATGCTGAGTTATCCTGTCCAAATAATAAATACAAAAATTAATGTAATATAATATAAATATAAACACAGAAGGGAAGGCTTATTAGCAAAATCATCCGAAGAGTAGAATGGTGCTGGGAATAAAAATCACATAAAGTTAACTCTGCAGTTTTATATAAGTGGCTAAAAGGTATTAGTGGTAATCTGTTGATTCAAGATGGCTTCTATCAGTTTACCTCCAGATAGCCTACATTTTCACAAGTGAGAAAAAGCAGGCACATTGTCACGATATCTCTTAAACATACCCTCATCCCCCTCCCCTCCTCCTTATTCTGACTCTGAAAACTAACTCCTCTAGGATAAACCCTGATAACATTAAATCTGGAGCTACCATCAGGGCTGTTTCAATGGATTACCATGCTGAACCTCCTGGCCTTCTGTCTGGGACTGAGACTGGGGCTAGCTCTCTGCAGAAATGCTCATCAATCTTCTCTTGCTTTTGGCCTCTGGTTTCTGAGAGATGGTCTAGTTTCTTGCTTGTGTATTCTAGTAAGAGTCAACTGGGAGAAGCGTTCTCCCTAAAATGCACTGACGAAGTAGAGAAAGTGGGAATGAGAACACCGTAACTCTGTAGCTCTGCCAACCCTAACCTCATTCTGCCTCAGTTTCCTTAAGTGGAAATTTACTGCTTAGATGCTACTGAGAACCAGACCTCCAGCTCTAATCCCAAGCATTAGGAAAATGTCAGTATCTTTCACAGGTCATGGAATGCTTGTTGGAAACAGTAATAAAATCAATGAACTTATGTAAGAGAGTGAATTGTTTCCTCCAGGATGGATGGTCTCCACAAATTGTTGTGGAGTTAAAAACGGGTCAAATGTAGCTTTCTTCAAAAGAGAGAAAGTCTAAATTCATCAGGGGCTTCACTTAAGATTGTGCATTTGTTTCGTTATAGGGGGTTGAAACAAAGTCACAATTGGATTCCAACTTTGTGAATTGCAGAAAGTGGATAACGTTTTACCCCCAAAATATAGAAAAATGACATATTTCCCATTCATACATATTATGTCAACTTTATTGAGATAAAATTAGTATACAATTAAATGCACATTTTAAAACTGTACTGTTTGTTGAGCTCCAACAAATGTGTATGGTCATTTAACTACCCCCACAGTCAAGATATAGAACAGTTCCATAGTCTGAAGAAGTACCCTCATGCTCCTTTGCAGGCAGTCCCCTTTCCCCACTTGAAATCCGGGGTAGTCACTGATCTATTTTTAGTCCCTATAGTTTTGCCTTTTATAGAATGTTCACTGTCAGGTTCAAAAAATATACTAGTAATAAATACTTACAGATAAAAAGTGAAGACATCAGCAAGATCTGATGGAAAAAATTAAAAAATAGCATGTGATTTGTGTGAAAATTTCAGAATATAACTTCTGATGTGAACACTGATTTTTTTTTCCTTCTACACAGCGCACATCATGTTCAGACATTCAATGATTATCTAGTATTAGGCCCTATTCAATGAAATATAAGACTGATGCTGCCACCATAATCAAAACAATACAGTTTGGCTTAAAAATGGGCAAAGAGCTGAATGGAATGGAATAAAGAGACCAAAAATAGATCCACACATATATGGGAACTCAATATAAGGCAAAAGTGGCATTTTGTTCCAGTGAGAAAAAAGATCATTTATTAAATGGACAGTTTGGCAAAACCAGCCCTCCTTCTGGAAGGGGATAAAATTACCTCACACCACACATGAAATTAATTCCAAATAGACTGAAAAATGTAAAGGTAAATAATACTATTAAAATATTATAAAATGATTTTGGAGAAGTATAGGTGTAGGAGAGATATTCGTAGGAGAAATGGAAAACCCAAAGGCCACGTGCTTCAAACATAGACATATTTGTGTGGGAAAAGGTGATAGAAACTAGATTAAAAAATAGATTGATTTATAAAAATTGCTTAAAAACTGATAAAAATAAAAGAACAGCGTATCAGTAAATTTTTAACTGCAATGACTCTTAAATTAAAAAGGTGTTTATCCTCATTATTAGTCAAAATAAAAATCAGAATGACAGTAAAATATAGTATTTTTCTTTAGTTAGATTGTCATGATTTTAAGGCAGAATAATACCCAGTACTTTGAGGATGTAGGAGAGGAGATATTGGAGTGAGTACAAATTACTTCCATCATTCTGAAAAGAAATGGCAAGATTGACATTTCCTGCTGAGATAAAAGTACCAGTAATCATACAATTATACACATGACTGTTTTCAAGGATATTTATTGTGTTATTGTCTAGGGGACTAGAGAGAGGCTGAAGTTCTTTCAAGAGTAAAATAATTGAATAAATTTCAATACGTCTACATTTTTAAATATAATGTAGCTATTAAAACAAATGAGTTATATTTCTCGGTTGACTCAGATGGATATCCATTGTGGTTTTCTTTTGAGAAAGTACATTGCACAGTAATGTGTATAGTGTGATCCCACTTTTGTAAAACTGTGAATATGTTTTAAAGCAAATACATATGCATATACTTATATATACTAACTTAGAGAAGGCTGTGAAGTTCTGCATACCAGAATGTCAGTCTGTTAACCCAGAAGTGTCAGAGTGGAAGAAATGATTATTTTTAGAAAATATGTCTTTACATTATTGTACCTATTATAATAAACACATAAATTTTGAAATTAATAAAAAAATAGGTGAGAAGATAAAAGACTAAGCCAGGTTTCTAGATGAACTGGGGCCAGAGATGGAGACATTAATTAGACTGTCGTATATACTGTGGAAGTTGCTCCCCAGTGCTCAGGAGACGAAGCCCCACATTATGATGGGAGCCAGAGGTGTGAAGACACACATCATCTGAGGCCATAGTCTTGGACAGAAATCTGCACTGGGGTTTGGGTAAGTATATTTATGAGTTAAAATAGTTTTTGATTAGTAGTTAATTTTTCAATTAAATTTTCATTTCAGTGGTACCTGGCAATTGATATGCCAATTGGAAAATGCAACCATTTAAAAAAAAATTAATGACAGCAAATATTGCACATTAGGAATCTGAGTCAAAAGAGCTCTTTGTTATGACCATCTGTTTTAATAGTGGAGAGAATAAATAGCAGAGGCATTAGCCTCTCTCAATGCCTTAGTTTCTCAATCTACAAAATGGGCATAATAAATGTGTCTACCTCAGAAGGTTGTTCTAAGAATTACAACAGTTATTATCTGTAAAATATTTGAAATAATGCCAAATATGAATTGCTGTGTGTGTGTTTATTAAATAAATGAAAAGTAAAGACCTCCTCCTATTCTGATCATTCTGCACCATTTTCTAAGCAATCCTTTGGGATTTATTCTGGATTCTTTCCAGGCTCTTCAAACGATAGATTCTCTGATGATTTAATCTCATATCATGATTTTGGTTACCCTGCTTTGGACAGTAACAACAATACTGATCATTTTGTGAACTTCCTGGGGATAAGGAACTGATATCACTAAGTATCTTCTGTACTAAGCACAGGAGAAGCTTCAGAACATTCAGTTCCATGTTGTGAACCAAACTGAACTGAATTTTCAAACCTTTTTGGTCATAATGAATTAGGTCCTGCTTTCCAATCATAAGCAAGTGTATGTTCTTATTTATCATAGGGTCAATGTTAGGTTGCAATGTGCTCAGTTTCATAAAACTTAAGTCTACACTTGCAGGTCTCTCTTCCAATAGCCATATATGTATTAAATGGGTGGGTTGATAATGGAAATAAGTTTCGGAGCGTGAGACTTAAAATAAAAGAACTCTTCAAATCATTGAAGAGCAGATGGTGTGGTAAAAATTATTATGGGTAGTTTACCTTATGGTGTATTTGACCTGTTGACCTTAAAGGGAACACAGTTATTGAATGTAGGTATAAGCCTTTGAAATTTGTAATTTACAACACATTTTGAAAAGGAAGTAGGAAGCATGAGATGCTGATTTTGTACTCTCAGAGTGCTGCAACAAGTTTTTTTAGGAAAAAAAAACTATGTTTCAATATTTCTGGCATATAAAAATGTGCAAAAGAATATTACAGCACCCTTACCACATTGCCTAGGTCAAAATTATTTTTAGATGAAGGGAGTAGCCACAACTATTTTCTACAGCTTTGTTGTTTGGATTTGCTCTGTACGTTACATATATATATATGTGTGTGTGTGTATATATATATATATATATATATATATATATATATATATATATTCCTAATTATATTTTAAATGTTTCTGAAGCACTACAAACCTCCTCTTTTGCACAGAGGTTTACTTTGGCAATATGCAATTGTTTTTATTATATGTTATCCTCTGTTTGGCCTTTCTGTAAGCTAAAACAGACAAAAGATGTCCAGGAAAATTAAGCCGAGTCTCAAATCTGGACCTGGAAGAGTCTCCAGAGGAGGATTTGCAATGGAACTAACATAGACTAAGGATCCTCTTTAATTTGCTATCCTGTCAAGGTTCTGCCACATCCATTATTATGAAGTGTAATTGCCTTACATATCAAATTTACCTTTCCCAGATCCCTGCAGAATTACTCTTTTCTTCAATTCCCAGGCTAACCTGATTTTGGATAACGAAAGTCCAACATGTTATGCGTGGTGGATTTAGATATTCCCAAAGAAAACCAAGGACTGATGCTGGACATTCAAACACAGCACATATAGGTCTAGCCACGTTCAGAACAAACCCATGAGGTAGATAGAAGACATGCTCTCACCATTTTATACATAAGAAAACTGAAGACCCAAAGTCACGGTCCCAGATAGTGACAAAGTCATGATTAGAATATTGCTTTCTAAGCATAATAATTCTTCATTTTTTGTCATCACATTTTTATTCTAGAAAGACCTGTTAATACAGGGCTATCACGGCTATAAACTATAGGGAATTTAAATATAGGCATATTTGACCTATCTGAATCCAGAGACTGTCTTAATCATGCGAATGAATGTATTCCCACTCTGGAGGCTGTCATTTAGACCTGTATCTGCAAATTAAACTACAGAATATTTCAGCCTTGTCTCAACCAAAGTCTATAATGACCTTTGAATGTGCTCTACCTGCTATGTTTCACAATTTCACATCACAGAAATTAAAGGAGTACTTTCTTTTTTTTCCCTTTGTACCTGGAGTGTATACCATGTCCATTGTAATTTACCTAATTGTTTCAGTTTCTCTATCTGTAAAATGGGAATAATAATGGTACCAACCTCATAAAACTATTATAAACAATAAATTTAAGTAAAGTGCTCAATGAATAGTCTCCTCCTCACCCCACTCTTTTTCCTCCTCCTCTTCCTCCTTGTTTTTATATAACCTGTTAGAGTAATACATTATAATTTATAGTTTTTCATTTTTATCTCTTCCTCTTTCCCCATAAAATATTCATTTTGTGCAACATTTAAAAGATTTAAAGAGGAAGCATTTATCACTCTTCATATAATCTCTGTTAAATCATATAGGAACTTTCTAGCTTCTTCCTAGTACTCTATAAGAGTACTTTCTAGTATGAATATCCATATGAAGCAGGAAGAGTTCTTGGCAGCAGGAAATGCTTCACTCTCAAGTGGTCAACTTAGGTATACCACCAGCTTCTGCCAGGACACAGCCTCAGTCTCTTTACAGATTCAAGAATGTGCACTGAAAATTCTGCAATAAAGGAGGCCTACTCTAGGGACTATGCTTTATAAAGTCCATTAGGATGGTGTGGAGGATGGTACAGTCAGGAAGTTTTGTTTATTCAAATGATAGTGGACTATCATGAAGCTTTGTAAAAGAAGGCTCAGAATAAATTTCTATTTGCAAAATGGAACTTGACTCCTTTTGGGTCTATTGGTCATTAATTAAGACATTTTGTATAATATGTTCTTTCAGTAACTTTTGCCAAAGTTGTTGAGGTCACCATACATTCTTCACAATTATGATTGTGATAAATTAATAATCCTCCAAGAGAGCCTCCTTCAATAACTGGCAGTTGTTCCTGGCTATTAGTCAGAGACTCACCTAGGTCTAATGACCAGAGAAACTACATGCAATCTCTCCATATGGCTGCTCTCCTAGTATCCTAAAATAAACGAACATTCCAAGATACTCAGGTAGAAGCTGTAAGACTTCTTAAAACCTGGCTTGGAAATCCCACAGTGTCACTTCTACCACATTGTACTGGTGAAGCCAGGTCAAAAGGCCACCCCAGATTAAAGGAGAAAGGGAACAGACTCCCATCTCTTGATGTTAGAAACAGCATGCACTTAAAGGGAGAGAGGGGATTAATGGAAACCATCAATGAATGTCTGTCACACAGTTCACCATGCTCCTTTTTTAACCCCTAAATCATATCTCTTTGGAACAGTAGGTCCAGATCAGAGGTTTTGAAACCTTTTGATATCAGAGCTCTTTTACTGTCTTAAAAGTTACTGAGGCCCGATTGTCTGTATGGGTACTAGCTATTGATATTTATTATATTAGAAATTAAAATGAAGACATTTTTAAAATACGTGTTAATTGTTTTAAAATCACTACAGTAAACCTACTACTTGCTAACGTAAACATATTTCAACAAAAAACTATACTTAATAAAACAAAAATTGTTAGAGAAAGGAGTGGCATTGTTTTACATTTTTGCAAATCTTTTTAATTGAAGACAGCTGACCTCCCATATCTCCTTCTGCAATATGTTGTTTTTGTTGAAGTACATGAAGAAAATACAGGCTTACAGAGATATGTGGGAAAAGGGAAGAGTATTTTAATAACCTCTTCAGATAATTATGAATATCCCTCTTTGGTACTAACCCCAAACTTGTGGAGCTTTCTTTAGTGTTCTTTCGAATGTGGAATCTAAATCCATGTCAACAAATTTTTATACTCTACTATATTAAAATACATTGGTCTCTCTTGCACTTTGAATAGATCTTTGAACCATGTGATCTTATAACATTAGGCATTAGCCATTTGGAAGACTGATTCATTGAATTAAACAGATCATCCAAACATGATATATTTCATTATATTTAAAAATCACCTTTGTTGATATTAACAAAACACATTAAAAGAATCTTTATATATTGGAAAGATGTTTGGCTTATAGTGGTGAACACAATGTTTTTAATATTTTTATTTTCTCTTGAAAGCTCAAATTTAAAAAAAGCAAGCTTGAATTCTATCTTTTACAGCAAACATTTCCACTTGTTTTCCTTTAAATGACACATTTTATTCATTTTGAGAAAATGGCTACCAGATATCCAACTCTGAGTAACTGTAGCTTGTCCATCAGTCAGTCACTGAAATGAACTTGGTGCTCCGTAAAGAGAGAGGCAGATTCAGGCTGAACATCACACAACTTATGAGGTCTTTTCTTGGAGACAACCTTTATACTTAAGTGTGTAACGTAAGTACTTTATGCATATTTCTGTGTATTCATACAGAATATTAAAAATACGTATTCAAGAATTAAGATTTAATAAAGTTAATAATCTTTACTGCTTCATTGAGTGCACTGAAAAGGGCAGCTTTTTTATTTTATTTATTTAATTTATTTTTATTTTTTTTTAAAGATTTTATTTATTTATTCGACAGAGATAGAGACAGCCAGCGAGAGAGGGAACACAAGCAGGGGGAGTGGGAGAGGAAGAAGCAGGCTCATAGTGGAAGAGCCTGATGTGGGGCTCGATCCCATAACGCTGGGATCACACCCTGAGCCAAAGGCAGACGCTTAACCGCTGTGCCACCCAGGCGCCCCAGGGCAGCTTTTTTTAATGCATATTTGTGGTGGTGAAAAATACCATGACAACTGATATTGATGGGTAACATTGCTTTGGTTTGCTGTAGGTCAACAGCAATTTCATCCATATTGCTTTTGCATCAAGGAAAATCTCAACATCATGAGAAAGCCCAATAACATTTTAATATTACTATAAGAATAATTTTGACCTTGTAGACTCCTTGAAAGTGTCTCAGAGAATCCTCAGGTACCTGCAGATGTTTTGAGAATCACTGATCTAGATCAAGTGCGAAGGGGCCACATGTCACGAAAATAGAAGTGCCTCATATTGATATGAGAAATGCCACATCAGAAGTTCTGGTGGTGTATTGTGGTTAGACAAAGAGAAGTCTGGAGTTTAGTTCTCTGCTCACTTCCTATATGGTATGGATTTGAACCCAGAAATTTCCAAATGACATGGATAGAAAATGTGGGAAGAGTGTACAATGGGAAGAAGTAAGGATGGTTTTTAGTAAGCACCAGTGCCTCCCCCAGTATATTTGCTTCTATTATTATCTCTATATTTAAAAATATAACCACTCATTGTTTTTCTTATATCATTGGTCAGACTGAAGGATAAAGATGCACAAGTAGATTTCATTCATTATATTTTAGTGTAGTAGAAAGGGCCCTACACTGGAAATAATGTAAGATGTCTATTCTAAATTTAGCCACTCTTGCCTGGTTTGACATAAATTACTCCACCCTGAAGCCCGTTTCCTACCTTAAAAAGTTAGGGGTTCAGGGTAGAGGATTTCTATGTTACCCCCTATCTCCAAGTATATCTACATATAATGTGCTAATGCTGGCTGGTACAGGCTCACAGGAGTCGATTCTTTTCTGAACTCTGTGTTTAGTGACAGCAGTTAGTAGCTTGAAATCTGCCATGGCGGGAGCATATCTGTAACACCCTTGTGCTATAGGGACATGTATAACTGGGAACTTCTACAGTGTCCGGTTCATGGAAAATCACGGAAGATTTTACAACAGCTATGGGCCTCCCATCCAAGTACTAACCAGGCCCAACCCTGCTTAGCTTCCGAGATCAGACGAGATCGGGCGCGTTCAGGGTGGTATGGCCGTAGACTACAACAGCTGTGGGATTTGCACATGCTTCAGCTTGATTTGGATGCCCTTTCCTGATTAAACTATTCTCTGTTCTTAGAATTTACTTTGTTGAAAGAAAATAATAAAGTGCAATAGGGAAGTGAACATTTTATAAGCATATGTCAAAATTCCTTTGCATTTTTTTATTCTTTAGATTTATGGCCCATTGATACATTTCTACCATTTTATACAATTAAAAATTTATGTTCCTTTGTCTGTCTGAAATAATAACTGACCTGTTTGGGCCTATTCAGAATACAGAGACAGAAATAAATAATGGAGTCAATCATTTAGAGTAACAATGCCTGACAAATTAAGTCTGTCCCTCAGACTTCAGGACTCCTAAATGTCTATCCTCTATGTCTTAAAAAAATTTTTTTTGACCACCCACATGTAGAGCAGAAAAAGAGCAGGAATAAAGGTGGAACCAGCAGAGAAGCAGCATTATTTTAATCAACCAAGAAACTTTTGCTAGTTTTAAAGATTAATACCCTGTAGGACATATTTTGTCTTTTGGACAAATACCTTCCATCTCCCATTCCTGTCATGCTCACAGTGCCTGTAGCCAGTTGTCATAACGTCCCCAGTCTGATGAGAAAAATGCTACCGTTTGCTTTTGGAAATGTGATTCAATCTTGCTGGCAGGGATTCCTTTGAAAGATCCTTGACCCATTCTCAGGATGCTCTCAGTTTGCCAGAAGCAAGCAACAAAGGGGATGGGGTTTCACAAAGAGAGAATTCAGGGGACTTCGTGAGTGTAATTCCTCTTCAGGGCTGCCCTCACATTTCTGCCAAGACCCAGCAAGGCGCCTTCATGAGGGCACCTAATCTTCTCTTTCAAAGATATCCAATTACTCAGGCTCCAAGCTATGGAGTAGAGCTTCAGTAAGCATGAAGTGGTTCTTGGGAACCTCTGGAGAAGCAAACATTGACAGGTAATGTCACAGCTGCCTATCACTATCCAACTGGGTTGATCTCTGGGCAAGTTCCCGGCACACACAGTGTTGCTTTTAAGTCCTGCTGATTTGGATTCAGGTTTTTCCCTTTTAGCGTTTTGCCTGAAATTTCTGTTTGACTTGGAACTCCCCAACCAGCAAATTAAATGAAATGAGCATGATAAAAAAAGTTCATTGAAATTTACCACAGCCATTTGAAGAAACTTCCAATAAAACCAGAAAAGAGAGCCAATGGCCATCTGCCCAGTGACATAAAACAAAAAGCTGCCCACTAGGAGATGAAATTAAAACACTAAGGAAACTAGAAACAGGAAGAATCCAACTTTTCTACAGTCTCCACTTATCTAAACTTCAGGTCTTCCCAAGAATTAGTGAAATCCATCTGGAAGAGTACTTAATACACTTCCCAAGTTGCTTTTCTTTTGCCAATGACAAAGTATTAAACCAACATACACATAAACAAAACCCTTAAACATGAATGAGTGAATGGTGGAGTCCATTAGGGCACTCTGCCTTACACAGTGATCACCATGATGAGTGAAACTCATTTTTAGGCACTCTGTGGCTCTGCCTCAGGTTAATAGAGGAGATATGTAGATAAGATGGGTGTAATATAGGGTGGAAAAGATTTTTCTCTCAGAATAACGATATGTCTGTATTTGAGATACATCTTCTGTTTGATAAAATGAGAAAGGATTGGCATACCATCAGATGAGTTGGTTAAAAAGCAAATCTCCTTAAAAATGGGAGCTACAATTCATAGAGCATGAACTCACAATGACTGTATCTATATCAGCTATTAAAAAAAATTACCAGAAAACACACACACACACACACGTGCACGCACACAATTACCAAATAAGTTCTAGAAACCTAAGGTACAGCAAACAAAAGAAAATAAAAAAACAAAAAACAATCACTTTAAGAAATGAAATAAACAAAAAGGTAAATTGAGTGAAAACAAAATCAGAACAGTTAAAATGGCATCTAGTTTCTGGTGTGTGTATGTGTATATATTCTCTCTTACATGCATAATAAATACATATGTATATATGTATATAGTAAAGTACTCTGCACATAATAAACACTCAGTAAACATTTCATGACAAATAACTGGCTGATGAATATATCAAATATCCTTTAAATTCTGCTTTTTCAAATAAAATCAAAGACTGAACACTTCATTACTACATACAGACTTTAAGTCCCTGGCACATGTGTCAAATAGACTTTAGATATCTGGCATTCCCTCTCTATGTTCCACCTAATTATTGCATTAACATTATCCTAGTAATTTTTCTTAGCTGTTTGTGTTTTCCTTCTCTTTTAAACTGTATTTTCAAAACTAGGGTATTCCAGGGTTCTGATATTTGATGATAAAGCATTTGCTAAATTTTTTGCAAACAATATTCATAGTTATAAAATATGTGTGTACTTTCTTAGATTTTTGGGAAGGAGTTCTTTCATCATTTTTTTTTACCAGTTTCCCTTTGGGATATCTCAAGACCCCAACATCTGGTTAGTGGTTTCTTGGAAAGGCACACTTTTTCAATACAAAATGTTCTTTTTCTTAAAATAACAATAACAACCTAATTTGCATGCTTTTAGTAGCTTAAAAGGTTGAATAAAATTTACTTTTCCTTAATAAATATCAGCTTTTACCTTATCATACCTCAGTGCACCTATTCCTGCAAAAACATGAAACTTTAGATTAAAAATATGTATGCAAATTAATGATTTGGGAAGTCAATATGCAAAATATGGAAATATCTGCAATACTTAATGATAGGTTAAAGAACTGATCTGTTGGTAGAAGCATGACTAACATAAAACACCTGTTGTATGTGGAAGAGGTAGAGTAGGTATGGGTCTAGTATTGGTAGACTTGAATTTAAACTGTGATTTCATCACTTTGACATTGAGTAAATGTTTTTAACTCCCTCTGAGACTCAGTTTCCTAACCTATAAAATTGGTAGACTCATAACTCTGGCTTTTCATAAATAATATTTATTTATTTATTTCAGCAAACAGTGCTGTAATGCTTAGTCTATGCAGATCACTCTTCTAAGCACTTTCCAAATTGTAATTGATTTAATTTTCATGTCAGGCTTATGCAGTAAGCACTTTTCATGTCACTTTAAAGATGAGGAAACAAGACATTTAAACAAGGTGATTTTCACCTAAAAGGCCCTCAGTCAGTGGTATACCAAGGCAAGTCAATTGAGGTGGTTTACTCCAGGTGCCTTTTAGTAGATAATTTAAAATTAATATAAAACCAACTAGAAGTTGGTCTGCCTCTTGCTATCATCAGGCAATAGCAATTTTAAACAATGTCAGTGATCAAATACCTTTGTTCTCAATGTGGACCGCTCCCATCCCTCATCCCTAAGTACACATTGGCCTCAATATTTATAACATTGTACTTAAAATTAAAATAAGAAAAATAAAGTTACAAGGGTTTGTAAAATGAACAATTTAAAAAAATATGAATAATATCTAAAATTACAGATGGCCTTGAATGAATTTATATATATATATATATATGCAGTTTAGATGTAAACATACGTGTGTATACATATATACATACATGTGCACACACATACACACCTTTTTTCTCTTGGATAACTAACATCAGTGGCACCTGCAGTTTGCTTTATACTGTACGTATGATATTCACTGGATATTTAAGTTTGGTAAAATTTTCAGCTGCTCTTTCTTTACCACATACGTTCTTTTCTAAAACATGTAAATAGTCAGTTTTAGAGGAAGTTGCAGGTTAAAACATGTAGTTCCTAAAATAACAATAATGAAAATGACAACAACAAGAACAAAAGTAGCACTTCCTTCCATTATTTTTTAAACTAAAAAAAGTCAAGGGTGTTTAAGCCCTATAAAGGCTGATTTACTTGAGTAGTGAATCTGTCTCAATTGTTTCAAACTTCATATGGAAAAGTCGTATTTTATAAAGTGCAAATTATTGAGACTAAGTTACCATTACAAGTTCAGTGGATAATTTCTCAATTACCCACTTGGCCAGGCTCTTGGGTCAGTTGGGACGTCTTAAGCAGCAGTGTATACCAATGTAACAGAGTCAATTTTGGCAACAGATACGATTTTTAAAAAGAACAACATCAATGCTTGTTTTGGATGAATATACCCTCTAAGGATTAAGTCAATTTAACAAAAATATTAACAAAAATATTAGTTTGGGTTTACAAATATTAATCTTTGGGCTGTCTTTTCTTCTGTGAAGTCCACTTATCTGTTTTTATATTCTTGACAAGATTGTGTAATTGAAAGCTTTGGACTTTGAGTCAGGATTTTTCAGGTTCAAATCTTACCCCCACCACGTGTTGTGTAACATTGGCTTTCACATATGTGAGCTTCGGTTTCCTACTGTGGAAACAGGTTGAACAACACTTACATCACGGGGCATGCTCTGAAGAGCAAATGGATTAAATTGGTGAAGCCTAGCTCTGTGCCTGCTTACATTTAGATCGGTGCTCAAAAATACTAGTTTCTTCCCTCACATCTTCCTACTTTTTCCCACTTCTCCAAAGACCAAAATACCTAAGATAGTTCCCTGAGTAACAGTCCTTCAATTTCTCCTCCAATGGGTTGCTATCTTTAGGAAGTCCCTAGATGGATTAAGTTTCAGTACCTGCAGGTGAGGGCTGACCTGGCCAGCACACATAGCAGATTCATCCAGATGGGATTATGACTGGGAGTTTGTAAATTTCCTGCTATGCTTATGCCAATGTCATGAGGCATCTGGTGAGGAGATTCAGCCTGTTCACTTCTGAACAAGGCACCCAAAAATTTCCAGTATGTTTATTATATAGTTATTTTGGAATAAACGACAAACAAAAGCTATATTTCGACATTAGAAAGATGTTGATGTATACTTAGAATTTTTTGTGTGTGCCAAAAGAAATAGAACATTCCCTTGCAAAAGTGTGTATTGAAGTGAAATGAAACAAATGCTCCTTTATTTATTTATGTAAGGCTAGACATCGGGTATATTGCATCATTTAAGCTTCATCCTTACACTTCATTACCCACTAAAAATGAGCCCTGCTTATAAGAATTTGTGTGGTCAGTGATAAACTGTGCTTTGAAATTGAGTGCTGTAGATTAAACATTAGAAAGGAAAAGAGAAAGGAAGGAGAAGAGGGAGGGAGGGAAGGGAGGCAAGAAGGGAGGGAGGAAGGAAATTATAAATTATAATTGATCTTTTGGAACATTGGAAAATAGGTGCTTCAAGATTGGAAATTTCCTAAACCTAAGCTCAAAAATCTTAGAAATAGTGTTTTTCCATGATGCAGTAACTCAAATCATATATCGATAGCTCGGAAATAGACTTCTCTGTTGTTATAACAGACTTTTTAAATTTTTCCCATTTAGCGAGGACCCAAAGTCAGATTTGAAAGCCTGTATCCTTAGATTTTCCCTTTTTCAGAGGGAAATTCAGATTCCTTTTAGCCTAGCACTAAATACCCTCCACAGTTTGTGAGTCCTTCCCTTTGTTTCTTTCTACTCTTCTTTTTTTTCCTATACTTCATCGTCTAAATTTTAGAGCTAGTATTATAAAGTAATTAACAACATGACATGTAGAGAACCCTACATGTATAGCACTTCAGCTTACAGCAGTTTGTGTGCTATGCAGTTTTATAGTCATTATTTAATTTATTTTTTTTCGTCATGGTAAGTGTATTTTTTAATCCCCATTCCCTATCCCCCCTCCCAACACACACACATACCTATCTCCGCTCTGGTAATCAGCAGTTTGTTCTCTATAGTTAAGAGTGTGTTTCTTGATCTCTCTCTCTCTCCCCCGCCTCTCTTTTTTCCCTTTGCTCATTTGTTTTGTTTCTTAAATTCCACATATGAATGAGATCATATGGTATTTGTCTTTGTCTGACTGACTTATTTTCTGGCTCCATTCACGTTGTTGCAAATGGCAAGATTTCATTCTTTTTTATGGCTGAATAATGTTCCTATATAGACACACACACACACACACACACACACACACACACCACATCTTCGTCTTTATCCATTCATCTATTGATGGACACATTTGGGCTGCTTCCATAGTTTGTCTGCTGAAACAAACAGGAAACATAGGGGTGCATGTATCTCTTTGAATTAGTATTTTTATATTTTGGGCGTAAATACCCAGGAGTGTGATTCCTGCATCTTAGGGTAGTTCTGTTTTTAATTTAAGAACCTCCATAATGCTTTTCACAGTGGCTGCACCAATTTGCATTCCCACCAACAGTGCATGAGGGTTCCTTTTTCTCCAGTTCTCCTTTGCCAACACTTGCTGTGTCTTGTGTTTTTGATTTTAGCCATTCTGACAGGTGTGAGGTGATATCTCATTGTGGTTTTGATTTGGATTTCCTTGATGTTGAGTAACGTTGAGCATCTTTTGAGTACCTATTAGTTATTTATATGTCTTCTATGGAAAAATGTCTATTTAGTTCCTCTACCCATTTTGTAATTGGATTATTTGTTTTTTGGATATTGAGTTTTATAATTTCTTTATATATTTTGAATACTAACCCTTTATTGAATATGTCATTTGCAGATATATTCTCCCATTCAATAGGTTGCCTTTTGGTTTTGTTGATTATTTCCCTCACTGTGCAAAAACGTTTTATTTTGATGTAATCCCAATAGTTTATTTTTGCTTTTATTTCCCTTGCCTCAGGAGACCTATCTAGAAAAATGTTGCTATGGCTGATGTAAAAGAGATTATTGCCTGTGCTCTCTTCCAGGATTTTTATAGCTTCAGTTCTCACAGTTAGGTCTTTAATCCAGTTTGAGTTTATTTTTGTGGATGGTGAAAGTGGTCCGGTTTCATTCTTTTGCATATGGCTGTCCAGTTTTGCCAGCACCATTTGTTGAAGAGACTGTCTTTTTCCCATTGTATATTCATGCTTCCTTTGTTGAAGATTAATTGACTATATAACTGTGGGTTTATTTCTGGGTTTCTGTTCTATTCCATTCATCTATGTGTTTATTTTTATGCCAGTACCATACTATTCTAAGTACTACAGCTTTGAAATATAACTTGAAGTTAGGATTTGTGATGCCTCCAGCTTTGCTTTCCTTTTTCAAGATTGCTTTGGTTACTTGGGGTCTTTTGTACTTACATACAAATTTTAGGTTTGAGCTCTGTGAAAAATTCTGGTAGTATTTTGATAATGATTGCATTAAATGTGTAGATTGCTTTGGGTAATACAGATATTTTAATGATATTTGTTCTTCCAGTTCATGGGTATGGAATGCCTTCCCATTTTTTTTTGCATCTTCTTGAATTTCTTTCATCAGTTTTTTATAGTTTTCAGAGTACAGGTCTTTCACCTCTTTGGTTAGGTTTATTCAGATATTTTATTCTTTTTGGTGCAATTCTAAGTGAAATTGTTTTCTTTTTTTTTCTTGGAATTGTTTTCTTTATTTCACTTTCTGCTGGGTCATTATTAGTGCATGCAATAGATTTGTGTACCTTGATTTTATATCCTGTGACTTTACTGAATTAATTTCACAGTTCTAGTTTTTTTGGTGGACTCTTGAGGGTTTTCTATATCCAATATCGTGTCATCTGCATATAGTGAGAGTTTTACTTCTTCCTTACCAATTTGAATGCCTTTTATTTCTTTATTTGTCTAATTGATATGGCTAGGACTTTCAGTACTATATTGAATAAAAGTGGTGAGAGTGGACATCCTTGTCTTGTTCCTGACCTAAGGGGAAAAGCTCTCAGTTTTTCACTAGTAAGTATGATGTTGGCTGTGGGTTTTTTATATAAGACCTTTATTATGTTGGGATATGTTCCCTGTAGACCTACTTTGTAGAGGGTTTTTTATCATGAATGGATGTTGTAGTTTGTCAAATGCTTTTTCTGCATCTATTGAAATGATCATACAGTTTTTATTCTTTCTCTTATTGATGTGACATATCACACTGATTGTTTTGGGAATATTGAACCACTCGTGCATCCTAGAAATAAATCCCATTTCATCATGGTATATGGTTTTTTAACTATGTTGTTGGATTCATTTTGCTAATATTTGTTGAGGATTTTTGCATCTATATTCATGAGAGATACTAGCCTGTAGTTCTCTTTTTTTGTGGTATATTTGCCTGGTGTTGGTATTTGAGTGATACTGGCCTTCTAGAATGAATTAGGAAGTTTTCCTTCTTCTTGTGTTTTTTGTAATAGTTTGAGAAGAATGGGCATTGACTCTTCCTTAAATGTTTAGTAGAGTTCACTAAATTCACTAGAATTCACTAGAATTTTTTTTTTTGAGTCTTGATAGATGTTTATCAATTTTGTTGATCTTTTCACAGAACCAGCTCCTGGTTTCATTGATCTGTTCTATTGGGGTTTTTATTTTTTATTTTTTTTATTTTTATTATTATTTTTTAAAGATTTTATTTATTTATTTGACAGAGAGAGAGAGAGAGAGACAGCCAGCGAGAGAGAAAACACAAGCACGGGGAGTGGGAGAGGAAGAAGCAGGTTCCCAGCGGAGGAGCCTGATGTGGGACCTGATCCCAGAACACCGGGATCACACCCTGAGCCGAAGGCAGATGCTTAACGACTGCACCACCCAGGCGCCCCTCTATTGGGGTTTTTTTTAATTTTTTTTTTTTTTTTATGTGACAGAGAGACAGCCAGCGAGAGAGGGAACACAAGCAGGGGGAGTGGGAGAGGAAGAAGCAGGCTCCTAACCGAGGAGCCCGATGTGGGACCCGATCCCGGAACGCCGGGATCACGCCCTGAGCCGAAGGCAGACGCTTAACGACTGCGCTACCCAGGCGCTCCTCTATTGGGGTTTTTAAAAAATTTTCTATATCATTTATTTCTGCTCCGATCTTCATTATTTCCTTCCTTTTGCTGGGTTAGGGTTTTGTTTGTTCTTTATCTAGCTCCTTTAGGTGTAAGTTTAGGTGGTTTATTTGAGATTTTTCTTGCTTCTTGAGGTAAGCCCGTATTGCTATAAAATTTCCTCTTAGAACAGCTTTTGTTGCATCGCAATAGATTTTGGATAATTGGGTTGTTATTTTCATTTGTTTCCTGTAATTTTTTATTTCTCTTTTGATTTCTTGGCTGACCCATTCATTGTTTAATAGCTTGTTATTTAATTTCAGTGTATCTGTGATCTTTCCAGATTTTTTCTTGTGGTTAATTTCCAGTTTCATAACATTGTGTTCAGAAAAGATGCATGGTATGACTTTGATCTCCTTGAATTTGTTGAGGCTTGTTTTGTGGCTTAATATGTGATCTGTTCTGGAGAATGTTCCATGTGCGCTTGAAAAGAATGTGTATCCTGCTGCTTTAGGGTGAAATGTTCTGAATATGTCTGTTAAATCCATCCGGCTCATCAGAGCCACTATTTTCTTGTTGATTTTTCTATTTGGATGATCTGCCCATTGATGTAAGTGGGGTGTTGTTAAAGTCCCCTACTAATACTATTGTATTACTATCAATTATTTCTTTTATGTTTATTATTAACTGTTTTATGTATTTGGGTACTCCCATGTTGGGTGCATAAATATTTATAATTGTTATATTCTCTTGTTCGATTATCCCTTTAATTATTATATAGTGTCCTTCTTTATCTCTTGTTACTGTCTTTGTTTTAAAGTCTATTTTGGCATCCATTTGCTCCTTAAATGTTTCTCCATTCTCTCAATCTCTAGGTATCTTTAGGTCTGAAATAAGTCTGTTGTAGGCAGCGTATAGGTGGGTCTTGTATTTTTATCCATTCTGTTACACTATGTCTTTTGATTGGAGCATTTAGTCCGTTCACATTCAAAGTAATTACTGATAGATATGTTTTGTCATTTTGTTACTTGTGTTTTGTGGTTGTTTCTATAGATTTTCTTTGATCTTTCCTTGTTCCTTTCTATGGTTTGTTGGCTTTCATAAGTTATATACTTGGATTCCTTTCTCTTTTTTTGCCACTGTCCCTTGAATTATATTTTCCTAGGGCACTTCACGCAGAGATTGGACTAGGCAAAAGAAGAATTTAAGCATTTCTTATTCCCCTAGCTACATACCATCTGATACCACCCCAATTTCTACCAGAATTTCTAGTCCTTTTTGGGGAGTCAGTATCAGGTTGGGAAATGCAAGTCAATTATTTGGCCTAAGACATGAGCTTCCCTTTTCTCTGATAGTGTTGTTAAAAAGAAATTGCACCTGCACCATTAGGTGAAAGGCCATTTGGGACCTTACATAGTCCAGAAGTGACCACCACTAACCCATCTGATGTGTCTAAGAACATTAGAAAACGCCCCAGTCCTGCACCAAGCACCAGAGTTTACACAGCTAAATGTGGATTGATTTTGGCCTCCACTCACACCAATGGCTGAGTGCCCTTGGGCATGACAGAACCTGTCCAACTACTGTGGTGACCTTGGGCCAGAATATACAGTGCATGTGAGCATGTTGGTTTAATTTGTTTGTCTTTTTTTGAAGTATATTTCCTCATGAGAACTGCCATTGTGTGTATTCTAATTAAATGTAAATATTATACTTTATAATCTTATAATAATTTCCTGATAAATATACCCGATAATCTAGTCTGTAGCATCATATTACAGTCTATTGCATTTGGCTCTCCTGGTCTCCTTTTTGCTTTCCACAACTATTTGATCACACTTTTAGGATGGAAATAATCTGGTCTTAATCCTTTCAATAAAAAAAAAGGCTGGCAAACTTCTTTTATGAGTAAATGGAAAGGGTTTTGTAAGGCAGCATATATAAAAAAAGAAACATTAATCCTAACCCTTCACTTTCTTAAATGGGAATTAAGGTCAGCATTCTTAAAGCAGCCAACTGAAGTGGTGCTAAGTTCAGAAATTCTTTGGAAAGAGAACCAAACAGCTGACTTTCACTAGAGAAAGGCATTTCAAGAGTTGGGTGCTAAGCACTGGTGGTGTCTTTCCAAGTCATTTCTCTTTAACTAGATCATCTCTTTTAAGAGGATAATGAGAGACCATAAAAAATATCATTATGTTCATCTATTTAATTCTTTATTCTTAATTAGGTCCTTCTACCACATTATAAGATACAGTAAATCATATTTTCTTCTGAAAGTCTAGACTGTTTCCTAAGGAAAAATGAGGGATTTAGATATGTCTAACAAGTCTTTCAGTCAATCAGAAATTAATGATGCACTGAAGAATGTATTTAAGAGAGCCTCTGGAAAAGAAAGGGTAGAACCTTCAATCAGAGTAGGACATATAAAACTTTTTTTTCAGATTCAAGCGGTAAGCAGTATCTTTTTGAAGAGGAAATGCTTCCATGAATTATTTCTCATGAACAACATCATTTCACCCCTTAAATCTATGTCTCATTTCATCTTCCAACACAGCAAACATAATTATAGTCAGACACAACATCACTGCATCTGCTGTCCAATTCCCAGAGTGGTCAGTTGTCTATTTTTCATGTTCTAGCATATTTCAAAATTCAACCTCTGGATTTTAAATACGGTGTTGTGACTTACAAACACATTGGCAAAAAGACAGTGTTCCTTCAAAATCCACATACTTTCTGCAGATGCAGCCTCCTATTCATGAAGAAAATCTATTTTGTACTTGACTAAAAATAGTGTGGAAGTTAATTCCCACTTAAGAGAGTAGGGAATTGAGATACTGAAAAGAATAGTTTGGAAATGGAAAAGGATTTACGCTTTGTCAAAGAGGCCATTTTTAGCACCTTATCACAGTAACAACAGAAGCACTTTGTAAATTTAGTTTTGACAGCATTGGGATTATCACTTTTTCTATCTAAGATAAACTTTAGTATGCATTGACATTATCATTTGTATAAATATCTCCAACATTTTAGCATGACAAGAAGGTAATTCACATTGAAATCACATGTGATAGTTTATAGAACCTTTGCAATACTTTGGTATTATCCCCATGTTAAAGATGAGGAAACCGAGGCAGAGAAATTGACCTTACCCCCATGTCATTGACCTTACCCTATGTCAAGCAAATACCTGGGAGAGTTCACAATCAAGCCCATGTCTTCTGGTTGGTGCCCCAAAGTATGTGTATTTAACACAGAAGCACAGAGAAAAATATGTGTGGTGTTGGTGAGCTGCTAACTAGATGAAAATATCTTTCATTGTTTCCACCTCACCCAAGTACAGCTGAGGGTCAGAGACTTGGATTTTAATCCTTACAGAATGACTGAATCTCTCCGAGACCTTCTTTTCTCTGGCCCTTGTCTTTAAAGAGAAGACATTTCAGGAGACAACAGCCTTGATGCTTTCCAGGCCTTGCAGTGTGTGAACGTCTGTTTGTGTTCTGTAAATATGGCCAAATTTCAGTTATCTGATAAGTTAAATAATAGAATTAAAAAGTTTAAAATAAAATTAGTGGTTTCAATCTCTGCCTTTTACTCAAGAATGAGGGATAAGAATTAGACAAACACATTTGGCTTGATGGTATGAGTGCAATTTTAGAAGTACCAGGAGAGTGGTCACCTCCTAAATAAGCTCACAACATTTCCGGAAATTATTTTCTTATATCCTCTTAGTAAACTCACATGCATGCTTGCTCAGAAACATAGCAATTATTTTTATTAGTGGTTCTCAGTTGGTCATGATCTTGACTCCCAGTGGACTTTTGACAATGTCTGGAGACATTTTGGATTGTCGCAGCTGGGGTGCTTCTAGCATCTAGTGGGTGGCGGCCAGCAATGCTGCTAGACATCCTGTAATTTACAGGATGCTCTCCCACAGACTCGTACACAACAAAATGTTATTCTGCCCTCAATGTCAATAGTACTAGTCAAAAAATTGTATTTAAATTTATAAATAATTGAAAGACAACTCTACCATCATAAAGCAAGTTAGATTTTTTTTTCTAGGAATTTCAGTTTTAGGGTCCACATGACATAGGTAAGACACTAGTATTTTCAATTATGAAATGTTTATTTCAGCTTATAATGATCCCTATGATCTAAAAAGTCAGGATTTAATTGAGTAAACAAGTATTATTTTAAACATTTAAATAACTAGAAGAGCGATAAGTTGGGAATCATTCTTTCATGCTTTCGTGTAAATTAATGCAATGAGAAATCATTGTGAGGAAAAGCAGACCTGAGTGAATACCATAGTAGAAGGGGTTAGGAAGCTGGAAGATAGCATGAGAATCCTAGGCACCAGAGGAAGGAGGAGGTAAGAAGGATGATGGTGCCCACTCTTCAAATTTCAAAGACTAGCCCAACCATAAGCTACAAATAGTAGCAAAACTCAACATATGTGAATTTCAGTTCTTTTTTCTAATTCAGCTTTAAGTGGGATGGGTCAGTGATTTTTAAAATAATTAATGATTGGGGGCACCTGGGTGTCTCAGTTGTTAAGCATCTGGCTTCAGCCCAGGGTGTGATCCCAGCGTCCTGGGATCAAGCCCTGCATCGGGCTCCCTGCTCTGCTTCTTCCTCTCCCACTCCCCCTGCTTGTGTTCCCTCTCTCGCTGGCTGTCTCTATCTCTGTCAAATAAATAAATAAAATCTTAAAAAAAATTAAAGTAAAAAAATAATCAATGATTGGAAAGAGTAGTGGTAAAGAGGATGCCGATTAATTAATAGATTGGCTGACATTGTTATATTAACTTGGGATTAGGAATCTCAGTGATTTCATAAATTATATCACTAGCTTTGATTCTAGACTGTATAGTTTGCCTTGAAAACGTAATAATGAACTATTTCTTACACCATTCATGATTTAGTTTATTTCCTTAATTTTTGTAATTTGAGTAGCTTGTTAAATTTGGACTACTTTTTTTGCTATTTAAGGTGTTATATAATACAGGCAGACAAAAACTCTGTTAAGATAGTATCCTGCAAAGTTTAAGCTCTGTATTTGTATTAATTATCTATTGTTGCTTAACAAATTAGGCCAAAATTTAGTATCTTAAAATAGCAAACATTTATCATCTCATGTAGTTTCTGAGAATCAAGGGATCTGGGGACATCTTAGCTGGCTGGTTCTGGCCCTGGATTCCTTGTGAAGGTACAGTCAAGCTATTGGCTGGGCCTACAGTTTCCAAAGACCTGACTGGAGCTAGAGAATCCATTCCAAAGTCATTCATTTGGGTGTTACCCAAAGGCTTCAAGTCCTTACGATGTGGCCCTTTCCACGAGACTGTTTATAACATGGCTTCCCCCAGAGTGATGAGACAGAGAGAGAGAGAGAGAGAAAGAAAGCATGATGGAAGCTGTGGTGTCTTTTATGGAAGTGACATATCATCTCTTCTGCCATATTCTGTTGGTCACACAGACAACTGCAGTAGAATGCAGGAAGGGGACTATGCACAAATATGAATACCAGAAGGAGAAGATCATTGGACCATCTTAGAGGCTGATTACCACACTAAAATGCCTTTAAATTCACGAACCAGCTAGAATTCATCCTACTAAAGTGTCTAAATATAACAATACATAGTAAGCTCTGCAATTGGTCACTTATAATAACGACAACAAGCTTTGTTGGGAAAATAAAATGAACCCATGTTCTAAGAAAAACTACATTGAGTTTATAGTAGATATGCACAATGATCTTAAAAACAAAACAGAACAAATGTTAGGTTCTGCTAGTTTTTTTGTGGTACAGAAATAGCTTTTTGTGCTAATCTAGTCAGAATTCTTTTGGCTTTTTGGTAGTATAAGAAGTATAATTCTGAGTATGATTTGGAAAGGATTGACTGCTAGTCCCTGGTCTTCCATCTCCTGGCTGCACAACCGAGCCAAGTTCTCATCTCAGATGCCTCGTCTGTGAAATAGCTATGACAACATTCATCTTTGATGGTTGCTTTGAGGACAAAATGCTATGATGTGAGCAAACTATTCAGCACATTGCCTCACACACAATGAGACTATAATAAATAGTAGTTATGAATATCAGCTGTAATCCAGTGTTTTTTAAACTGAACATTGTGATTCAGGTTGTGAAACTAAAAACTTGGTTGAGTCAAATCTTCCTGTACAAATGAAATAAAATATCAAAGTCTCAGAGGGTCAGAAACCTGGGTTCTATTTTCTACTGTATCGCTGGAGTAAATATAATTTCATGAAACTTTTGTTTCTTATTTGAGTACGCATACAGGCTTGTGTGTATGTGTGTGTACTGTATTTGTTTCTTGTCTGGATTAAAACTATTCCTCTTACTAGGGGTTACAGGAAAAAAAAAAGAGAGAGTGACATTATTCTAACTTTTGTGTTTTCACCTGAGGAGAACCAATCTTATTCTGTTCTTGTGATTGTGTCTCTCCAAATGTCTTGAAAATTGGAGTATTTTAATGCCTCTTTGTTGGAGAGTCTCTTCCTGTCTAGAATCCCATTTAAAGATGAAATCCCAAAGTGCACAGTGCCATGACCTTCCCGTGTTATATCATTAGACACACCCCAGGCAAGGACAAGGCTCAGTGCTTCATGCCCAGTAGCACAGTGGTTTTCAGATGCATTAATGGTAAGTGACACAGGAAGCTCAGAAACCCCAGTGGACTGACTTGGAATCTTTTATATAGCAAGCATCCATAAGGACTTTTTTAGTTGTGTGATTAAATGAAGAAGTGCTAAGCCCCTGAGGTTTTTGAAATTCTAAACATTAATCTGTCTTGACAAGGAACTGCTTCTCATGGAGGAAAGAACCATTTATGGCCTTTTGCTGTCAAGTTTGCCAAATGTCCAGTAGTGAACCATACAAGTAAATTTCCTTTTTGTTGTTTTAATGGCATATTTTCTTTGCCTTAAATTTTTATTGGTAGTTATCATCAGTGACTTGAAATTTTTCA
This sequence comes from Ursus maritimus, assembly GCF_017311325.1. Lineage (NCBI taxonomy): Eukaryota > Metazoa > Chordata > Mammalia > Carnivora > Ursidae > Ursus > Ursus maritimus. The sequence goes on along the minus strand of NW_024427107.1, from coordinate 50,888,880 downwards.
TCTTCAATTTATCAGTCAGTTTATCAGAGAACAAAACAGTATTGGTACTTTCCAGGTTCCCGTTCTCCTAAGTAGAGTGATGAATACTTTAATAATGTGTATAATTTCATACTTCATCTGCTTTTAAGTCAGATATTGAGCTAGTTACAGTAAATATAATGTTTAAAATGTTAAAGAAAAAAGCTGTCTCTTTTTTCTCCCCTTTTACAATCTTCTCCCAATCCCTCCCTCCCCTCCTCCCGTCATACACAGTATTTTTATGAAGGACATCTGGGAACTTTATTCATTGCTGATCATCAAAATCATAATTATAGATATTTCTGGGTTAAAATTGCTCAAGGAGAAAGTTTCCTCTGAAGGTTTGAAACAACTAGCACATGTTGTATATGAGGTTTCTCTATACCCTGTGGCTATAAAGTCTGGAAGAATTAGTGAATATATATAATGAATGGCTTTCTGACATTACATTAAAATACAATAAAATACTATTATTTGTTCCCAGACATTTTAGCCACCATATAGTACATAGATTCCTGAGAATATAAACAGGAAAGATACTTTACAGTTCTTCAAGAATGAAGGTTGGCAAAACTCTAACATTAGACAGGCAGTAGTATCAGGAATCGATAACATGCTATTGTAAATCCTTTATCTTCTTATGGCCGTGGTTTACAAAACATTTTAACTTTACAAACTTTCTTTGACATAAGTATCTACTTTACAGTTGGGGAAACCAAGGCTTAGAATAGTTAAGTGATTTTTTCATAATCACAAAGTAAGTGTTAGGAAGCTAGGCCTTTAAGAATAAATCTGTCATGATTTTTCTTTAGTCCTTAAATAATTCTGTGATGTCAGTATATTATTATTCCCATTTTCTCGACGCAGAAGCTGAAGCACAGAGAAGGAAAGCAACTTGCTCAAAATCCTACAACTTATCATTGGTCAGCCCAAAGCTGTAAGAGTCCAATGCTTCCTCTTTTTTCTCATTTCTCTGCTTCTTTTCATATGCTCCTTCTCATGTGGCTGTAAATCTGCATTTGGTAAAAGAAAGAATCCAATGGCTAATTTTAACTGTTAATTCTCTCTTATTGAATATGTATATATAAAGTTACAACAGAGAATTCACACTTCTTTTAATAGATTTGCATACTGCTTCTCCCAGCCTGGCTCCAGATCAAAATATAAGTATCTGTCATTTGCGTAGCATCTTATGGACAGCCAAATGTTTTCACACACTTCATTTGATTGTCACAACAAACCTATGAGATACTTAGGATAGGTGGAATTAGCGGGATGATTTTACTAATTGGGCAAGTGAAAGACTGTAAAGTTTACATGGCCAATAAAGTGAAAAAAAAAAAAAAACAAATCCCTCAATCTCTTGATGACACATTTTGGGAGCCCTCTGCATTGCTACTCTAAAGACAGCCCAGCATCCCACAAGATTCTGCGCACTTATGGGTTCACCACTTTGAAAGAAATCAAGTAGACCATAACAAATCTTAGCATTTGCCCTAAGAGGTTCTTACAGCTGGGCTGATGGGCATGGAGTGTGGTAGCACAATCGTAGACTCTGGGTTCAGGCAAGGTGGGTGAGAATTCTGGCTCTGCAGTGAGCTATATTTAACTGCATTTTGAGGAAAATTATCTGTCCTCTCTAACTCCCCATTTTTTACAGATGAAAAAGTTGTGAGAAAACAAATGTGTGATTTCCTGATATGATGGTGGCTTTCCAACAAACTCACCTGACTTCTTAAATGTAACATATCTCATGATGTGCCATGAGAATCCTTGGCTTTAAGAAGTCAAGCATGTAAAAGCCTCAAGCGAGATCTCAGGATATATAAAGTTTGGGCTTCATGGTTTCTTGAAAATTATAATGTTGATATAATTTTAACATAAAAAAGGTCATGATGAAACTGACTGCTGAGAGCAACCAGCCCTGAGTGGGAATGCATATCAGGACAGATAAGAAGCTGATTAAGTATGTGCTTTCTCCAAGTTATGTTTGCGCTCAGTCATGTTGAGTTAACTGAGAGGACATACCAAACTCTTTAGTTCTTCTCTATGAGAACATGGAATAAAATTGTCATGGATTTCATAAACTCAGGGTATATGCTTCACAATCTTGTGCAGGCTATTTCTATTCTAACAGTTACCGCATTATAATGATGTTGCCTATTAATATACTTGGCTTTCTCACTAAGACAGGGACTAGGCAAGAACTATATCTTTTGCATCTTTGTATCTCCATGGCGCAAGGCCTGTTATTATAGAATACATATAAATGTGGCTCAGTAGATGTTTACTAAACTGTGCTCATCCCATATAAGAAAATATATAAATGTATATATTATATAAACATACATAATTGCACTCTCATATCTGTGTGTACCCATATGTCTTTGTCATTATCTGATCTACTATTCTGTAATCTTACACTGACTTGATAAAACATGGCATTTTCAAGGGGAAACAATTACAGTCTACTATTTTATCATGTATGTATGTTTGTGTGTGTATGTATATCTATATATGTATGTATATATGTATTCATGTGTTCCAATTCAATATTCTATGTAAATATATGTATCTGCAAAATTTATGTAAGTATATTTAGCTGTGAGTACAACTTTTGACAACCTAAAATTTTTGAGCAAAAATTATTTGTTTAGCAGTTTCAATTTAGATATAGTTCAGTGTGTTTTAATTTAATAACCTGGAAAACATTTATTTAAAAAAAGTTTCATTTGAAGATTATTGATAAAATTTTGTTGGTATGCTTTTTTTAAGTCATAATGTTGGAGTACACTGTATGAGAGTAAGTTTTCTGAGTGTGTATATAAATGTTAGAATAAGTATTCACTTGACATTTATGTTTGTTTGAAAGGGTGATGATGTAATGAACAGGAGAACAAGCATGTACTAATCCATATGCCATATGAAGATGGTATCTCTGTTTTGGTTGAGTAAATGAAAGAAAATACTTTTCAGCAAGGATAATTAATGAGACCATAAATAGCGTATCATCATGAGCTGAGAAAAGAGTAAGTCACCTTGTCATATAAAATAATTACTTTATGCTCAGTTTAGGAAGGCCAAAGGGCCCACTACGTATTGACCCAATCATTCTGTTGATATTCCTAAGCATGATAATGGTGAAAGGCAAAAGGAGAGAACAAGTGAATGAAGAGTTTTTGTTTGGTTGGTTTTTGTTTGTTTTTAACCATTGGAAGGTGATAGGCAAATGTTAGGTGCCTTCTCCCCTCCTCCCCCACAAACTGGTGGCAATGCCTTTAGGATCAAGACAGCTTACATGAATAGCTAAAAGGACCAGGAGTTTTACCCATCCTGGCTGAAGGCTTAGGGTTAGCCAAGCAAAATACTTCAGATTTGTGCAGAAAATGGCCCTTTGGGATCCTTGCACTACTCAAGATACTGAGGCAGACTTTAGTGGAAAGAGAATGGACCTGGGCATCAGACAGACTGAAGTTTTAATACCAGCTCTAGCACTTAGGCTCTGTGACCCTGATCACATTATTTAATTTCTCAGCACTTCTATCATTTTATTAGTATGAGCTGATAACAATATCTATTCCAAAGGATGGCTGTGAGGAGTTTAAGGAAAGTATATAAAGACCTTGGCTCATAGGAAGTGCTCGGTAGATAATGGCTGTTGTTATAGGCTTTCCACAAAACCTCTCAGGTCAGAAGAGACTACCTGAGGGTATTTCTGCTCTTTTGTTTTCTCTTGTTTATTAGCTTTCTTTAGTTCTCATAAAGATAGGCATAAGGGACAGGGCTAGAGGAGATAAACCAGTGGAACCAATGGGGCATGTCTTGGATCACAGTCTATGTTTTTCCCAGATTTGCTCTGATCACACCACTACTAAATTGCCAGGTATTTAGAAGTTTCCCATGGAGTGAATGCGTTCTAAGCACATTTTTGTCTTTCTCTCCTTTTGTTTTTTGTTTTTTGGTTTTTTTTCTGAATATAAAATTAAATTTTCATTGTTTTTAAAGAAAGTGGAAAATATCAGCCATTTCAAGAAGAAAATAGGTCATGTATTCCCATCAGCCAGAGATAGGTACCGTTCACAATTCAGTGTTTCTTTTCTTTTTCCAATGCATACAAATGTGTCTGAATACATTTATCATAGTTGAGAACGTATTAAGTAAATATAGCATTTTGTATACTGCTTACTATGTTGAGTAGAAAGGTTTTTGGATTTTTGTTTTGTTGTTGTTTTTTTTGTTTTTTTTGCTGTTTTCTTTTTAAGCCATGGAAAGCTGGTACTTTTTAGTCACTTTGTGCCTTAAAATCTAGACTATACAGTCTATTCAATGGAAGTCTGCCTAGGAAGTTGGGAGGGGGCTGCCTTTATAATTGTGGTCATGGTTATTTTAAAATTTTAATGTAGTAATTTATGTTTGAAAAGGACTATAGAATTAATTTTTGGTTCTTGTAACTTGTTTTTTGTTTGTTTGTTTTGTTTTGTTTTTCTTTCTCAATCCCCTAATTGCTCTCTCTGGGAAATAATTACTTGCTAAAGATAAAAATTATTTGTACAGACTCTTGAGATATATTCTATAAATGGGACAAGATTCATCACACAGCTTTCCTTCCACCCCTTAGAGAAGAAATCCTAGGGGTTTTGTTAGATGCTGAGAAACAGTTTTCTCCTTCTTAGAACTCAGGGTAATGGGTCTAAATAATTTGTACTCCTCTCTTCAGAATAAGTCAGGCCTTGGGGTACAAGACTATTATATTAGCAGTTAAAATTACGAAATCTTATTCAGTCCCATAGTTCATAATAAAACTGCACTGCTAACACACATCTCCGTCTCAAAAACATAATGTTGATTAAAAAATGAAAGAGTTGAAGGAGCCATACAATAAGGGAACATTTTTGTAAATCTTGAAAATATACTAGATGGTATGGTTTATTATTTTGTGTATATACCTATGTAGTATAAGTCCATATCAATTTCAGGATAATGTGTACATACCTATGTAGTATAAGTCCATATCAATTTCAGGATAATGGTTAATTCTGGTGTGTATGTAGAGGGGGTGCTTAGGTTTTCTTTGCAACATTTTATTTCTTACTAAAAAAGAAATTCAAAGCAAAGGTCAAAATGTGACATCTGCTAAATCTTAATGGGAACTTCATGATATCTAATATTTCTAAACTTCCAAGATTTTAGACTTCATCATAAATCAGACCAGCTGATTTTTTCAGTTAGTGAAAAATAGAAGGTTTTGAGTGGCCATTGCTTTTTGGGGATGGGGATGAAATTAGGAAGTAAACTGTGAGGTGATGTATAGCTCCCCAAACTAGATTAGTGAATCTTTAAAAGGGCCTTTTACAAAATTCTTCTGGAAGTACATGTGGTAATGAGAGCGGGTATTTTAACAGTTACTTATGCTTAGTTTCATTCTCTCTCATGGTGTGTGGTTAATTCTAAGAGGGACTAATTCCCTGTAATAGTGATTTGGGCTCCCTTCCAATAGCACTTGAGATATAACAAGCATCACCAAGGCACCAAAGTGGTCTTTGTGAAAGAAGAAATAATGTCCAGTGTCTATAGTCCTTTGATGAAAATGAGGAAAAATAGGGATTTCATATCACTTATAAAATGTTAGCAATCACCGTCCTTTTCTTAGGCTTTGAATAACTGTTTCCATCCTAATAATCTTTCTAGTTCTTGGACCAAGGGTAATTTAAATAAGAGTTACTCAACAAATATTATTCAGGAAAAGTTAGACCTCACACATAATACTTTGGAATGTTTATCATACAATGACGTTGACAGTTTTATGCCTGTACAAACTTACTGTATGTTCCATTCAGTAATCCCACATTGTAGGAGAAAACACACGTGCACACACACATGCACACACATATACACATATATAATTTTACCATTAGTTTTGATGTGTTTTAGCAGATGAAAGACAGATAATTCTTAAAAAGCAACCCTAAACTTTAGAGATATGACAGAAGAGAAGGAAGATGAATTCACCAACTTTATTTCAAGGAAAGAAGCAGCATATATGGAAAGATAATAGCCTAAAAAGTCAGAATGTTGAACAGGTTAGATTTTAAATGTTAATATCCTGCAATTCCATATGAAATACTGGAGTAAAATGACACCAGTTTTCTACCTAGTAGTGGTATTCCTGAAATATCTATAAATCTCTTAATTATTAATTAAGGCTTTTAAACTTCTGTTACTGTAGTTATTATATCATTTGCTAAGTATTTAAATTTCATGATCTGGCCTACAGTGTTTAATGCGGGAGTTTTTCCTTAAAGATGAATATCATAAGCTACTTGTTTGCATTACTGTCATTTGACATAGGAGAAAAATAATAGAGTTTGCAGAAGATGTTTCTTAGAATTATCCTGTAGAGAGTCTCTTATACCCCATCAGCCCCCCACAACTTACTGTCTGCTGGGGTGCTCACTAGTTCAAATGTCAAAGCTTTCTTTTTTAAGTGAATCAGAATATATTTTGTGTAGCATGCAAGGGGATAAATTTTCTTCCAGATAAACAAGAAACTAAAACAAAACAAAACAGCAACAACAACAAAAAAACCCCAGTCAATTAAAGGGAGATATGTTTGCAATTTTCTGTTTCAAACAGCAAATTTCTTCTTTATTTTGTAAGTTATCACTTTTAATTAATTTAAAAACACTGTATACAAAGTTGCTTTGTGGTTCATCCATTTTCTCTACCATCTAAGTGTAAATTCAGAATTTGGGAAAAAAGTTTCTCGGTTGTTAGGCAGTATACTGGAGCTGTCCATGACTGTTAAACAGCTATTATCTATAGTGATTAAATTTGACATAAAATATAACTCATCCAGTACTGGTGGTTTTAAATGGACCTTCAGTGAAATAAACTAGAGTGAAGTGAGCAGAACCACAAGATATGAATGGAGAATCTGATACACATAGGTTGGGAGTAGGGGAATGTATGTATATGAGAGCATATGTATACAAGTAAAAGTGCACACTTACACATACATATACGCTTATATGTGTCATTAAAGGGGTGAACTTTATGCTTAGAGTATTTGAAAATATGGTAAAGTACAAAGAAATTATCTACCTGAGCCTACTAAATAAATCTCATTTTAAAATCTGATGGCGTGCTTTTGCCCTGTGTGTGGCCTCAAAGGCATACCTTTGCTTCTGACTGATTTATCTCTTGATTTCCTGAACAACACATTCCAGGAGGTGGTCAGGAATGTCATCTTGCCTAAGCAAGCATAGCTTCTTGCATGCTGTCATAGTCTTCTGGCTCCTTCTTTATGCTCCATCCTCCAGGTTTTTCAGGCCACATTTTTGTGTGTTAAGCAGACCTAAGAAATGTATGCCCTCTCTGCCATGTTCATTTAGGACTGACTCTGAGAAGACTTCTTAATTCCCTCAGTTAGAGGATTCATTTATTCCTTCATTCTATCCCATCAGACATGCAGGTGGGCAGACATTTGTACCTTCATTCTAGCACTTGTAACATACTTGTATTATAGGTAGTCTTAATCATCAGAATCAAGTTTTAGTCATTCTTTTGCTTTCATTGTATAGCTCAGTGATTAAAACATGGTTAGTTTTCATTGTGTTTGGTAGATTTTACTTAGTTTAAATAATTACCTATAATAAGATGATTGCAAAAAGTAGAAAGGTACAGTTAAGACAAGATGGGGTTATGTGGTCCAGTAAGTGAGGATATATGTCTTCAGGCCTATCTGCTTTTGCATCTTTACATGGATCCCATTGACATTCATAAAGGCATCATCAATAATTGGTTATGTGATATTTTGTACTTTCAGAAACAAATGTAACTAGGCTTAAGCTCACAATTGGAGGCTGTCAGTATTTTCATATACCCGTTCATTGATTCATGCATTATTTGAATTTATTTAAATTTATGAAGAGCAGAGTGCCTGGGTGGCTCAGTCTGTCAAATGTCTGCCTTCAGGTCAGGTCATGATTTCAGGGTCCTGGGATCAAGCCCCACATCAGGCTCTCTGCTCAGCAGAGAAGCTGCTTTTCCCTCTCCCTCTGTGAACTCAGTCTCATTCGCTCTCTCACTCTCACTCAAATAAATAAAATATTTAAAAAATAAAATAAATTTACTAGGGGCACCTGGCTGGCTCAGTCCGTAGAGTATGCGACTCTTGATCTTAGGGCCGTGAGTTGAGGCCCCACGTTGGGTATAGAACTTAACTAAAAAAAAATTTTTTTTTTTAAATTTTACTCTAACTTACTTTTTTGCTTAGTGCCAGGCATTAAGTGATACCAAGGTGAACAGTTGTTTTCCCTCAAGGAGCTTATGGTATGCTGAAGACAATGCTGTTATAAAAAAGAAAAAAAAAGAGGCACAAGATGCTCTAGAAGTACAAAGAAAGGGGACACCTGGCTGGCTCAGTCGGCTAAGTGTCTGACTCTTGATTTCAGCTCAGGTCATGATCTTGAGGTTGTGAGATCAAACTCCACAACAGGCTCCACGCTCAGTGGGGAGTCTGCTCGGGATTCTCTCCCTTCCTCTCCCTCTGCCCCTCTGCACTGTATGTGCTCTCTCTCTCTCTGTCTCTCTCAAATAAATAAATGAATATTAAAAAAAAAAAGAAGTATAAAGGAAGGATATTACAGAGGAGAGTCATGGAAAGTTTCCTTGAGGAAAAACTTGAACTTAGTTTGAAAAACAGGACCTAGCCCATGACAAGGGAAGATGAGGTAGAAAAGCAACATTCCAGTCAGAGTAAAGCCTTGTGCAAAGGCATGGAAGCAAAAGAAAATAATGTGTGTTTGGAAAAATAATTTGGTGTGACTAGAGCATAGAGTACGAGTAGGGAGAGGGAGGCCAAATCCAGATCATAAAAGATTCTTCTATGCTGATTAAGGAGTTGTGACTTTATCTGCAGGTAGTGGAAGCCACTGAAAGTCAAGTTTAAGCAGTGGCGTGATGAAGACAAATTTATGTTTTAGATAGATCCCTCTGGTTATGCCATGGATGATGGACTGGAGGATGTCTGGGGTCAGGAGAGCAGTTATAGGGCCAAAACAAATCCAAAAGAAAAATGGCAAGAGTCTGACCAAAGTCAGTGCCCATGAGAATAAAGAGATGTGGTAGGGGGAAAGGGAAGTGGGGAGAGGGATGGACGTAGGCACTCTTCAGGAGATAGAAGCAACACAGTCTGGTGCTGATTGAATGTAGAAAATGAAGGCAAGGAATAGAAAAGATGACTCCCTGTGATGTGGATGAATGGGGAGGTGATAGTGGTGCCATTCATTAATATAAGAAACATAGGAAAAAAGCCAGGATGTGTTGGTGAAAAACAAGGAATATATTCTGGACAGAATGGTGTCTGGGAATTAAGGAAACCAGAAATTCTAGCTTTTTACCTTGAAACAGATGTGCTTGCTATGGAAACTTGATCCAAGGCTTTTATATAGTGTTCCTGTACCATTTTTTCCTAATTGTCATTAAAGATACATATTATATATGTTATAGACAGATATATATATCCATATTTCAATTTTCTATAATAAATTAAAATCTTTCATACTCTAATACTTTAAAAGGGAAATTTTAAATCAAGTAATTTGAGAGCTTGGAGCATTAGAAATAATCTAATCCAGACCTTCATTTCATAGATGTAGATCTGAAACCCAAATTGTTTAAGTAACTTGCCCAAGTTTATGGAGTAAATCAACAATAGTACCTGGATTAAAATCCAGATAACCTGACTCCTGCCTGAGTGTGCATTTTATATACCATCTGCCTTTAAAAACGTGTAAAGGAGGGAAAGACATGTAAAGGGAAAAATTAAGCAGGCACTTATATTTTTAAAATTTCATGACTCTGAATTTTTTTGGGTGTCCGGTGGGTATAAGTGAAGGCGAGTGTATAAAAGAGAGGTGCCAGGCTAGTAAACTATATTTTGGCATAGGAAACATGTCATTCATTTACGTGAAGAGAGAACGACTTTCCCGGGTCTTGACCCAACTCTGGGTTGTATATATGATTGATCACTTTTAGTAGCCACAAAAATGTGGTCTTAAGAGAATCATAACCAGGAAAAATTATTGCAGAATTTGTTCATATGGGATATTCTGGCATGCCCTTGATAGTTAGCTTCTCCCTGTGCTTCAGTGGCGGTATTGGTATAATTCTGCTGGAGGTGAGATAACAAACGTCCCCTCACATTCTTGTCAATAGCTGAGAGCTTCTCCCTATCAAACAGAAATAATATTTACAGGAAGAAATGTAGTCAGAGGTAAACGCCATCAGAGTATTTACCAACTCTATTGAAATGATTCATCTATACATATCTATTTCCTGCAAGACTCAACTCTTTGTACACGTAATATCTGGTACCAGGCTTAGTACATAGGATGCATTTATCGTGTATTTGCTAGGACTAAATTGACATGATGCTGGATTAATAAACCTGAACTAATTTTAGAGTCTGGCTCTGTTTTTTGCCCTTTGTGAGGTGATGCATAGAAAGAATAAAATCAGGGGGTGCTGAGGCTCAGTGACTGAGGAGCCGCTAGCTGGTGGATATCAGTGCTGGGAGGTAAGTATAGGGTCCAGAAAGCAAAGTCAACAGCCCAAAAACTGATGGAGCATGAACTGGTATTATAAAAGGGGGGCCTCAAACCAGGAGCCCATAGAAGTGAAGCAAGTAGCAGAAACCAAGGAATAGGGAAATGTGGGGTGGGCCAAAAATACTGGCAACCACTGTTGTTGGCTCAGCTTGATGATGTAAGTCTGAGTTTCCCCACACACTGAACACAGCCTGACATCTGACATTAATTAGTTGTGTCACCTTGTTTTCTATAACCTCTCTGAACCTCAGGCACCACATCTATAAAATGAGATTTTGGGAGCTCATAATACTTAATGTCTCTTCCAGCTTGCTTATTCTAATGGTTTTCTTTCTTCCATAAATAGTAAGTGCTCCTTCAGATACCAAAATGAGAAATGGGATCATGTCAAGCCTATCAGTACAGAAACTATTTCAAATGTCAGCTAAATAGATTGGTTGTCTAAAAAGACAATTTTACTTTGCCATTTGGTAAAAGAAGCAGTATACTGGGAGATCTAATAATAAAAATTCTTGCAAATAATATATTTGGCCTAAGCCATCTTTTTATAAAACCATAAGCCTAGATGTAGTTGCATTTTCTGTATTGCCACTGATTTATGAAACAATGATATTAGATAAAACTATCAACATTTAAGGCATTTTTTGCATTGTTTTACCTTTTTATTGCTTTCCCATATTTACCCTTTTACTTTATTTCACGGTTGTTTTGCCATAACTGAGTAATACCATATGCACCAACATTCAATGAGAGTCCACTTAATCTACAACATATTTTAAGTGAACAATGCCTTTGTCAATTTTTATAGGGCTTAAAATGTTTTTTTCCTTAAGATTTACATGGAGAAATTCTATTCTTTTGCTTTAAGATATGCTATTGTTTAAGAGAGCCCTTGAAGTGAAATGATAGAGAATGCATTTCATATGCAAGACATGTCATAGTATCACACAGATTTTGGTTCTCATGAACATGAAGCAGCAAGCATTTTGAAGGCCCACTAAGAAAGCTCTCTAAAAATTCTGTCTCATCATGGAAAGTGATACTATTCATTGGGCAAAAGACATGAGTAAGTGATTTATGAGTGAACTGCAAATGATTGATAATCTTGACTTGTTAAAAATATTTTTTCTCTACTTAATAATGCAACTTGTCACACGGTTGACTGTATATTTGCTTTCTTACCACCTATAACATTTCCCAGGATGTTATAGCCATAAATCTGTATGAAAATTATTAAATGAAAAATGAAAAATTATATATCTCTAAAGAAGTTTCTCCTCATCTGTTCTGTAGCCTTCATTTTATGTATTTCCTGCATGAATATTATGTGTTACCGGAATTTGTCTATGACATTCATGGTAGTGTGCTTGTGCTTGGTGAGGGACTATCCTCTAGAATGGAGCGCAACCTGCACGGTTATCTAGCCTCTTTCAAAGCAACATAACAGCCCTTTCACCCACTCATTGTGTGATCATAGACAATTTACATTAACTTCCCTGAGCCTGTTTCCTAATCAGTGAAATGAGGAAACAATACTGTGCCTAGACTGTTACAAGGAATCAGTCAGGTATTACCTAACTTTCGTAGAGGCTTAGCGTGCTGTTGTTATTGTTATTCTCTTTGTTATATTTTAGGATAGCTTGCAAGAAATAGAACGGGTAGAAGAAAACAAATATATTATAAATTGCATACTAAGCAAAAAAGGTAGGAATTGATGAAAGGATTTTTAATGACGCATTGCATTAAAAGTGCTAGCAAAGTGAACTTTCTACATAACTGGCCCTAGAGCCTCTCCCCTCCCTTCAGATTAACTTGGCCTCCAATATGGTGAAGCAGAATAAAGTAATCACCCTCTAGTGGTGCATGTTTTTCTCGAAGGAATGTGTAAATTAATTCTCAGTGAACTGGCTAAAAAGGAAATCAATCATTCATTCATTAATCAATCAATCAGTCAACCAGCCAACCAGTCCAATAACAGAGCAGTTCCCCCAAATCTGAACCTAGTGGAACATCAGAAGGTAGAAGTGAATCCTTTCTTTCATCTCTATCAAGTCACCCAAGGCCTCTGAGCTGCATCTCTTAAACCATAGAGTCAATACTCCCCATGTAGGTGTTAAGAATCCAGTCAATGTGTACGAAAGCTTTTTGTAAACACTAAATCACTTTACAAATTTAACATTATTTCTTTGCTTACACATCATTCATTGTTCATTATCTCATTTCAAATGGCATCCTACCTTCTCTTGCTGGTGTTTTGGCCAGTACTTTATCTAGAGTCAGACTCTAGAGTGGCAGTACAGTCAAATAATTTGATGCTTCCAGTTGGGAGTCTCCTGCTTTATAATCTCTCAGGTCCGTGGTCAGCAACTTCTAAGCTTAAAATTGACATCTTAGGTGTTTCTAAAATATTAAAACTTGAAGTAGCCATCATATTCTGCAAACGTATTTTTAAAACCAGTAGGGAATGTATGAGGACAATTGAATTTGTTACAAATTTTTCCTGAACCTGGCTGATATGACACATCAAGATGTATTTCACAGTTCTACATCTACAGAGGAATGTTTAGAGATAAGATGAAAGTAGCCTTCCTTATTAATCACACATTGTATATTGACTTCTGCCTCCCTCGTCAGCCTTTAAATCAACTACATCTGGTTTTTGCTTCTTAAATGTGCCATTATCTTTTTCATTAAAAGGCAGTTACTCTTAGAGAGAGCAGCCCCAGTTGATTAAAAAATAATTAACTAGAGTTATATACATGTTACTAATCATGGCAGCCCAAATAAGAATTTTAATATAGGTTGGAGACCTACTATATTGCTACAACAGGGTCAGCAGAATTGGGAGACTCTTTATGATGAATGCCTATATAAAGCAGTTATTTTGCTTTGCTGGTGTTAACTTTTACAGCTAAGAAAAACCATAATAATACAGAATAAATAGGAGCTGCCAAAGGTAGGATCACAAAGCAGCTGAACTTTAGTGTAGTAGCTCTATGCCAGAGGGTGTCCTTTATGGAGACTGAAACACATGATTATATTACACCCAGAGCAAGTTAAACTCTGGGAAATAACTCCCAGTAACCAACTGCATAAGAAATTGATGTATAGGGGCGCCTGGCTGGCTCAGTTGCTAGAGCATGCATCTCTTGATTTTGGGGTTGTGTGTGAGTTCAAGCCCCACATTGGGCATAGAACCTACTTAAAAAAGTGATGTATAATGATCAAGCAGATCTGTATTGGAGCTCACTGATTAGTGAATTCTCTCTCACTAGACAAATCTACATGGGAAACCAAGTTGTTATTTGAACTTTCTTGGTAAGCAGAGAATGTGACACTGAATAAATTTGGTGGTCTAGATCACTGCTACTCAAGGAAATTGTTGTCATTTTGCAAACAAGGTAAGAAGCTTGCTCCAGAATGTAAATTAAAGCTTTAGAGCATCACTTTCTTCATTGAGAGAGTCTTGCTCCTACACACACCCACCCACCCCCCCCCCACACACATACACACTCTATTTGTAGTACCAGTGTGCTTAGTGACAGATAATTTACATTCTGGCACAGTTTCTTCATTTCATGACAGACTATTCACAAACAGGTGTCATATAGGCAGTTATTCTGTGGACCAGACTTTGAGAAGCACTGGTCTTTGCCTAAATCAGTATTACATTGGGAAGTTTTTAAAATATATAGTTGTCTAGTATATACCCTTGAAAATTCTGATTCAGCATTCTGGTGTGTGGTACCTTCATCTGCATTTTAAAAATGCTTCTCGTATAGTTTTGATAAATATACAAGGTTGAGGAGCTACACGATAAAATGCACAGAGTAATTAAATAATGCTAAGATGAATAGGTTAGAGATTGAGAATGTGGGTTTTGGCATTGGGGTTACTTACTGTTTCTCGTGGGCAAATTGTTCTGGATTTTCTAGGCCTCAATAGTCTCACTTAAAAGCAGCTATAACAATACCTACCACATAAGCTTGTTGTAAGTTTTAAGTACTGTTATGAAAAGAAAGCACTTAGTTCAGTGCTATCACATAGACAATTGATAAATGTCAGCTATGTATGGTGGGTATCACCTCCATGATGGAGAGGCACCTGCCATTTTTGAGAATATACCCATTCATAACTTCCCAAAAGAAAGTTATAGGATGTTATGAGGAAAAGGGAAATATGATGCAGAATCCAAAACAACAGATGTCTGATGCTCTGACCTACCCTCTTTTCCATTACCTTTCTATTGTTAATTAGATATGTTAGTGCAATTGGAGTAAAGCCAAGATACAGACCTTGCGTTTTGTCAAGATAATTTCTAGATATCTATTCTAACCTATGTTGTATTCGTTTTATAACAGATACTTGTAGGTTGATTTTTCCCCCCTCTACTACTAATTTCAGAATAAAGAATGGAGTTACTTTATATTGACTAAGGACATAGTCAGAATTTATTAATAACAATATGAGTTTGACTCTAACCTTTCATTTTCTTTCACTTGGGGCAGATTTATGTTTGATAAATAGAAATAAGCAAAAGATGGTGTTAGAAAGTGAGCTGCCAAAGTTTCACAAAGGGGAATTTAGCTTTAGACTATATTTATTACATGACAATAATGTTACTATGGATTATAAAATAGTGGATGTATTATGGTCCACTAAATCAGTAAAAATCACGTAGCTGTTAATGATTTGGAACCCAGTTCGTGAAACACAACTTGGCAGAGCCATCAAGTGGTTAAGAGTGTTGGTATGAAAGTTAAGGGCTTTTGTACTCAAATCCAAGTCTGGCTGTTTTTGCGGTGTGTGGCCTTGGACCTGACTTCTCTGGGATGCAATTTCCCCATATGTGTAATTGGGTAATAAAATGTAGTCACCACACTGTGGTGGGGGAGAATTAAGTGCACTGACAGGGAGCTGTAGGCTTCTTCTGTATTTTTCAAGCAGTGCTTATGCTCGGCTTTATTCTCTGCAGTGCCTAGCAGCCTCCCTCTAGTAAGTCACTTAATAATTCTTCCCAGCCCCCATGGTACAATTTATTTTCCAACCATAGTATTCCCTAAGATGGCACCATAGAGGACTAAATGTTACCCAAGGTGAGGAGGGCAAATGTTGCCTTATGGGTCATACTTTCAGTGCCTTTTTATTTTAGTTTAGTTTAGTTTTTTGAGCTTTCAAAGGAGCACTGAGAATGGCGTTAGCCAGCTCTGTGGCTCTGCAGCTCATTTCGTATCCTGTTGCCCGTACTTTACTATTCCCTTCAAAGCTTACGTTTTGGGCATGTGCCCTCCTGCCACTCCTTGTGTAATTCCCCTAACCCAGCATGGCCTTTTACTTTTCATTGCAGAAATGAAAGCAGGAGGCTGAATTTTTCTCAGAGATGAGTGGGCAATATGGTATAATGAAAAGACCAGAGAACCAAGATTTAGATTTAAATGATCGTGCGAACACTGCTGCATTCTTGCTGGGTGACCGGGGGCTCATCATTGACCTTTGACTGATTCTGTTTCCTCAGCTACAAATAAAAACAAACAAACAAACAAAAAAACCCCACAAAAAACAATGAGGCCATCTGTGCCTAACTCACATCTTTGCTGTGAGGGTTGAAGGAGTTGCAGAAAATAAGGAAGCACTATCCAAGTACAAATTTTCCGATGATTATATGTATGTATCAGTATATTAGGAGTTTGTTAGCAACTGGGTTCCTGTGTGCTCTGCTCCCATTTCCCCAGCTCCCAGGAACACAGAGGATCCCTGCCAGATGGCTGATTTGCCAGCTGTGTCTTGTTTTGTCATTGTAAATATTACATGCTCCGAGAGACTTTGCTTATAATGTAGTATGTTTTGTCCTTTATCTCCTGCAGATTGAGAACTACATTGTGGAAAATATGAAGTCGGAGATGGCCCAGATACAGCAGAATGCTGTGCAGAACCACACGGCCACCATGCTCGAGATAGGAACCAGCCTCCTCTCTCAGACCGCAGAGCAGACCAGAAAGCTGACAGATGTTGAGACCCAGGTATACCCCTGGGCCAGAGTCGACAAACTCTTAACTGAGAAGATTTTTTCCCCTTTAGCTTACTCCATAAACACAGAGCACATTTCACCACTGAGATTGGGGAAACATATACATTTTTGTTTATTGGTAATAACAACAACGACTGCCTGACACGCTCACTATGCATGTTTCTTTTGATTTAACGAGGGTTGGTATATTTAGCTTTGCATGTGTTTGCAAAAACAGGACTGGTAAAGAACTTAATCAGCATTGAAATTCAAATAAACACTGCAGCTACCAACTGTGATATATGTGTCAAACAAAATAGCCATTTGGGTCAAATTGGTGCCTTTGATGTGCGTTTTTGACCTGTCCTGCTTCATCTCTGGTAATACACTGGCCACAAGGGCACCTGCAGAGGTTTGGTGCAGTCAGTGGACAGGCAGGAAAACCCAAATGAACTGATCAGCAATGTGTAGATTTTTTTATTCAGCATGATTTTATAATGAGAAGTCAATTAAAACTCTTTTTCTACATAATATCTAAATCATCCTACCACGGACAATAACATACTTCTTTATGTACAGTCATACTTATTTCAGTACAAATCGGTAAAATGCCCTTTAATCATCAGTCACAAACCTACCATTACAGTTTAGTGAAAATATTTTTGATGATTTGAAGATGATCTCTTGGTCCTCTTTTCACCGTAGAAATGGTTATTCCATTTATCATTCTGAAACGCAGAGGGTGAGTCTACCTCAGTGTAATTGATTTCCGGAAGCAAAGCTGAAATATATTGTTAAAAGATAAACTGAGGCTCCTCGAAATGTTCAAGAACTTATTTGGGCATGCATCAACTCAAGTTGAGCAGTGCTTAGCTGAAAGTGGTTAGGAACGGTCTACTGTGTGAGCTAAGGGAAAGGTCGGTATAGAGAAAATGCAGAAGCAAAGCAAGGAAATTATTTGATTGACTATAGCCTAAGCAGTTGCCTTATTTGAGGGAACCTTCTTGGCTGTAATTGATTGTTCCTAACTTTCATTTTCTTGGATTCAAATGCACTGACTCTGGCTTAGGCTTTGATTTACTTATGTAGGTTACCAAGGCATTAGAGCTACTCAGTCTAATGGCCTCCTTGTTTAAATATTTTATATTTATATAAAACAATATAAATATTGTTAAAAAACAATAACAATTATAAATAAGATGTAACATTATTTCTATTTTATTTCATTTCTGTTAATGGCATCATAGATCATATAATGATATTTAAAGATAAAGAACAATGACAATTTATATGGATAGAGAATTATTATTAGACAGACAACTTTCCCAGGTACAAATGATGTTTATGAGAACCATTTAAAGCAGACAGAGATCAGAAAAGTTTGAGCAGTTTTCTCATATTGATATAGCTAGTAAATTGAGTCTGGCGCTCAGATGGAGGCATTCTCATTTCTTTCCTTTTCTATCCCTCTTGATTAGTAATGCTAATAATTAAATAAGCACTTAATAAGAACTAAATAAGAACTTAAATGTGGATTACATTGGGGCAGTAAAACACATGGGCTTTGGAAAATATTTTTTGCTGCACGCTATCATCAGATAACCACAGGCGATGGGGGAGGGAAGACCACGTATTATAACTAAAAAGTATGAGACTTTATTTTATCATTTATCATCATACCAAGCAAGCTTGGTGATCCGCAAACATTGACTTCTGGTGGTATAAATGATATGAGTGTATTTTCTCTTGTTTTCATAAGAACAGAATACTCACCATCTCCTACAAAGCACTCTATATATTCAAAAACTGGAACAACACAATTAATACTGCCATACCTGAGTGAACATTTGAAATTTTTGTGCATTTATGTTATGAATTTTAATGACCTACATGGCAGGGTTTTATTTTTTCTATCCCGTAAATCCTTTTTGAGTTGTTTTTGTTCTCTTTTTACCTAGGAATTGGAGTTGTGGAGGGGCAGGGCAGGGGGGAATCCCGCTGTTAGCATACTAATCTCCACAAACCATTAAGATGCATGCTGTATAAGATTTTAAGAGGTAGCAACTTGTTCTGGATCCTTAAGACTAAGAGATATGTACTTCATGGAAAATAGTAGAGAAAATTCATAGGAAAAAAAACCTCTCTATGAGGAACGGCTAAAACTAAATAATCCTTAAAGGCTAATGAAAGTTTATTAGATGTACCAAGAAGAATTTTAAGATAGCTAAAACCTGGAAAATATCTTAAAAAATCACAAATCTATCAGAGCTTGCAATGAGAGGGAGGTAGAAAAGGAAGACAATGGTTCCAACCAGCTGTGTCCTACCGTAAGAAGTAAATCCTGGGTGTTCTTTTGATCATTTTAATGTCTTCCAACTGTCTGTACTGTCTGTAAAGCTGCAGTGCTCCAAAACATTTTCATGCAAATATATATACATGCGATATTTAGTCGAACCTTTGCGACAGAACATGTTCTACTTAGACATAACCACTCAAGTGCACTCAAGTACAGGTGCAGGAACAAGTTACAGAATGAATCCTAAATTATTCCTTAATCTAAATGAACTCTATCCTTGTATATTAAGTATTTATATATATTAAAAAAAGACCAGGAAATCCTTCTGTGCTATGCAAGTCTGTTCCTAGGTTTTTGCTCCCATATTAATCCTGCCTTGTTTCACATAGGTATGTGTTGCTTTTCTTAAACTGACTTCAGGTTCTCAGTTTTTTAGGAACTTACAAGGGCTTTGCAATGCATTTTCGTGTTCTTTTACATGATGATGTTATAAAGATAAGTAACTTATTGCTTTCCGGTCCTCTCTCTCTAGACCTTCTAGACTTAAACTTAGCAAAAGGTGGTAGAAACATGGTTTTGCTGCAGTGCCATTTAAAAACACTTGTGTGTTCAATAAGCATCCTAATCAGAAAAGAAACAGATAATGAGCACACCTAAGTAACCCTGCTGGCCAAGGCAGGGAGAATCAGGCGCCAACACCATGCCCGTCCCTTCCTCCTTAGTCTCACTTGCAGTGCTTTTCTCACTCTGTTATCAGTTTGTGCCGACATCTCCTTTACTTCCAGTTCCTCTTTCTGAGTGCACACTATGAAGGGGTTAGTTTCAGACATTATTCATGTCCCTTCCCGACATGTAAGTCCATTTCTGGCTTCTACCACAGGCCAGTTTTGATTAGAGGCACACTAATAGACAAACTACATGAAAATTCACCTCTCATAATTGGTGTACAGCTCTGTTCCAAGGAATTTTACATATATTAGCTATTTAATAATTTAATAAAAATCTTAGGGGGTTGGGGCGCCTGGGTGGCTCAGTCATTAAGCGTCTGTCTTTGGCTCAGGTCATGATCCCAGGGTCCTGGGATCGAGCGCTGCATCAGGCTCCCTGCTCAGTGGGAACCCTGCTTCTCCCTCTCTCACTCCCCCTGCTTGTGTTCCCTCTCGCTGTGTCTCCCTCTGTCAAATCAATAAAAATCTTTAAAAAAAAAATCTTAGGGGGTAGGTACTATCACCATCCCTCATTTATAGATGTGAAAATTGAAATCTAGAAAGGAGAAGCAATTTGCCCTGGGTGAAACAACTAATAGTAAATGTTAGAGCAAAGTTTTAACCCCAGGAAGTCTAGCATGAGTCTAATGGGTCCAAGCGGAGAGTAAGGTGGAAATCAGATAAAACAAAAGTAATGGGAACCTAACAGTAACACTGAATGTTTTCTGTAAATGGTAAAGACACTGATGCTGTTGCTGTTGCGCTGATGGCACCACCAACTATTGTCATGTCACCACGTAACTACACATCATCTCATGTGATCCTGGAATCCTTTGTTGTCCTTGCCACTTGCTGGCTGTGTAACTATGGGGCAGTTCCTCAGATGCTTAGGCTACATTTCCTCTAATTTCCAATTATTTATATAGGAACCATTGTGTTAAGAATGGGATTTAACCAAATACTAAAAGGCATATTTTGGGTATGTCCTTAATGCAAGAGATTTTAATAGGTATGGTATAAAATACAACCATAAGTAAAACAATCCTTATCCTCAGTGATCTTAATTGAATTAATGTGGCAAACTTGTCTAAACCATTTCTTTCTTAACTTTCCATCAAATTAATTAGCTGTGGAGCCTTTTCATATAGCCATAAAAATGCATCTTTCCAATCTCCTACTGTGGGGATTTCATTGACCAATGGTCCCAGCTGCTGTGCTCTGAAATCCATCAATGTGTTGGTGCAGAGGGCACAATTCCCAGTGGCCACTTCTAGCCAGTGACACATTGTGGGTAGCAATACTTAGACCTGTTCCTGGGAACTGTTGGATTCCACTGACATATGACTTTGGCTAACGGCTCTCCTTTAGCCTTGCTGAACTTTCTCACAACTGCCCTGGAGGCTAAGATTTTCACTCAATCTCCTTTCCTTCCCTTTCTTCTTTACTATGATTAGACCTGCATCCAAGTCAGAAGGCTCCTAGACAACTTTGTCTTCTTCCCAATTTTCCCTTATAGGCATTTCCCCTAGTAAATTTCTTGCATATCTAATCTCATTTTATCATCTGCCTCTCAGAGGTCACGAACTATCACACCTGTTTGGACTTCAATTGTACAATTGCAAATTTAAGCCAGTTCAGGAATAGTTTAATCAATGAGCATCAGTCTCTAGACCGAAATGGATTTGAAATGGCAGCTCTCAGAGTTGAGCCAATGGATCTCTTTAACTTGAAGAGAGAAGAGCTGAATAAATATTTAACCTTGGCCTAGTTAAAATGGCAGTAAAATAAATTTGCTAATGGGTCATCCAAAGAAAATACCACGGTAATTAACTTTCTCACAAGGTCTGGAAGAAGTGTTTGATGACCCATTCGGAGAGGTCTCAGTGAACTATGACCCACAGGTCAAATTTGAATTGCAATCTCTTTTTGTAAATAAAGTTTTTATTGAACACAGCTACACTATTCATTTATATGTTGTATATGGCTGCTTTCCCAATAAAAAGGCAGAGTTGAGTAGTTGTACCAGAAACCATATGGCCCACCAATCTATTTACTATCTGGCCTTTATAGAAAAAGCTGGCCAACCCTTGTATTAGGATACAAACTTCAACAGAGCAAGGATTTTGTCTGTCTTGTTCACTGTTCCATCCTTAGGATTTAAAACAGCATTTAGTACAACAGCTCTTAGTAAATCCTTCTAAAATGTTGATTACATGAACTAATATTAGTCCCTCAGTTTCTGTAGATTTCAACCTGATGCTCCTAAGACCAAAGGTAACGTCCTAAAGGTTGTATATTGATTGTTATATATATCCATCAATAGCTAATGGGTCAGAATAGGACTTTGAATGGAAACACTCTACTGCAAAGTTGTTCCGACCGACTAAGAACACTGGATGACAGCGTATTCTCTGTATTCTAAGGAGCAAGAGAAATTTGGCCACTTTCTTGCTTCATAGTGCTAGTTTAGTGTTGGAGTGGAGAGAGAAGTCGGATGCCATTAGCTGTAACAAGCAGATGTCATGGTGCTATGAAAGAAACCGTTTTGATAGCAGTTGTTATTGACTGAGGGGAGGTCCCTTTTTTAGCCAGAGAAAAGCTGCTTGTATATAGCTACATGAGCTTATAGGAAAGAAGTCAGACGCCAGAGACTGACTACCTGGATTCCGATCTGACTCTTCTGTGGATTAGCTCTGTGATATAAGTGCTGTCTCTACTAAACTACATAACCCAATGAGATTTTCATTATGTTATAAATATAGTATTTATTTGTATATATTATAAATAAAATATAAAATATTACATACAATAATTATGTAGTATTAATTCTATACATTATCATGACTAAGATTAACAGTAATTCTCTCAAATTAATTTATCTTTCACATTCAAATTTCCTCAATTGTTCTACCCAAAATTTTATAGGCATTTTAACTTTTAAGACCCTTTTAATTTAGAGTAATCTTCCAGTTTTTTTTTTCTTGAGGTTTTTAAGAAACCAGACCAGTTGTTTCGTATACTGTCCCATATTCCTTAACTTTTCTGAGTATTTCTTTATGATATGTTTTAATTTACTCATTCATTCCCCATGGTTTTTCTTTAAACAGGAAGTTAAGTCTAAAGGTTCAATTAGATTGAGTTGAACATGGTGGTGGGAGTACTTCATAGAATTACTCATTACTTCCTATTGCATCTCATCAGGAAGCACAAATGCCAGCTTGCCACACTGTCAGTAATGCTATGGTTTTTTAAGATTTTATTTATTTATTTATTTATTTATTTGAGAGAGAGAGAGAGAGAGAGAGTGCATTCGAGCAGGAGGAGGAACAGAAGGAGAGGGACAAACAGACTCGGAACTGAGCATGGATACAACTAATATCCATGTGGGGGGCGGGGGGCTGATCCCATGACCCTGAGATCATGACCTGAGCCAAAAGCAACAGTTGGACATTTAACAGACTGAGCTACCCAGCCACCCCTCTCAGTGATGCTGTTTTAACTCGGTTAGGGTAGAGGCCTCCACATCTCTCCATATTAGTTGTCCACTTTCCTCTTAGAAATTAACAGATAACCTGGAGAGTGGTACTTTGTCACACTGCCATCACTGACCAAATTAATTATTTCAATCAATTTTGTAAAATGGTGATCTTCTGATTCTTTGAACATGTAGCAGCCTTTATTTTTCTGTAAAAACCTAATTGCGAAGGCATCATACTTTGTGTTATATTTTTCATTTGAAAAACATAATTAAAGTAAAAGGAAGTACAAACTACAAACAAGGCTGATTTCAAAGTTAATATGCTGGTGAAAGAAAATTTCTTTTGAGGGAGATTGTCCTTTTAAGGAAGATCAGAGGCACTCTTTAAAATATTAAAGGGAAGCTGGCTGAAGTTCTCTAACTCACTTGGTTTGGTCTGAGAAACTAGTCATTTTTATTTTTAAATTTTAGGGTTTTTTTTAAGATTTATTTATTTTGAAAGAGAGAGAGAGAGAGAGAGAGCAGGGGGAGGGGCAGAGGGAGAGGGAGAGAAAGTCTTCAGCAGACTCCACATTGAGCATGGAGCCCCATCTGGGGCTCGATTTCACAACCCCGAGATCATGACCTAAGTGGAAACCAAGAGTTGGAGGTTTAACCAACTGTGCCACCCAGGTACCCCAATTTTAGTTTTTTGTTTTTTGGGTTTTTTTTTTTAATGAAGAACTAACATTTTGGAGTCCGTAAATCCTTAGTTTCAAGTCTTATATCTTCCTTACTCTGTAGTATATGCTGCAGAATTTAAGTTTTGAAATTGTTCCTTGGGGGCTTTTTTCACATGCTCTTTGCTCTCCTTTTTTCTTTTCCCTTTCCTTTCCTTTCCTTTCCTTTCCTTTCCTTTCCTTTCCTTTCCTTTCCCCTCCATCCCTCCTTCCTTCCCCCCTTCCCTCACCCTTCCTTCCTTCCTTCCTTCCTTCCTTCCTTCCTTCCTTTCTCTTTCTTTTTCTTCTTTCTTTCTTTCTTTCTTTCTTTCTTTCTTTCTTTCTTTCTTTCTTTCAGAGATGTGCTTTGGAATATGTTTAGGCTAAAGAATAAAATGCCTTTTGTCACTTTAATGGAACACTTAGGTTATTGCTAAGCAGCAAGTTTCATAGACAGTTTATCATAGTTTCCTATGAAACTATAGTTTCCGTTGTTCATTTTTTAACTTCAGGCCTCTTTTAACATATCAGCAGAGAGGGAATTGAAATAAAGCAGCTATTTGGTCAGGGTGATGGGGAAAGAAGGGAAGGAATTGCCATTTGTGCTCAAAAGTGGCCAGAGGTGCCCTGTCATCTGCCCTGGACTAAGTGAGATTTGGGATTTGTCTCCCTCCTTCTCCTACATTCAGATGCTGCTTTAGATTTAGATTTTAGATTGTTATCACTGAAGTCCCACTTAACATTCACGTGGCCTGCTACCTTCTGTCTGACAATGACCCAACTTGAAAAATAACTCACTGTCCATCATCTAGCATATCATCCAGCAAATAGCTCTGACTGTGCCAGTGTGCCAGACCCCATGCTGGGCATTGGCAATATGGAGGCTCCGGATGGAATAGTCCTCCCTCTGTGTAACTGACATCCTCATGGGGTAGAGAAACAACAAATGAGCAAATTGGATACTTTCCAATAGTGATGATTTTTTAAAGATAATCCAATAGGATGACTTGATGGGGGATGGTGGGAAGTTATATTACAGACAGTGGCCAGGAGGGCCTCCCTAAGCAAGAATTGAATAAGAAATCAGCCATGCATCTGGGAAGATGTGGGCAACTGCAAATACAAAGGTCCTGAGGTAGAAATGAATTTGGCATGTTGGGGTGGCAAAAAGGAGGCCAGTGTGGTTAGAGCATAATAAACAAGGATGGGAGTGGCAGGATGAGATCTGAGAAGTAAGCAGGGTTCTGATCATGTAGGACCTTCTGGGCCAGGCTAAAAACTTTGGAATTTATTCTGATTGCCAAGAGAAGCCATTAGCATATTTAATATTGGCAATGACATAATGTGATTTATATTTTTATTTATTTTTTATTTTTTAAGGACTTATTTATTTGAGTGAGACATGAGCAGGGAGAGGAACAGAGGGAAAGAATCTCATGCAGACTCCCCGCTGAGCAGGGAGCTGAGGCAGGGCTCAATCTCACAACCCAGAGATCATGACCTGAGCGGAAATCAAGAGTCAGATGCTTAACCAACTGAGCCACCCAGGCGCCCATGATTTAGGTTTTTAAAAAGATCATTCGAGACTATGGACTCTGAGAAACAAACTGAGGGCTTCAGAGGGGAGGGGGTTGGGGAATGGGATAGCCTGGTGATGGGTAGTAAGGAGGGCACATATTGCATGGTGCACTGGGTGTTATATGCAACTAATGAATCTTCAAATTTTACATCAAAAAAAATAAAAATTTTAAAAAAAGATCATTCTGGTGTCATGTAGCAAACAGACTGGAGGTAGGACAAAGTGGAGAAAAATTAGGAGCTGTTGTAGTCTCTGCACTTAGATATAGACAGCTTCAGTTTCAGTTTTAGGTAGTTCTATTCTGTTCTCAGTGTTCTCTCATGTTCTCAGACATGAAGAAGAACAGTTTTTGGTATTTGAGAATCTCAGAAAGTGTGATGAGAGAGTTTAACTGCATGTAATATGCCTGATTCAGTGAAACATAGTACCTTTCATTCAGTCAGTCAATACTGAATGTTTTCTCTGTGCCAAACACTGTTCTGAGTGTCACCAAAAGATCCAGATGCCTATCCCCCATTAATTTTTTTATGAATGATAATTCTGGTTAACAAAAAACTTGCCTGGACAAAAAAATATGTTTGTCTGTTCAGAGTCACCTCTTGTGTATCCCCAGTCTTTAGGTTCTCTACCATTTTGTCTTCTGTGCTACTCCTAATCCTGTCTTCAAATCCCAGTTCCTCTTGCTCCCGTTTTTCCTCAAATGAAGTGACTCAGAATAGGAAAATATTTTTTTAAAACTCTAAACCCCTCCACAAGTCTAAGTATTGATTAGTAGTAGTAACTTTTAGACTGGCTTTCAGATCTTTATTTATGACAATTGTAAAAATGAATCCTAGGACCTTAGAACTTTTTATAAACACAAACGCCCCATCTCACCATTCTCTCCCCAATTCCTTCACCCTCTGCCTCACACCACCCCCAGCAGGGTTGGGACTTGGGTAAGAAGAGGGATCAAGTCATACAGAGCTAAATAATATATGTGCAGAAGCAGATCCTATCTTTATTTTAAAATTATGCTATGTTCAACATAGATTATTTGGAACTAATTTTGATCTTTCAGAATGTTGCATTAAAACATTATCTTTTTGACACCTCCTTAAATTTTGCAATTGAGGCAGTTGCTTCCCTCATCTCACCCTAGCCCCTGTCCTGGTCCCTTGCAAATACACCCCCTTCCCCCACAACCTCTTGTAACCCAAGTCCAGCCCTAGTCGTATGTTTTGAAAAGGTTATGCGCATCTGATATAATCCCAGGTTTCAACCGGCTGCAGAAAAGGAGGAAAGCTCTAATGATGTCATTTTTAGAGGTGGACCTTTAGACTGATATTGACTCTCCAGAAGGTTTTCCAGCTCCCTTTCAATAAGTAGTTCTAAGAAAAGTTTGGTGATTGTAAAAGTTTCCAGATGACGTAGGAAGCTTTTAAAGCTAATTATACTTTTTTCCTTGACCTTTTTATCTCCCTTAAAGAATAGCGGGGTGGGGCACGGACAGAACAGAGACAGAGAGGAGCAAAGACATTGGCACAGTTTGAAGACATCTTCTAGGAATGCAGTGTGTAGTGTTTGCTTGGAGGATGGGTAGGTTTGGGTTCATGGCTCACAGATTCATGTTACATTAAAGCCTGGCTAGCAACATGAGTCTTGTGATTCAAGATTAGTTGAATATTTATAGCTTCTAGAGCTCCTAGTGCAGCGCAGCTGAGAGGATAACTACAATCTGTCTTCAGTGCAATCTGGGTTCCTGGTCACTTCATTTCCTCAGATTAAGACCCAGGACGGTTTAACTGACCCTTTAGTTTTCAGTATAGATAGAGCATTAAAATTAGAGTCGCACTGTCTGGGTTCAAAACCCAGTTCTTCCCTTGGTTCCTGTGTGGATTTTGGCCTGTGTCTGAACCTCTGTTTCTTCGTATATTAAGTGATGGTAGCAACTCCTCCATTAGCATGTGCCCATGTCTGTGAAATGATATGATATCTGGAAGGGCTGGCGTGACCTAATGTGATAAATATGCAATAACTCTGTGGTCCTGAATCTGTCTAAACTATGTCAAGAGTTGTTTGCACATTTATAATTGGTTTTTGTAAGGTGAGAGAGCAAAGTGGGCATACTTTACTTGCCTATTAGTTATTAGTTATATACAATATCTAAGACCTTGTACTAATTCTTATCTTAGAGATTTAGTATTGGGGATAATATATATATATAAAGCACCTAGCACAGTAGAATGTCTTAGGGATTCAGGACATGAAAATTTAAATATGAAAATGGATTTAACCACTCAATTTTCCCATTCAGTTGCAACCACAATCTCAAATGAATGTCATGTTTAAGACACATTGCAAAGCATTAATTAGTAGAATGTAGACCATTTAATTAATTATTCTGGAAGAAATACTATTTTAAAAGAAAACACAACGAAATAAAACAAAAATTCTTTTCACTCTTTGTGATTAAAGTTTGAAATGTTTTTATCTCTTATCTTTTATCTCGAGGTACTAAATCAAACTTCTCGACTTGAAATACAACTGCTAGAGAATTCGTTATCAACATACAAGCTAGAGAAGCAGCTTCTTCAACAGACAAATGAAATCCTAAAGATTCATGAGAAAAACAGGTGAGGATTGTCATATTCCAAATATCTACATATGTACTTATTTTTATCCTTCACCTCTCTGTCAACTCTTAAAAGATGGAGGTGGTTTGCAAAAAAAGGAAATATAGAGACAATTTAATATAATACAAATAATACTGTTGCTTACAGTCTTGAAATATTTGCTTTTTATAACTTTTAGCACTGATTTATCTAATGTTCAGTTGTTCAAATCTCACCATATCCACAAGAATTGATTCTGTGACTAAATTCAGTGACACAAAATATTGACAGTTTTCAGCCAGATGACATCTATAGCAATAGAGAAAAAAATAGTCTCTGAAACTCTGTAGCTTG
Organism: Ursus maritimus; assembly: GCF_017311325.1. Taxonomy (NCBI): domain Eukaryota; kingdom Metazoa; phylum Chordata; class Mammalia; order Carnivora; family Ursidae; genus Ursus; species Ursus maritimus. The sequence goes on along the minus strand of NW_024427107.1, from coordinate 50,860,539 downwards.
AATTGTCACTCTACGTGCTCTTAAGCTTGTACAGAGCTATGAGATTGTTGAATTCAGAGATTTTGCACCAGAGAGAAGCAAATTTTATTTTTCCCAGAAAATTATTTACCTATGAAGCTGATTCAAGAGTTGCTCACCATCCCCTTCCCCACATTTAAAGCCATTTACTCGGAATATAATAGATTTCTTTGTTTAGTTTTATAGATGTATTTTATAAACTATGAATCATCTCAGGTAAGTGAAATGGGACTTAGAGATCTTGAAATGACATATAGACTATTCATTTTGAAGTCATTGACATTCATGATGGCCGATTCAGTCAAAGCACTGACCTCTCTAAAACAAATGTATTGCTTATTAACTGACTCCTGGCCATTGGGATGGCTTGAAGAGGTTTCAGTTCTTATGCATTATATTGATTTAAAGACCATTGTGTTGCTAGAAACTAGTTGAATATCTTATGTCATTGGAACTAGAGTTTCCACCATATTCCAAACCAGGAAGGCACCAAGAGGACTGCTAGTGCTCCTACTTTATAGATGAGAGGACAGACTCGGTAGAAGTGAGTGATTTGTCCAAGGTCACACAGCTTGCTAGTGGTACAACTGGGAATGTAATCCAGGCTTCTTTCTTCCTAGTCCTGCTCTTTGCATTGCAGCACATGGTTTCTCAATACTATTATCTGCAACCTAAAAGGATTCCCCAACTTTACACTGAAAGTGGCCCTTAATGACAGCAATTATAATGAAGCTTTTCTATGAAGAAGATAAACCTGGCTGTTGATTTAGAGTCTGAAAGGGGTCACGCATGCTCTATGACTTGTGTTTCTAAGTTTTACATTTATTTATCTTTGTACTGTGTCATGGGGTAAACTGTATAACTATAAATAAACTTGACAGGACTTGACCCTGAACTGGTTGCATAATGAAATGTTTTGGAATTGAAAATCCTGCTGAAAAGTACCATTTATCCTACTGCTGTTCACAGTAACCAGACATAGACATGGAGCAGGTATACTTTACATCAACCATCCCTTGGTTTTAGGGTCCCACCATGCTTTAATGTTGTTGCTAAAAGTGAACCCCTTTATAGTCATATATTTTAAGATGCTATTGTGAAAGCTTTGTCTAGGAATAAATAAGTAAAATATTGTCAACTTTACCTTATTTTTTAGGTTATTTGTTTTCATAATTACATAAATAACATGCACTTATTGGAGAAAAAGGAGAAAGTACACAAAATAAAATTAAAAATCACAATCCTGTCACATTGAGAAGTCTGCATGTGTCACTGTGTATTATATATTTTTTTATGGAAAGCTGCGTCATGCTATCCAAGCTGTTTTGCAGTCTGCCTCCTTTGGAAATATATATCATTTCTCATGAATAAATATCTATCTAATATCATTCTTAATAACTGCATGCTATTTCATTTTAAGGTGTAACCTAGGGTGGTTTCAATCTCTCACTAAATATGTTACCCACATATGATTTATCTTTTAAAAAGTTGTCAGCATGAATCTACATTCTTCCATTCTTGAATTCTTCCCCTGCTGATATGTGTATTATCTCTTGGTCTGCATCTGACACTTGAGCTGTCAGGATACCATAAAAAACCTGGGAGGACTGAAAGGTCTCACTCTTAACTACAAAAACAAATGCTGTCCTTAAGCGTGACTTGTATTCAGCTTGCTCCCTCTCTCTCTCTCTCTCCCTGCACCATGTCTCTGTCTCTCCTCTTTCCCTCC
>NW_024427107.1:50804997-50858786 GCF_017311325.1 Ursus maritimus | reverse complement strand
ACCTTCTCATATCTGTTCTTTGTTTTCTTTCTTTCTTCTCTTTCTTTTTTAAAAAATATATCCCTGCTACCTTATTTCCTGATCATTTTGGGTTTTTTTGTTGTTTTGTTTATCCATCATAATTCTTGACATGGCATCTAGTATCATTTCCTACTATGGAATTCTCACCATGAAATTGCTTGGTTAAGGAAAACTGCTTAAAGGTTGCTGTCTCTTTTCCATCAGTAAAGCTGACTGAAGGTTCGCCCCCTCAAAAGAGCTCTGTCTGCTACAGGTCAAGTAGAGGAGGCTTCTCCGTGTGCCACGGCCGCTCACAGGTGTCTCATTCCTAATCCCAGCACATACATGCCTTCTGCTGATGATTTTTTTTTTCCTTTATTAAGTTCTAATTTCAAAGGAAAACTCAGGTCTCTCTCTGTATATATATATGTGTGTGTGTGTGTGTGTGTGTGTGTGTGTGTGTATATAATATACAATATTGTATACTATATATATAGTATATATATATATGTACACACACACACACACACACATACAAGTCACAGTACTTCTTGCTAGTGATAATTTTTTCAGAGTTCTAACAATTCTCTTTGCCAGAAATACAGGTATTTCACAATGACTTCAGGTTTCAACCTGAAATTTATCTCTGTGCTCACACTGACAAAAGCTTACATGCATCTTTTACTCCTCCTCTGCACTCCTTTCTTTTCTGATGCTCAAGTGTAGCATTACTTCACCTGTGGTTCCTGAGGGTATTTTTCTATCAACATGCTGTATCTCCTGACATTGCTGTATCTCTGTAGTTATCTATGTCTTGGAAGGGTCCAATGTATTTAATGGAATGTTGGAACATTTATTCTTAAACCAGGCATATTCTTCTATGGACAACTTAGAAAAAAGTGTTTTACTTTATAAAAAACCAAGAATATCCTTTTGTGATGTACAACATACTTTCCCTATTCTCTTTATTGTTATTGTTTATTTCCATATATGAGATGGAATTCAGGAACTCTGCCAAATGCTTTCTAGAGCAACAAAGAACCCCCCCCCCATAGCAGTTAAGTGGATAGAAAGTCAAGGTCAAACATTAAACTGTTTATATATTTTTTAAAAGAAGTTTATTGATTATCCCTACCAATTCCTTAAATGAATCTTAATCTTCCAAATGTAGCAAGAAGCTATTTCTACATTTAGGCATCTCTGAAATGTAGGAACAACATGCCTTTAGTTGGCCAGGTCTGGTTTGGATCAGCTAATACACTTCGCAAAGGGGATTATCTAAATTAAGCTTTGCTTCCTCCCCATGGAATGTCAGGGGTTGTGTCTGGGTGTGTGACTTACCAGCTTTGAGTATGATGGGGCCTCAGCTGCCAAGTCGGTGAGCTGGCCCTTAGGAGGGTCCACCACTTTGGCAGAACAAGGGGGAATATTTTATGGACAGGATTATACTCACAATCATGCTGAGAGGTCCTGCTGATTTACATCCTGACAAATTAAATGCATCACTTGTAGGGTTGAAAAAGGATTTTTGGCCTCATTAGATTCACTTCTTTATCCCCTAAATGGCCAAAGGCACAAAGCAAGACTAGGATTAGCAACATTTGCTCTACTGTTTGTTTTCCTAACAGTATAGTGGGGGGTAACTCCAAGAAGCTTGCAGTTTGCTTTCTTTAGGAAATGCTTTTTTTTTTCTTTTGTTGGATGCTATCCTAATGTCAAAATGGTTTTGTTTCTTACCTCAAGGAAACAGCATTTGGAAGTACAAGATCTGTAATTGGCCCATGTAATTGAAATTATCAACCAAGATCCCAAGAAATGGGAAGCATTAATATTTACCTTGCACATAGGGGGTTGGATCACAAAGTGGAACATGTAATTGTCAACTTTTATTAGATTTTTCGAGTATGTTTCCTGCCAGATCAGCTCAAGACAATAGAAAAAAGGAGAGGGACAGGGAAAGATGTCATAATGCAAATCCCTTGAGCTGAATCTTTTCATCTAAAAGTTTGGTGAACTAGTCAAGGCACCTGTCCATCTCTGACTTAACCCCAACTTTTCCCAAGGTGGGAGCACAGCCGGGTGAAAAAATATTCCAGAAAAAATTCTTCTGCCTCACCAGGGTATACAGGAAGGGAAGTGAGCATCTTGTGTGTACAAAGTTGGAGCACTTGGGCTTTCCTGATGCTTGTGTTGAATATGTAAAATGAAGATTAAGGAAATTTTCAGTAAGGCCATTCAGAGTGAAGTGAAACTACACATGTGATGGTCACTTCAACATAGTTTTATCAAAACTATTTGCTACCCGCCTACCTAATATCAGGTGAGCATCCATGTCAGGTGTTTTGCATACATTACTGCTAATCCTCCAACTAATTCTGCAAATTATCTATTATTATTATTTCTATTTTATGTATAAAGAAATGAAGTTCATGAAGGTCAAGTTTACTTGTCCATGACCAAACAGCTGGTTATGGCAAAATTAGGGTTCAAGTCCATGATGATTCTCTGTCTTAATTATTATAAAAATATTTTTCCAGCATGATGCAGTCTCAAGATTAATTGATGTGGCTGTCAAGTTATCCTCTTAACACAAACAAGTAGAAGTTTGAAGAAAGGGGTCGGCCAGTTGTTTTTGGCCTATTCCTATATAGATCATTATTTATTCCTGCTAATACTGGAGTAGGAAATATAAACTATTTATTTTACCTTGGGAATTCACTGAACTTAGTTGACAAGCCTCATCTGTCTTCTAGCTGGAGTTTATGGGAAGTTATTAAGTTAATTAATTTTAACTGATTGAAATGTGTATAATTTCAAGATACTAAATTATACCTTACAAACAAATTACTGTAATGGCATCATAAAATATTGATTTTTAATACTTAAGATGCCTAAAGAAATGAAAAGTTAAGTCACAGCCTTTAAATTAAAGTTCTTTTCCATTTGATAAGTTCTTTACAAAATACTAAGGTAAAATCCTGTTAACTGCTAGCATTAGATTAGGCTGAATTATGTTAGTTGTGTATACAGGGATCAATAAAAAGTTTTAAAATTTATATTAGTCTATTCTATACCTTGAAAATGGAATACCTACAGACTGAATAGAACATTTTTTCTTCTCATGTTTTTTTAAAAATGAATTTAATAGCATATAGCATTTTTTAATTTGTTTCATTAATCTTAGGATTTTAGAGTGGAATAGAATTCCGAATCAAACTAAAAATCCAAGGGTAACCTTAATTTTTTCCATTCCCTGATTCCTCACAACTCACAGTGACTGTTGAGGCTGTCAGTTCCATCTCCTAAATATTTTTCTCAATCTGTCCTGTTCATTTTATTTCCTCTATGTCTTACGTCAGACTCCCATTAATTCTTGTCTCAGCCATTGCAGTGACGTCCGTGCTTTAAGAAAGCCCCATGTCTCTCAAACTGATCATCCAGAGCTCTGCCAAAGTCTTCTTTCTAAAATGCAAGTCAGATTATTTTTTACTTTTGTTTAGGTCCCCACCACTAATTCAGCCCAATTTTTCAATCTCTAGACAGCATCTGCCTAATCCCCTACTCATTCTCTGTAACTAAGTAAAGAAAGTTCAAGTTTTTTAGCATTGAACACAGTCAGTGATCATTATAATCCTACTTTTGTAGCCCTACTTATACAAGTCTTCTTATATTCTAGAAAGTATGGTCTGATAGCTAAGAACATGAGTTCTGAAGCCAGACTGCTTAGAGTTTACTTTTCCTTTATCCTGCTATCATCAGCTCTGCCACGTATTATTTGTGTTACTTTGGGCAAGTTACTTAAACTCACTGTACTTTGGTTTCCTAATTTCTAACACTAGGATGATGATTATAATAGCGCATGGAGTTTATGTGACGATTAATTGAGTTAATGCATGTAAAGCACTGAGAACAGTGCCCACCACACATAACAAGTGTTCAGTCATGCTAGTTGTTAGTATCATACTGAAGACTTGATGTTGTTTCAGACATATTTCATGTTTGACTTGTCAGAAATGCCCTGTAGTTCTTTTTTCAACTGACAAACTCCTTTCACCCTTCAAAACTCAGTGCAGATGTTAACCTCTCTAAGAACCTTTCTCTGACTCTGCCCAATAGATTTGATCATTACAACTTATATGGTATCAGTGTACATTGTTTGCCCCTATTATTTTACTTATCCCATCACATTGTAATTTGTGTGTGTGTGTGTGTGTGTGTGTGTGTGTGTGTGTGTTTATCTGTTTCTCTCCAATAGCCTGTGACCTTCTGGAACACAGAGACTGTTTTTTATTTATCTTTGTCTTCATACTCCCAGGCACAGTTCTCTACACATTGTATATGTAGTATTAAGTGCTTTTTGAACTTTGAATGAATGATGAACTGACAAATGTCCCAGGAGCTCTATCGCAACGAATGTCATTTATCTCTGTATACACACACAAATAAAAAATGTTTTTTAATGGAAAACACAAACCACATAGTTTACATGAAATATTGTAAATATATTAATTGTTCTTAACATAAATACAATAGAGATGGTGTTTACACTGCTAATCTGCATCCCCAAAAGCATACTGCATGGCTCCCGAGGTTATCGGTTCACATTTTGAATTTCACTAATTCAGCCCAATTTTTAAATTTCTAGGTAGCATCTTCCCAGACCATTCTAGACTCATGACCATCTAACACATCTCTCTGATTAGTAAAAAAAATAACGCAAATTTGATCTAAACATTAAATTATATAGAAGTGTATAAAATTGAAGGGCAAAGTCCTCCTAATGCCATACTCCTCCACCACCACCACCCCCTGCAGAGAATCATCATTAACAGATTAAGTTTGGTACTTATTATTCCAGACTTTTTCTTTGAACATACTAAACATACATCTGTGTAGAGTGTGAATATTTGTTGTGTGTTTACACAGACACACACTCATATCCAATTTATACACATCTATAAATACATATATACTGAATGCATATGTATATAGATTATAACTAATCTTTATATGTTGGGTTTATTTCTAATTCATAAAAATTTATCATAGATATTTTAAACATATAATTATATACACATATCTCTCATTCCTAGGTATAGACTATAATTTACAATTTTTTAGAATTTTTATGTGATTATTTAAGTTTTCCTACATATTGACACATTATCTCCAAACTTTATATTTCCCCCAGGTGTACCTGGGCTTTCTAATTTCCCCAAACCTTGCTAACCATTTTATTAATGTTGTCTACTTGAAAAGTTAGGTTGTACATCTTTTCATGTTTTTTGACCATTTGCATTTCTTCTTCTGTGACTAGCCTATTCATGTGTGTTTCTCATCTTTCTATTACATTGCTTATCTTTGTTTTATTAACTCATATATGCTCTTCAATGGAAATTAAAACTTTATCATATATGCTGCAGATATGTGTTTCTGTAGTTTGTCATTTATTGTGCAATTTTTTATAGAAATATTATTACATTTTTACGTTTTGAAGTGTATCTGTTTTTTTCTTGCTTTCTGGCTTCCATTACATACTTAGTTTATTCTTATTTACCCCAAACTGTTAAAAAAAAGTATTTTCCAGTGTTTACTTGTAGTAATCTATGCTTCTGCTCCACATTTGAATTACAAAAGTATTTAGCTATAAATTGTAAATTTGCTGTTTCAAGTTAGAAATTTAAAGTATAAATTTAACCTGAAGTTACTATGCCCTTGTTTGAAGGGGGAAAAGAAAATCAATCTTTAAAACCCATATTTGCAACACATGTTGACACCTTACATATTAAAAATAATTAAAAAATGGAAACATCTGTAAGCAGTTTCAGACAGATAAAATTGAGAAGGTTTCTATATTTTCAACATCTTCCTCCTTGTTTAAGGCTATCTTTACACACATATTGCTTAGGAAACTGTCACCACTGTGAATTCATTGGCTGCTATGTTAAGGACTCCATTGTGGGAAACAATTTAAAAGGGAGAGCTTTTTCTGTGAAAGTTTCAAGATGTGTTCAATGATCTGAAATATTTCCAATAAGATATGTTTGAGAAGGCAGTCTGTGAAAATGGAAAGATGTCAACCAAAAACTTCAAATAAGGTTTTGTATATACTCAATTAGAACCTTTTACTGAAGTTCAAGGCCTAGATTATTTTGTTTATTTTATTCTTCATTAAAGTGCACCTCTGCTTCAAACTAGAAGTTAAGAGCCAAAATTTTATGCATGTCTCTTCTCAAAGTGTTTCCAGAAAGATGGGAAACAGGAAGTACTCGGAATCCTGTGAGAAACTCTGTCTTCAGATTACTAACTCCATTTGTATAGATTTAGGTACAGTTTCATAAATTGTTGTTCTGTGGAACACTAATTCTAAAAGATGCATCATGATAAAAACTACTTAATCTAAGCTTCCCAAAAACTTGAGAGTGGGACTCTTAATAAGTGAACACCTGATAAAAATACATGGAATGCACTCTAGAAAACAGTGCACTGGTGTTTGGAATCAGCATCCACATTTTGGATTATGCATTTAAGTCTAAACTAAACTTATTGCTGCAGGACATCATCAGGGAGAATATAACTATTTTGCCTGTCTAATTTTAGGATGCTGGAGTTGTAATGTTGTCCTTCAGATCAACCTTTATTTGTAGGTCTTTGTATCTAACTGAGGTGGCCTCTCCCAACTGATCTGGATAGGGAAGATGTAAGAAAACCAGTAGAAGACTTCAGGACAAAATGGGATAAAATTACATATAATGACAGAGGGGTTAAGGCAGAGTGGTGCTTAAGAAAATCTCAATTCAGATAGAAAAAAAAAAACTAGCTTGACAAAGAAACTGTTTTTATACATGTAAAAGATCAATAGGCTAAAATATTGTGAAAGACAAGTTCCCGGAATAACCAGATGGAGAATGATAATTAGTAAGATGTTAAAGTGATTCCTTGCTTCCTGACAAAATATAAATGGGTGGAAGAAATAAATAGAAGATATATTATACTAAATCAAAGAGGAGAGACTCTCATGCTAGTGTTCATAGCACTGGGATGTCATGGGCACGTTTCTAGTCTGATAATTTAGAAGACATGGCTCTTTATCTTGGTTCTGACACAATGAGTGCACGATTTTTGGGCATGATATTTAGATTCTTATTAACTGGGTCTTGTGATATCTACTCAGTTTGTATCTCTATATTGCTTTAAGAATCAAAGGAGATAAGGGCTTTAAAGGGCTACACAATTATAATGGTATATTACAACAATGTGGTTAATAGAGATAGCATGTGAATTTTTTCTAGCAAGAAGGTTTTGGATTCAAACCAGTTTCGAGTAATGAGAAGGAAGGGCTGACTTCCCAAGTAGATAATAACCAATGGATGAGAAGTATCTAAAGAAAGACAATATATTTTTTTAAGCCAAATATGAAGAGAAGATGGAAGTAGGGGATGAGCAGTATTGGAGAAAATGGAAAGGCCAAGAAGAGATCAGTCTTGCCTGAAGAAGTCTAAAAAGTTATGATTAGTATAAAGGATATACCTAATAAATTTAGTAGATAATTACTATAGTATAAAACTTATTAAAGGAACTCCCAAGTGAAGAAATGCAGTGAGGAAATGACTGGAAGAGATAGTTAACTGGCCAGACCTGCCATTTGGGAAACAACGTGACAGGTTTCCATTTGGCGATAGTTTTCATGCATATTATTTTTTCATGCATATATTTCATTCCAAACCCTGTGAGGTGTCTGTGACGCAGAGCACAGTTCTTACTTCTGTGGCAGTCCCTTCTTTACTTTGCATAAATATCTATTTTAAGATGACAGGCTATTTGGATGTCTTTTGATACCTGGTAGCCACAGTGCATTAAAGGTTGTTCAGTGAATTATGAAAATTGATGTTCTTTTCATCATGTTAAGTGCATATTCCTTTCACTCAGGAAATGCAGGCCTTTTCTTCCATAAGCCAGTGCCGAGCTGTTTCCCTTGGCATCAGGGAATTTTTTGATCAACTTAAAATTCTCAGCTCTTTCCAAATCATCCTGAAAACCAAAACAAACAGGCAAAATTCCTTTATTGACATCTCAGGTAGTAGCCATCTTGAAGTATATACTTTCTTGAATAGGGAGTATATCAAAAGAAGTGGAAAAACACTGATGTAAATTTTTTTTTTAAATAGCATTATATCTGAAACAAAAGTTTCTTACAGCTGCTGTTGTTTTATTTGAGGTATTCTTTCTAAAAATAAATCCTTAGAGTAGGAATGGTATCATTTTATATTTTACATAGTGCTGAGAGTACTATTGGCACTTAGCAAGTCATAAATACAAGTTATAGCTATAGCATGATGTTTTCTAAACCATATGTTACCTACTGATTGGGAAAACTGACCAATGCTCATCTTTTTGTAGGAACAAAATGGTAATTCAGATTTTTATCCAGTATTATATGACTATATCATCCAAATTTTGGTTTTTACATTATTATCATTTTAACAGCTAATTCTAAGGTTTCTTGGTAGTATACTATAACTCTTATGGGTTTAAAAGACAACTTTTTCATAAGTTAACTGACTTTATATTATAAAGATGCATCTTGCATCTGATTATAAGGGGGAAAAACAAAAAATTAAAAAGTAAACTGAGAATGAGCTAAGGCATCAGTTGTGGTTAATTCTCAGATCTGAAGGCCAAATATTACAAGACACAGAGAAAACCTACTTTGACTCCGTAGCAAGTGCACTAATCACTTAACCAGTGGTTGGATAAACTGTTTAACCAATGGAGAAGGGTTTTTTGTTTGTTTTACTTTATTTTCTAACCTCTAACTAAGCAGCAAGTTATTGACACAGAAGAAAACACTAAAAGACAATGAATCATACCTACTCTTCACAGATGTTGTCTTTTATCTTACCCTGACTTTCTTGCCTAAGGTTTTCATTTCCAAAAGATGTCTTCAAAAATATAGATGGCCATCACAGATTTCCCTAATCTCTTTACCCAGGTTCTGTCCAAATTGAGTTTGCTTAACAAACAGGACAGGGCTTCTTTCATTACCGGTGTCCCAAGGAATGAGAGCAACCCAAAATAGAGGTGTGGCTTCTCTGATCTTACACAAGTCACAGAGCTGCCCCTGACAGTTCTTAGTGGAAATTTTCATATGTGAATCTGGACTCGCTATCCAAGGTGTTGTAAAGGTAGGGTAACATGTAGGGTAACATGAATGGGAGCATCCCCAGTGTTTTTCAGGCATGGTTCAACAGGCAACGTTCCTGCCATATTCTGAGCCACATTTGCTTGAGGACAGGTTGGTTGGCAAAGATCCAGAATGCTCATGAGCAGTTCTGTCCACACTTCTTAATCTGCATAAAGGGCAATCAAATATTCTAGCTTGTCCCCCAGTACATCAAGTAGGAAAATTTGGCTCTTCTAACATGCTCAATTTTATGATTTAAGTATTAAATTTAAAACATTCCCTGGAGTCCCCTTTTTGCAAACTTGTAGGAATGACTCAGTGCTGTATTTCTCCAAGGTAAATTAAGTGCCCAGTCTGGTATGTTACATTTGAATAACACCTTGTAAACTAAGGACTGGTTGAACCTTCTGAAAATGGAACTGAGGAAACTGAATCAGGCTTTCCTCTGAGGAATCTTAGTATATTATACACTCTATAAAATGTAAATACTTTTTATTTACAGTCAGTTGCTAGGATCCAAGAGTGCTCCTTGCATTCCCTATCATTTTTAATGTGCAATATGCAAGGGGAGTATCTTCTGAAGAGTTCTGAGAGAAGGAAGGGTCTCAGTTGAAGATTACATCACCCTGAGCAAAACCCCATGTCTTTTTGTAAGACCATGCCACCAGCCTGTGGTCTTCCTGTGCAGAACCATCTATTCAGTGATTTGGGAACTTGTGGTGCTTTTAGACCTCATTCTGAAACTTAGGTTCAGAGACAAAGTAAGCTATGGTTATGATACAGGACCAGCCATCAGAAATCCCAAGAATTCTAATTCACTGTGATTTTTCATAGCTTACTTTCTGGTCCTGTGGGTTCTGTTAATATACTATTAACTGACCCCACAGAACTATTGTGAAATTTAATTACTGTTAATGTTTTGAGAATCCCAAATGAGTGCAACAAAAATAAAAAAAATAGTTTCTATATTTTGTTTATATTTTTCCTGGACTATTCTATCAGTTTCTTATTGGACCTATTTCCTTGATGAAAGTTATACTATAACTTTTACAGACTGAAATTGTTTGGGTCCAAGTCAACTACCTTGGATATGAGATGTACCCCAGGAAATAAATTATATTTAGGAAACAGATATTACTCTGACAGCAAATGGTCTAACAATTCTTTATTTGATATGATATATATATATATATATAACTCCTGTATTAATATATGTATTAAATATTTATATAAATAACATATTATGTATATTAGAATATGTTATGTGTATACATTCTGAGACTGCCACTTATCCAATATTTCTATTGTGACATACCTAACTAAAACTTCTAACTTTAAATAAAGGATCTAGTTGAATCATATATTTTTGTATAGCATGTTAAAAATAGTCTTGTCTTTATTTCCTTGTAGTTTATTAGAACATAAAATCTTAGAAATGGAGGGAAAGCACAAGGAAGAGTTGGACACCTTAAAAGAAGAGAGAGAAAATCTTCAAGTCTTGGTTACTCGTCAAACATATATAATCCAGGAACTGGAGAAACAGTTGAACAGAGCCACCAACAATAATAGTTTCCTTCAGAAGCAGCAGCTGGAGCTGATGGACACAGTGCATAACCTCGTCAACCTTTGCACTAAAGAAGGTGGTAAGAATTTCTTTAATTTGGTATAGTAGATATTTTATTTAACATGGAGCAAGTAAATATTCAGTACAACTTTCTATATTGTATTGATTGCTATATAAAAGCAGCAAAATAACTTTATTCTTAGAAGCACTGCATGAAGTTTGTACTCACAATTTTCTCATGTTTTTTAACGAAAGAGAATGTATTCTTAAGTTTGAATTTGTGAATTCACAGTTTCTTTCTAAAAGAACTTTCTAGTTTCTTCTCTCTTGCTTGCTCTTTTAGCCTTAGATAAAACCTGCAATACGGTCATGGATAAATATTTGATGTTATGGTGTTAGACACTTAAATATAGAAGACAGAAATTAGCCAATGTTAAAGATTAATTCAGAGTCCTGGGAAAGTTTCAGGAAGATTCTCGTATTAAAACTAATATTAATTATTTCTTTTGTAGAGGGGGAGAAGGAAGAGTTGCTTACAGAGAAAAGGAGATATAGATGCTCCCAATAACTATTATGAAGGAGAAAGAATTTTGTTATTATAAGTCTTTATTCAGATCACTTATGTTTAGTTAGTGTGGAGAAGCCTAACCAGGGCATCCAGACATATTTATTCTGGGCCTTCTGTTGACAGTGGAAATACATATTTTTTAAAAAATTCTGGTATAGTTAACATACAGTGTAATATTAGTTTCAGGTGTTGGAAATACAAATTTTTAATATGACTAGATTTTCTGGAGCCACTTAACCGTTGAAAATATTGTAGGCCTTTGTCTCTTCAGAAGATATTTATCCATCTGCCCGTCCCCACCCAACAATTATTGAATGAGTGCCTCTGTGAACACTTGTCTACTTCAAGCAGATCCTCTTCATAGCCTCAGGAGAGCTCTTCAAAGTTTGGAGCTTAAAGTCCTCTTCTGTATTCTGCTTGCTAATCAGCCTTTCTCTGAGTGAAGATGTGATGAATCGTAAATAGTGATGAGTGAAAGAGAACACCATGTCTGAAAGTTATGGTTGTCACTAAGCTGTGGTTATGTGACCATTCATGCGGTGGTTCCATGTGCATATGCAATATACATACCACAGAGGCTTCTTTAATAGTGGACTTGAGCTATATGAAAAATTAGCTCAATTCTATACTTTCATGTATAGATATGAATATAGATGATAATTCCATATGAAGTGATCTTGTTTTAAAGACATTTCAAATTTTTCTATTACACTCCATTACCTTGAGTTATATCTCCTTTAGATAGTCTAAACAAGTCCTTAATATACTTTGTAAAGAATATTTTTTAAACAGTAAGTTCCCAGAGCTCCATTTGGGTGTGCTCAGAAATGTGATTGGGAAGGAAAAAACCTGCTAATCAGTCAGCGCCTGCCAAAACCTTGAGTTAAAGTCCACTGGAAGGAAAGCTTGGTATGATTTTGCCAGAGAATTTTAATGGAGCTCATGAGTATTTAGAAATTAAGTATTAATATGAGACATATCTATTCTCATATTGAACTGAATACATTAGGGGGAACATTGAAAACATATTTTTCTTATCATCCTGAGTCTTAAAGCACATGGAGTTGAGTATTTCTTTTTTTCTTTTTTCATGATGTTAGAAATATCAAGCCCTGGTGATTCTCACAGAGCTCATATGTCTGCCTACTTATCATAATTTCACTTCTTTTCTGAGTATTTGTCCAATAAATATGTCTTTAAACTTTTAGAGGCAGGGGTGGGAGTGACTGCAAAAGTAAAATTCCTGGCTAGGTTTGGAGTCTGGGTGCAACAGCAGGCAACCAAACATCTGTTCAAGAAACACTTATTGAACAATTATGATCCTGATAGATGCTACCCATAAGTAGCATCTCAGGGTATGTGAAAAGTAACTCTCTCTTTTGTGATAGAACATATCCAACACAAATAAAAATAAGAGAGACAAATTGTCTAATACTTCAGGCCTCTTGATATTTATTTTCTTTTTAATGATACAGTCCTAAAATAAATTCTGACTTAATTGCAGGACTTGTGATCATAATTTAGGTCTATCATCCCGTTTTCCAATAGGTTCTGTGCTCTCATAAGCATAAGTTTTATTTGTTTCTTGTTAAACTGTTCTCTTTAATTCTGTAGTTAATTTTCTAGTCAAATATTTGATCATTTAAGAATTCATTAAAGACACAAAATGGAAGATGCCTCTTACTAAGGTTTCCATCAAGATTTTAATTCTCTGCATGTCTTCATTTTCACTGGTGTCATGGTCTTTAGTTATGGTGAATTTGAAATTTTAAATAACTCATACCGTAATACTGGATTAAAATCAGTCACTAAAATGATCTTTTATTTCATCTTAATTCTAAAACATATGAGTAAAATCTTTCCCTACTTTTGTGACCAACAACTCATTTATCAAATGGATTTATTATTTATCAAGGGATTTTATGCAAGTATCCTACTTTTACATTTAAATATATGCAAATATGCCTAAAATTAATATACCATAAGAAGTGCATGAATTTCTTAAAATGTGTATTTTAAGAACTCAAAGAGTAGTCTTCTAAAAGATTTTCCAAGAGCTGTGTTATAACATGAAAGCCAAAATATTTAATTGACTTTAAGGTTCCTCCATTTCCAACTTGACCCAATCACTTATGGGGACAGCCTGAATGTAACACTACAAAGTAAGAGAAGACATTTTTTAGTGAATTTTCTCTGTCGCCAGCAACTAATTTAACCTTTATGAAGCTGTTTCATCATTTTATAAAGTCAGGATAACTGTGTCTGCTTCTCAGTGATAGGGAAAGGATTAAATTAGGTACTGCCTTTAAAAGCAGACAACACATAACATAGTTGACTCATTAAACTTTAGTTCCTTCTTTCTCCTCCAAGTGACAAGGTTCAATTAAACACAAATTTATTAAGTGCTATCCAAAAGCAATCTTCCTTTCATGGAAACTATCTAAATACAATGCTTAAGAGTGTTTAACTGTTGACAGTCATCCAAGCAGTTTCTTCTAGCCTCAGTTTTCTTAACTAAAATGGGATCATAATGCATACCTGATGAGTTTGTAGTAAATTAAAAGAAGTTTTTATAAAACATATAGCATCTGTGCCTATCCATAGTAAATGCTGAAAAAATTGTAGTTAATTTACTTTCATGCCTTCTTAAGTGTTTATAACTCACTTAAGTTACATGATAAAAGCATTCTCAGGAAATGTTGGCTGGAAATTTATCCTTTCCCTAACATGTGTTTGGTCCAAGAATTGTAAATCCATCCTTGCATGTAGGGATTATTTTTGTTTAGTTTCACAGAACTTTTCCTACTAAAATATCTAATGTCATAAATACACTTATGCTAAGTACGATTTTTAATAAACACACTTCCTTTTTTTTTAAATTTTTTATTATGTTAGTCACCATACAGTACATCCTTAGTTTTTGATGTAGTGTTCCGTGATTCATTGATAAACACCCTTTCTAAAATAATTCACCAACCTGTCCTCTTCTTGTTCCAAACAGGCAATAGTGGTGTTTTAGGCAAATAATCATTTCAAACTGAATTGTATCCATTTTGTAAGGCTTCTGGGTAACACATTTATTTTTGTGTAACCTTTGTCTGCAAACATTTGGCCACATTTATTCTTAGAAACATTACCCACTAAAAAAATATTGCCCTCAGTGTTATCATAGCGTCAAAACTTAGCTGATTGCTTCATGTTCTTGGCAATTCACAGTTATTGCTGGAATTAGATAGTTTACATTGATAATGGCATGGGTACAAGGCTTGGAATTCCTCTGAGAAGAATAATCAGGTACTGTGACCATGAAGCATTCACCAGTCATCTTTATGCTCAGAGGCAATTAAGCCATCATCACATCTGTTGAGCGCACATGAGGCAAACGTAATATTATGCGATCAAGAATTTAATTAGTAACAAAGCATTAAAAAAATGAAGAAAGAAAATAATATTTAGCCTCCACTCTTTACCATGGGCTGGTTTTCTTACTAAGTCACCTTGGAGCATACTCCTGCTATACCAAGGTATGATTAATAAATTTATCCACTCATTCAAAAATAGTTATACAACAATTGTTCTGTTTCATATTTTCCTCTGGGGGATAAGAATATTCATCCATTTTTATTTAACAAATATTTGTTGAGTTCTGGTAATATAGCAGGTGGGGTTCAGGCCACTGGGAAGAGAGAAAAGATGTAATTCAGTCTGTAGCATCAAGGAATCTAGAGTTTTATGGGTAAACACACAATTATATTTCATATTTCATATTTTGAAATGATAAACACAATTATATTTCATATTTTGCTACACGTGAGGCTAAGGTACCAGGGCACTAGTGAAATACACAAGAGAAATATTAAAATCATGGCAGGGACAGGATGAGGGCAAAATACAGCATCTGCAGTCTTCTTAAGGATTTTGTTGAATGCTTACTGATTCAGGCCTTGTTTAAGCTTTATGTGTATTAACTTAGTCCTAACAATAACAATATGAGGTAAATACTATAGTTAGTCCCATTTTATAAATTCTACAGAGAACCTGAGTAATTTGCCCAAGGTTACATGTAACTGGTTAAAGTTGATCCATGATTAAAACATAGGCAGTATGGCTTTAATGGGATGATAACAGCTAAGTCTTCAAAATAAAGCAGAGGATACTCCAGACAGCTCAAAGAACATGCATATTTGCCAGGAGTCGTGGCAGGGAGTGGGGTATACTTAAATGCATAGCCTAAATCTCAGAATCAAAGCCAGGAGAACAGTGAAAGATGGAGTTAGAGAGGTAAACTGAAGGAGAACAGGAAGCTGCATTTTTTTCTCTGAAAACAGTAAGGAGTCCTGTCAATGTATGAGGACAATGTTGACATTTGCATTTTAGAAAAAAATTATCCCAGTCACAATGTAGGAAGAATGTACTGGAAAGTTGATAAGCTTGGAGGTGGTAGGACCAGGTGGCTGTTTTGCCATTATTATTAAAATATTAGCAAATATTTGGAGAGTAAAAATCAATCTTCCGAGCCCTTTGCATATATTAACTCATTCAGTTCTGATAACAATTCTATAAGCTGGGTGCTCTTATTAGCTTCCTATGACAGATAAGGAAACCAAGCATAGAGAAGTAAGTCATTTGCAAATATCACACTACTAACAAGTGGGCAAGCTGACATTTGAACCCAGAGTCTGATTCTGGAGTCTGTACATTATCCATTGTACTATGATGGGGAGGGAAGATAGAGTCGATGGTGGTTTTCATCTGATTCTCAAAAGGATCTCCTAGGAGAAAAATAGTGAGGTCAGGACCAAAGAGGGACAAATGGAAAGGCAGATAGAGGGGGAATTCATGAACAAAGAGAATTAGAATCAACAAGAAATAATGACCTATTAGAAAGAGGGTCAAATATAACTCTTATTTTCTGGGTTCAGTAACTAAGGGGAATATTGATTACGTTCTTTAAAGTCAGCAACATTTAAAAAGAAACAGGTTTAAGGGGGAAAGATAATGAGTTTAGCGTGGGGCATATTGACTGAGGTGACTATGGTTTCCAATCTGGAAGTCAGAGAAATAAAAATTTGTAATTCAGGAGTGAAATCTGGATGACCACATACATTGCTGTGTCCTCAGAGGAGACAAGTGGTAAATCTGTGCAGCAAATGAAATCCATTGAAAATGCATACAAAGCAACGACTGGGGGGGTTGTAGATCTATTTGACAATCTGATAAAAAACTAGCCTGCCTTTCCTTCTCGCTTAGTGCAAACACTCAGGCACAGGTTTATGTGTGATTTCAAAGAATTTACATACTAAGATTATGAACCCATTTTAAAATAATAAGAATGTAAAATCCGAGACAGAAAATTGAGAGTTCTTCATGGGATAGTTAAAAGGAGACCAGAAAGAAAACAAAATAAGGAAGTAAAACCAGTAGCGAGGAATGTTACAGCAGAGAGAAAAAAACTTCTATGAAATGTCTTCATGGCAAATAAGCAGAAAGGCAAGAGAGAAAGAAAGGAGAGAGAGAGAGAGAGAGAAAGAAAGAAAGAAAGAAAGAAAGAAAGAAAGAAAGAAAGAAAGAAAAGAAAGAAAAAAAGAAGAAAAAAAGCAGCCTGAAAAGTGAATCTTGAACTGGGATGTGGCCTCCTACAGGGAGAGCTTGGGTGACATGTATGGCTCAATTGCATGGGTCAATGACAAAAATGAGCAAGAGGAAATAAAAGCAAAAAATACTGTCTACCCATATCCAGCAAACTTGATTGTGAAAGGACAGATAACAGTTTGGGTAGGGATGCACACAGAATAGAGAGGAGTAAAAAAAAACTTAAATACTGAGAGGTATGAGCATGTTTGTATATTTAGGTCCCTTACATGAAGTTCAAATTTCAAACCATAAAGAGCTTCTCATGCAGTTCATTTAAAAAAAAGAAAAAAAACTTCTTTCACATCATCTGAAAGACATAATGACTGATGCTATAAATTTTTAAGTGATCTTAATTATTTGGTTTAAAATGTCTTTCCCAGAGGCTGATTGCCATGGTATGGAACTTCTGATCATTATTTTTGGTCCTCTGGCCTTCTGAAAAGGGGAAATGAGGCATTTGTTTCTTTCCCAGTACTGAGGAGACATTTGGTTCTGTTCTCAGAATAATTCTACCATCTGAAAGGAATTTACCTCCCGTGCAGTGTCTATTGAGTTTGTGAAGTAAATCATTCAGTCAAGGGATGAGATAGTTTGAACTCCTGCAAGTCCCTTGAGTTAAGAATGATTCTAAAAACATCATAAGCAATGGGAGGAAATTAAAACTTTTTGAAAGTCACTTATATAAACATTGATAAAAATAGAATATATCATTTTCATTGACTGAGTAAAATATTTGGGTTTTCGTTGACTACTTGTAATGCACAATTTCACATTAGGTAGAAAGAGAAAGAAAAATACAGGAAGTCATCTGCTGCACACTACAGTGAGCACTTGTTCCCATTTAATGAGGGAAATGCTTTATCTTGACAGAAAATTATATGTCAAACATTCACAATTCCCTTAAAATGAACCACACTCTCTAGCACTTCCTTTCATAAAACCCAATGGCTTTAAGGGGAAAGTGTTTATTTTTGGAAATGGTATATTTCTCCTTTTTGATAGAGCATGTTATCTGCCTTTTGAAAAGTTATAATTTCTGTAAAAAAAAATTGCATGAATAGCAGATAGGCAAACTAATGATAACAAAATAGAAAGTAGTACAGCCTTTGACCTCTCCCATGAATTATTTCTAAACCACATCTTTCGGGGGAGATTTGAAACTTTGTGTTTAATTCTCTTTCGGAATTCAAGTTTCAATTTCAGAAACTAAACTAATCTGAAAAGGGATATCTCCTGGTTCTAGCTGGACCTACAAATTACCAAGGTGAAAGGCCATCAAAAAAAAAAAAAAAAAGTGTTGCCTTTTTTTTTTGTAAAGCTCTGGTACTTTACACTGAGTCCAAATGACACCTCTAATTATTTGGAGGGAAAGTAAGAAAAAAACCCACATTTTATTAACATCATTCAGTATGTATGCATCACATTAACCATACAGTGAAACCCTCATGAAACGTCTTCTAAGAAGGGAGAAAAATGAAATAAAACCTGAGAAATATTATAACCATACAGTTAGGCTTAAATACATATAATCAAAATAATATTGATTTTTAGCATTTTTCTAAAAGTTTATTGTAAAGAACCTTTAAAATTATTGTTAAAAAACATTTTTAGTTTCCTATTAGAGCTCACCATTTATCTTCAACTAAAGAATATCAACATCATAACTAAGGACACTGGAATCTCATCTTACCCCTGGCTTGGATGTTCACATTCTGAGTGGGACCATTTCCAATAAGGAATCACATTAATATGTGACCTACTAAGAACAGTCTATCTTTTTTTAATGAATTTATGATGAAGTTAAATTATTAAATGAAATGCCAATTACTCGGTTAATTGTGTATTTTATTGTGTCTTTGCATATATCCATAATTATTTTCAGGTGTGAACATTGTTTTCATAGCCAGCATGAGTTCCTTTAAAGTAGTGAATTTGAACTTTGGGTTCAATTTTAACTGCAAATTTGATTCTAAAGGAAGCTTTGCCAGTTGTTTTGGCCCCATGTATACATACTTACAATGAACAAATAGACTGAATTTCAACCATAATTAATTCTTCAGCTCATATCCCTAGAGCTAGAGCTTAGGCTGAGATGTGGTCGCCTAATCAGCATCTTGGAGCACCTCTGACATATGCCATTTAGAAGGCAAGGCATGGTGGTCTAGCAGAAACAGGAATCGAGGGCATCTGAATTCTAGTCCCACCTCTGCTGCTAGGCTGCTTAACATAAGACTACTACACACCTTAGAGTTTGTCTGGTGTCATAGACAAGTCCATACATTTTATGACTCATCAATCATTCCATTTCTTCTCTTCATTTTGTATCACTTCTAATGACTAGGAAAACCCCAAGTTCAGAATGAACCTCAGTATGGTAATCAAGTATTATTCTTCAAGTATATTTCACAAGAGTAAGAATCGAAGTGACATACCTATAGTGACAGTCAGCCTTTATTTAAAACTCAAAATGAAGTGTTTTGGTTTGGATTTTTTTTTTTGTCAGTTTTCAAAAGCATCTGGCAACTTATTTCCATTTATAGCATCGACCAAGGACTTTCATTCCATTTTTAATGGTTTTTGCTGAAATCAGTTATTTGTCTACTTATAACAAAGCACAAGAGATACCCTTTAAGCTTTCCCACGTGCATGGGAAATCTTTTGTTCAAAATCAATATATTCCAGTCAGGCCAAAAACATTACATGGGAAATTAACACACATGAAACACCTGAAATATTTTTGTTAATGAAATGATCTTCTGAACAAATGGCAAGGGTCATGTAGCACTCATAACTGCCCATCAGGGTGCCCAAAAGGAAAACACAGAAATAAATTTTGTGAAAAATGAGTATTACTTGATTAAACAGAGGTAGTGTGTAAATCCATTTTCAACTTTCAACTTTTTTTTTGCATCCATTGTTGTTTTAAGTGTAATACACATTAAGTGTACATTCAGTTATACATATGAGTAGTTTCACATTAGAGGAACACTGGAAATTTTATTTGAATACACTGATCAAACTAAAGTACAATTATGTAGAATTACTTGATGTTTCATTATTCTACACTTAAAAATAGCATAAAATTAATAATATACCTATGGTATAGGGTGGTTTGCATGTCCACATAGATTTAACAGTTTATACACCTTATACATACAACTCAATATTACTAAAAATGTATATACCTACAATTATACATATGAGTCATATATTCTCCAGATAATTAAAATGTATCTCTTTAAGTAGTAAAATGTTAAGAAAATTTAAAAATATTGTGATAGTACCTTTTCTGCATTGTTTTGTCTTCTTTCTCAGAAAAGAAGATTGGATAAAATTAAAGCTTGTTGTAATAATTTAATTCACTATTATCAGCATGACTGAATTTGCATCAGAATAGCACAATGCCTTTGGAGAAATATATGATTTGTCCCTTATATACTGACCAAACTGTTCTCATTTCTTATTTTTGCCCACTTTTAAGATTACTGTTTTTTCCTCATACATATAAAAAAACTTTTTTTTTTTTTAAGATTTTCTTTATTTGTCAGAGAGAGAGACAGAGAGAGCACAAGCAGGGGGAGGGGCAGAGGGAGAAGTAGGCTCCTTGCTAAGCAGGGACCCGATGTGGGACTCAACCCCAGAACCCAATGTGGGATCATGACCTGAGCCAAAGGCAGAGGCTTAACTGACTGAGCCACGCAGGCATCCCACAAAAAACCTTTTGATTATCATTTTTTTGTTGTTGTCGTCATGACTGATTCTGGAAGGTGAACACACACACTCCCACACAAATACCCACACATATGCTCACCTTCCCTTTCCCCACCAGCACTTCCTCTAAGCTTGTAGCTTTATCAGATAGTCCAGAGATGGGACATCAAGTCATTAGGCTTGTGAGAATAAATCTAAGATTAATGAGGGTAAATATTGGTCAGTATGATGTTTAGGATATAGACATTATGGAATCCAATATAGCTGCTCAGGTACTCTTACTTCCTAATGCTCTGTTAGCTTTTGAAGTCACGGGCCATCAGTGTTCCACATTTCTGCTGAGAGTTCCCACCTCACAGATAATGCTGCTGCCCATGGCTCTCTTCTGCCCTCATCTCAACATTTTTCTTCCTTCTTATCTTTTCTAACCCCTGTCACTCTTCCAATACTTCCTGCTTCCAAGAGAAGAGGCCATAGCCATTCTGAATTAAGGTCTGTCCTGATTCACCCAAGACCCTCAGTATGACCTTGTCATCTGAGATAAGTATTGCTGGGGACTCTGTGACAGATGAGTCACTGGAATCCTGTTTGGATTTGACTTCACTCCAGGGGCCAGTAAGAAATAGTTAAGATTCTTGGCTTTATAGTCAAAAGAGTTCCTTAGAATTTTTGGTGAAGTTAGAAAGCATCTCTGAGCCTCTGATTCCTCACATATACAATATATTGATAACTATATTTCATAAGGTATTTATGAGGACTAAATGAAACAAGGCATATAAAACATACGTGGCTTACAAAATTCAGATTTGAAACATAGTAAGTGTTTGTTATACTGTGATATAGTGATTTGCATTATATATATAATACATATATACACATAAATATATATACATACAAATATGTTACAATAAACTGTATGTAATTGCCATGTTTGTAGGTCAAAAACAATCATGCTGAGATACCAACCCCTAGATATTTAGGTTCATAAGCATGTTTATATAAAATAAGATACCAACTTTTGAAATTTTCAATTCAGAAGCATAAAACTTTTGTGTATTTATGTAGTTAAACATATGTGATACATATTTATTAAGTCATTGGTAAGTCTTCCTCACCCTCATACCACGCACATAATACTGAAATATTGAATATTGCCTGTAGACCTTTTAATTTTGCACACTCTTGAAGTGCAAGGTATTACGTTCTTCCACTTTTTAAAGTCCTTTCAAATATATTAGGAATCTAGGGAGTGTCTTCCAATGGCTTTTCCATGAGATGCCCACACACCTGGCTGAAAAATATAGAATCTAATCAGTTAGTTGTTTGCTTGTTTGCACCTTATCAGATATGATGATTTACTTATCCATATGCTCAGTTAACCTCAGTGTCCTGTTGAGGTGAAAAATTACAGATTTAGGGTCAATTCCTGTACTGTGATCTCCACAGTGATGATGGTCCAATAAATAACACAAGGATTATCCTTAAACTAATAACTTGATCCATATATATTGTGATACTTGCTAAAAACTGGAGAGGTAGGAACCATTAGCCACATCTAAGATTTAGAAAGACTATTTGAAGAATTAACCCCTTTATGGCAACTTATTTGGAAGTAAGTAGGATCAAGGACTTTGGCTTTTTACATTGTCTCTGTTATAGCAAAAGCTAATTGCCTTCTGTGTTCTGTACTAGATTTGCTGCAACTCAGAATTACCAATTCCACATTCCAGGAAGTTTTCTCTTGAGGGTTCATCTGAATTGAAGTGAACCCTCTGCCTCAGCTTTATGGTTCTTCCCTCAAGTCAGCCCAGTGGTAGACATGCCATCTGGATTGAAATTGGCTGGGCAAATAAGAGGGAGAGCCAGATAAAGTCAACAGTTTCTACAATCAGGGTCTCAGGTTGCTTATTGACTGAACGTTGGCTGGTGAAAGACAGACATGCACCTGCTTGTGTCCCTATTCTTTTCCTTTAGATTCATGAAGATTAGGTTATAGAGATAAGGCTAAATGAAAAGAATGAATAATGATTCTTTCCTAAGACTTTCTAGATTTATTTGCTGATATTGGTATGTACAAAGTCTTTGAATTGCCATACCAGGCTTTTAAAATTTAGTTCAGATAAACTGCTTTACATTTTTTTGTTTTTGTTTCTGCTTTTTTTCATTCAACCGTTCTCTTTTCTGGACAGCCTTCCCCAAGTTTTCCTGGCAGATAGGATATATTCTCCCTGAATATTCCCAGTGCTCTCTCTCTGTGTCTCTCTCCCTGACAAATAAATAAATAAAATCTTTTTTAAAAATTGTTGAACTAATAAATATAAAATGGATTTGTTAAAGGATTTTATTTATTTGTCAGAGAGATAGAGAGCTCGCACAAGCAAGGGGAGCAGCAGACAGAGGGAGAAGCAGGCTCCCTGCTGTGCAAGGAGCCCAATACAGGACTTGATCCCAGGACCCTGGGATCATGTCCTGAGCCGAAGGCAGACACTTAACTTACTGAGCCACCCAGGCGTCCCAGTATAGCATGGATTAAATTCAGAGGGAACAGGAGGCAGGCTTTTAAATTGAGAAACTAATAAAAAAAACCACAGTCTATTTGTCTTATATTTAGGTTTTCATTATTTTGGCAACTAAGGGAGTATAGTGGGACCAGTAAGAGAAAGAAGAAACACAGAATTTGGAAGGAAAATTTAGGCAACATTAAGCAAATAAAAGTTGAGGTAGCAGTAGGAACAGCCCAACAGACAAAAAGAAATATGGATCTGGAGGTCAAAAGAGAAGCAAATATACAGTGTCAAAAATACTTATATCAGAAATCTTCTGTGTAGAAGTTTGAAGCCATGATAGATAGTTTGCAAAAAGAGCAAATGTATAAGGAATAGAGATCTGAGAACAGAATCTTGGTCAGCATGTACATGGTATGTGAGGAGAGAAAGAGAACCCAATGAAGGTGAAAGAGAAAAGACAATTAGAGTGGAGTAAACGGACCAAGAGGTCAACACAAAAGGCAAGGGGAAAAATAGGCAAAGCCAACTTCTGTAGTATAGGGGAATAAGCTGGAAGAAGTGTCAAATGGCTTTATAGTAAACCATAAAACAAGGTCATATATAAAGAATGAGAGATGATAGGAGTAAGATTTAGCCTTGAAAAAAAAAGATCTGAAGTAAACTTTTCAGGAAATGTAATAGAAAATCTAGGGGGCACCTGGGTGGCTCAGTTGGTTAAGCATCCGACTCTTGATTTCATCTCAGGTCATGATCTCAGGGTTGTGAGATTGAGCCCTATGTGGGGCTCCACGCCCAGCATGGAGTCTGCTTGAGATTCTCTCACCCTCTCTCTCTGCCCCTCCCCCAGCTCATGCTCTCTCACTATCTCTAAAATAAATAAAGTCTTAAAAAATCTATTAGAAATGACCAAAGGTTTGACTGAGCAGCATGGAGAACATAACTGAGTTGAGAAAACATGCATTTGAATGACATTAAAAAGCCTCACTTCAGTGTTTGTAATCGGGAAACAGGGGTGAGAAAATGAATAAAAATGTCCTTCCTTGAGTTGGGATCTACCCATGCAAGGGATTAGTAGATGAAAGGACAGTGAGTGCAGAGCACCAGGAATTCCACTTGAACTGTTTTTTAATGCCTGATGGTGAGATAGGGAAAGGAAAGGAAAGGGAGGCTAGTGAGGGACTGATAGTGACGGTGGGCCAGACTCTCAATTAGAGGAAAGACAAACTCATTAAGAATTAAAGGGAGAGGAAAAAGAGTATATGTTCAAAGAAGAAACTTTTAGATATAAAGATCAATTTTTAAATTCATGCTTTTAAACCAGTCTATTATTATAAAAAGTCTGAGCTACTTTGACAGATAGATAAACACCTCTGTCAGCTCTCCATTTCCCCTGGCTCTGTCCAGTTGATGCTGCTTTTATCCTCTTCCATCACATTTTCCATATCTGTATCTTGTCATTCATCACACATTCCTCTAGACATTATCTTCCTTTTTATTGAATCTCAAGACCTCCTACAAAAATGTATCCTTAGTTCTGACACTTGTAATGGTCAGTAAATTCATCTTTTATTGTCTTTCTTTGTTTTAAAATGTTTATTATGTGTCCAGTTTTACAATATGCAACCATAATATCTCTAGTACATAACAAAGAAAATAATTAGTCATGCAAATTAAAATTAAGGGATAAAACTTCCACAGTCAAAGTGTTGTTATATACATCATATGTCATAGCATCTGAAATAATCTTTAAATTTTAACTATTCAAATTAAGTTTATATGTGCAACAAGATTAGGTTACACTGTTTTTTTTAGACTTAAAACAATAGTATGATGTGATATAGTCAATGAATAAAATAAACCAATTAGCCAACTCTGATAAGGAGAGGCCAGTTCAATAATAATCCTAAATATAACCAGTCAATTGTAACTGCTCTAACATTTGGTCAGCTATAATATTGGATTTGAGGGTGGAAGATCCACTATTCCATTGACGACTTGCTGGACTTCTCCAGCCTACTAGTGGCACTTCTGTAAGAAAGAATAATAATATAATGTTGCCATTAATAATATTATTATTACTATACCAATGATAATAAGTACCATTTCTTGAGTTCTTACTGTAATTCAGCCACTCTGCTCTGTGTTACATAATCCATACACTTGCCTCGTAGATGTTTAACTGCCCCACTTTATAGACTGAAAAAAGAAAAACTGAAGATCAGTCTACCTTTGTAGAAGGGCCTTTTTCAAACCATAGTATAGAATACAAATGTCAAAGGTAAGCTGTGAATGGAGCTTTTATACTGATTTTAAGTGCTTTAATACTCTAAAATATAGCCTGGATCAAACTTTCAAACATAATGTTTACTAATTAATAAGTAATTAAATACAAGCCATCCAGTCTTTCTGGAAAAAAATGACTGTTTCTTCTGGAAAGAATGTGTTTCTATTTTTCAAAAATACCAAACTATTTTCAAGAAAATGAAATATCTTCATAAGGTATGTTGCCATTACAATAACAACAAATCCGTAGTATAACTAGTACTATTTGTACCTTTTATGATGGAATCTTTAAACCATTTTTCCAGTTAGAAGACTTACTAGTCATGGTTTAAAATCATTTTTATACAATTAGTTTCCATAAAAATAAGCTAATACTCAACTTCCTTTCTTTTTCTCTGTTATTGAAAATGTGTGTGGGTTACCCTCTTCCCATGAAACAACCTTTTCACCCACATCTTCCTGAGGAGGAAAGCAAAAGAGGAGGGGAGGTGACAGAGAAATGGGAATGGAGTGTATTCTCACTGCATAACTAAATAAAAGAGGGCAGGAAGTGGTATATTCAGTAAGAGAAGCATTTTCTCCTTAGATAAGTGACTTTCTCCATCTCTTACCCAGAAAAGAAAAATGGGTTTACCATTGAAGTCCTCTTGACCACATCTTCCTGTGTTCATCCTCTCAAGGGATCATAAATTTTATTTGGCATTTCTTTACATCCCTTTTTTTTTGCATCTAATTTGGTTATTTTCAACTTGTTTCATTAGAAGATTAAACATTTAGAATTTAGGAAGGTTTTGTTTTAGAAAAATAGCAGTCCATTAACTTAAAATAAGAAGTGCAAATGAACTGCATTGATGTTTTTCAGAGCAATAACTTTACATAACCCATCAATACACCCATTGCAATTAAAGATAGCTTTTAAGTAAGCATTTATATATTCATTTTTAAATTGCTATTTGCATACCTTCTGTGCCATGCTTCTTCATTCTCATGAATGCATAGCCCTCTGATTACTTATTCTGTGTTGATATTGCAGCTGCAATGGTAGTGTTTAGATGTAATTATTAATATAAGTAGGCAAAACCATCAGTACACACATGAGCTATATAGAAAACCATGATACTATTAAAAGTTATAATTCTATATTTTTGTTATGGCAGTATATCTGAGTGGATATTTCATTTTCTTTCTTTTTTTTTTTTTTTAGGCTTAACCACTTTTTTTTTTTTTTAAAGATTTTATTTATTTATT
Organism: Ursus maritimus; assembly: GCF_017311325.1. Taxonomy (NCBI): domain Eukaryota; kingdom Metazoa; phylum Chordata; class Mammalia; order Carnivora; family Ursidae; genus Ursus; species Ursus maritimus. The sequence continues at coordinate 50,832,087 of NW_024427107.1, read as the reverse complement.
TGACAGAGATAGAGACAGCCAGCGAGAGAGGGAACACAAGCAGGGGGAGTGGGAGAGGAAGAAGCAGACTCATAGTGGAGGAGCCTGATGTGGGGCTCGATCCCATAACGCCAGGATCACGCCCTGAGCCGAAGGCAGACGCTTAACCGCTGTGCTACCCAGGCGCCCCGGATATTTCATTTTCTTGAAACTAGTTATTTTTGAAAATTTGAAGTATTTATATTGAGATAGTCATTCTTTCCATCAGTTTACACTATTTATTTTTAATTACTTATAAATTAGTAAACTCATGCTTCTTAAGTTTAAATCAGGGTAGTGCTTTAGATTGTTAGAGCATATAAAATCAATTTAAAAGCATCATTTAATAGTTTACCTTTGATATTCTTAATATAAAAGGCCATCATGACTCAAAGTTATTGAAAGCAGGTATTTATTAAATAACATGACGCTTTAAGGGCAAGGTGATAAAATCTTAAAAAATGTTGAAAGGCTTAATGAAACCAATTACTAAACTATATGTTTATTAGAAAATACTAATCATAAATATTTTGTGAATGTTCCATGTATATCTTTAGCAAAGGACTACTAAATATGAGTCATTTTTGTATTTTGATCTTAGTAATAAGAACTTCATAATAGATGAAAGTCAGTGAATAAAATTAAGTTCTCAGTAGAGCCAATCTAATTAAATTTCCTTTTTCATTTGACTTCCACCCTTTACTGAACTCTTCCCCTATATAGGTTAATTTCAAATCTTATTAATTTGTGTACTTTTATTTGTATATTATCAGCCTGATAGTTTAACTTCAGGCATTAAATGAAAAACGAAGTTCAGTTCCCTTTTCTTTCTAAGTAAATTAGGTCAGAGGCTCTTTTCTACTATTTAAATCTAATTATTTTGAGGGTTTTTTTTTAATAAAAATTTCTAGCTTATCAATCCAAAGCCACAGAAAAACAGTTCTATCTACTTTTAGCATTTTAAACCTCCATATGGTATTTTTATGTTTGAATTTCTTATCGTTATCTCTTTCTCCTCCAAAAATGCTTTAGCATTTTTTAAAAGTTTCCTATGAAATGTAGGTAAGAACATTTTAGAAATCTTGCAGGAAAATTGACATAATTATTACTAGTTGGAGGTGTTACACTGTCAGGTCATTTGTCCCTTGAGTTGATGTTCTGGAAATTATAGATAAAAGCAAAACTTAAGTAAGCAAAATATAAAAAGTATTCAGTTAGAAATTGCTCTACAGATTTTTCCATTAGTTTTGTAATTTTGTGAATCAGCTCAAATGTAGTATTGTCTTTATGATTGATTTGTCAGTAAATGCAATATTAACATTTGTTTGGAGGAAATAAAGACTTGCTTAGCTATGCTTGGAACCCATTTGGGTACTAATGGTACTGATATTCTTGTTCACATATTGCAATTTTTTTTTTTTTTTTTTGCAGTTTTACTAAAGGGAGGAAAAAAAGAGGAAGAGAAACCATTTAGAGACTGTGCAGATGTATATCAAGCTGGTTTTAATAAAAGTGGAATCTACACTATTTATATTAATAATATGCCAGAACCCAAAAAGGTAAAACCAGAAGTGTTTGTTTACGAGATGTAAAGCAGATCCTAGTTGAATTGCTGAATAATCAGATTGATTTGTGAGCTTGTTAAGCTGAAGATATATGTGCCTGAGCTCTTTTCTTCCAAAGATACTGTTTGCCAGGTCCATAAAAGATGAAAACCCTATTGCACAGACCTCCCCCAAATCCATACCTCCCATCCCTCTTTCACAAAATTTTCTATTTATTCTCTGCTCATTCCTGGATGTCCCATTGCTCATAAATGCTTGCCTTGTGTAGATTACATGTTGAGGTGACATGTACTTCAAGTACATAGAGAAGAGGTAGGAGCAATATTTCAAAGTCCCAAGGACCCAGATGGCACACATCATCTATAGTCTCAATACTGCAGAGGGGGTGCCAGGGACATATTGCTATTTGCAGAATCACTGTTCCTATTAGGGTGGGAGAAACATATTCTATCTTGACTCATCGTCTTGATAGGATTTGCTTTTCATGTTTACCTAAAAGAGTTGGTTGGAGGCTAGGATTCATTAGTATGTTGAACAGGATCCAAAGTAAACTTTGAAGTAAGCAAACACTATGTTCTTGCTGTTATATCTCTTTTCCCCTATTTATTCATTAAATCATCCATCCATTTCTTCACCCAGTACATGTTAAGTGAATGTCATTTGTCAGTCACTGCCTAGGGACACAATATAGACCAAACAGATCCCACTGTGGTGGTGAAGACAGACAATTACACAGGTAATTATAGCAGAATGTAGAAGTGTAGCAACTGAGACAGACTGTTCGAAGCAGGATTTATGGAGAGACATGAGGAGAGCCCCGATCTTCGACATGTTAAAGTTTATCCCCAAGGTGCCAAGAGGGACCCAAGACTCCAGGAAGACCACCTTCTTTTGTAATGCTCCATCCTCAAAGGATGAAACAACTTTCTTCTCCTCTTTGCCACACCTAAATTACCAGTCCTGCGTCCTCATTTCCTGGGGATACTGTGCAAGTGCTCTTGGAAGGCCTTCCCTAATTCCCTCCAATAGGTTTGCATGACTTTTTCACTAGCAAAGTTCTACAAGGCAAGGTTGTGCCTTTTTGTCCTTGGTTTCCTGGACCCAGCATAGTTTCTGGCACATAGCAGATAAATGTGTGTTTAAACGAATGAATGAACTTCGGGCAATAATATGAACATTTCTATGTAGTGTATAGTAAATAAGCCTAACTTAGTCTTCTTGATTATTAGTCCCCTTTGATGGATGAGAAAAATGAATCTTGGAGAGTAGTTTGCCAGATGGTACATCATTGTTAAGAAGAGAATCTGGACTCTACCAGCGTCCTCCCTCTCCTGATTTCAGTAAGGACTAGCGATTTAAGTTAGCTCAGGGTTTTTTTGTTTCCATTTGCTGGGACAATTTTTTTTTTTTTTTCTAAAAGGAGGCCTTCATGCTGTTCTATAATGGGGAAAGAGGGAGAACATGCAGGGGGCAAAAAAAGCAATCACAGTTCCATACATTGCTACCTGGGCCACCTACCACAGAAGTTTCGTTTCACCTGTTTTTCAGTTTGGGCTTCTGTGCAAAATCTCACTATATTAAGTGTTCATGACTTAAGAGAAAAAAAATAACTATGAGGGTACAAGGGTGAGTCTAGGGGTAAAAAGAAGAGGGTAACTCATTGTAAGGGGGAACCTTTTGGATCCTTTGGATCTTATCACATGGAGCCTTCCTACTCTACTTGCTGATATCTTAGAATCATACATAAGGCTTAAATTCAGTTGGCATACACACAGGCATGTATACGCATCCACATACTCATACACCATATGTCTAGTGTATAAAGAATATCAAAAACTGTCCTGGGGGAGAGGAGCAGAGCTAGCACACTCTATAATTTACCTACAGTATTCCCCAAGACCTGAAAGAGCACCCAAATTATTGTCAGTTCCACTAAAATATAACTTGGCTGTAATAATTTAAGTGATCCTCCTTTTATACACTTAGTGATTCTATGATATAATAAAATAATTTTTAAGGATTTTAAATTAACATTCACACTTTCAGAATCTTTTTCACTCCATCACCCAATCCTGCCACAGGGCCCCAGGTTTTGGCAAAGGGGACATTACAAATAAGTTTTGATCATTCCATGAATATTAATTCATATATAACCATAACCAGTGTTTTGAACTATGCTAGTTCAGAACATTTTGAAATGCAAATGATGCACAGGCTATTTGCAGAACTACTGGTCCTGTTAGGGTGGAAGAAGGATATACTATCTTAAGTCATAATCTTGAATAAACTTGCTTTTAATATTTACATAAAAGTGTGAATTGGAAGATCTGATTCCCTAGTTCAGTAGCTGACTCCTGTGTTGGTTTCATCAGGATGGCATGATTTCAACTTATACCTCTGCAAAGTGATGGATTTTGCATATGATGGAGCTTCAGGGTTGTTCTTGAATAAATGAAATCTATTTATATTAAATTCACAAATGTCAAATATCTGCTCAGTTAAACTTTAAGGTTTGGGACTAAGAAAAAATAGTAGCCTGAGCAAGTAAGCCTGTAAGAGGCAAATTTTTATCACTATGGAAACAGCTCCATGGCTTTTCAGAGGAAAGAAGCTCATGTGGCACCTGGTCAGGACTATCATTAGATTTTAGTTTTATTGGAAATAGCAGAGCATGGTGAGAGGGAGAGATCGCTAAGTAGAAGGGAGAAAGACTTAGGCCTTCTTCTTAGGTGTTCCTTCCCTTGTTTTATTCTTTCCCCTTTATGATCACAGATCCTTTCACAAGTAGGAATGTTGTTCTATTATAGAAACTTTAGACTGATAAACCTGAACTTTTCACAGATAGCAATTTTTAAAAAACATCTCAATTTGCATGGCACTAGTAAGAAAAATTACTGTGTGAATTTTCCCCGGTATAATTCAGAAGCTGGTTAATACAGTAGCTCAAATGCATTTACAGTTTGCCAGGTATATTCTAAGCACCTTAGATGTAAAAACTCACTTGTTTACTCTTTTCAGTAACTCTATGAGGTAGGTGCTCCCATTATCCCTATTTTAGAAAAATAACTTGCCCAAATCACATAGTAGATAGTGAACATAGGCTTTGTAATACAGGCATCAACTCCAGACTGTATCTCTGAGCAGGGGGCTAAGTGAGATAATTATGTTAGTGGTGACTGAAGTTATACTTTTAAAAAGTTATACTTTTTAAAATCTGAACCTATAGGAGTGATACAGGAAAGAGTTTATTATCAGAAAATTATGTAAAATTGATTCATGTTCTAATTATAAACCACCCTGCTCCTTTCTACCTTGTAATCTCATTTTCTTCTCCTGCATTGATATAAATCGTTGGAATTCTCTGAATCCTGTAAAAAGTGCTTGGAAAATGCATCTTTATGACCGTCACTCTTCCAAGTAGATTGTGCTTTGTAGATATAAAATTTGGTGCTACCTTTGGATATGCTTAGCAAAAGCTTTGCCTATTGTTATGCTTGCAGAAGTTCTAGCAAGGGAATGAAACTCAAGGCAAGCCTATGAAAAATAAAACAAGTTCAAATATGTAAGATATGGGATATGGACCAATCAATAAAATTGGGCTATTTAGGCAGGTAACAAAAACTGTTAAGAAGTATTCATCTTGTAGGCAGATTAAGAGTCACTGTATGGTGACTAACATAATATAATAAAAAAACATTAAAAAAAAAAGAGTTGCATGGATAAAGAATTGGTATACATTTATTTTTCTAACCGACATCATTCCCTTCCAAGAAATGCTGCCTGAAAATAAGTGTTATCCTTTCAAATGAGATGAAGGCAGTTTTCTAAGACTATATAATTTTTCAAGCAGATCAAAAATGAGAATTAAATCATTTATGTATTTTTTATCTTTTTATTACTAATGGCTGTGGTGATTTTCCTCTCTGAATTCCCTTCAATGCATAGTAGTAGAAAATAGGATTTTTTCCTTTTATTTCATAAGTTTCTAAAACCAAATGCTTTATAGCCAGCTTAGTTGCATCCAAAAATTCAAACCATTAAATCATAACTCTGCTTTTATAAAATATTAAAAATTTGTTTCTGAATTGTGAGTCCCCTAATTCTTGGGAAAGGACCATAGCAAATGTGTTGAGGCTTTTTTTTTTTTTTTTACTTAAGGTTATGGAAAAATAATTAACATCCTCAAGCCTAATCATTCCAACTTGTATGGAGCATAAAACCGTAAGAACTATGTGAATCAAATTTCCCCTTTTTGTTTGGGTTTAAATCTCTTTATTATGTTAAAAGGTACTTAATGCTTGAAAGCTTTGACCTTGCCTGGGATAGGAGCCAGTTCAATCTTTTCTTGGATAGAGTTAAGCCCAAGTCATATGATCAATAAATGCAACAGGCATAGTAAATGTAGCGGGGCCCTTGTCTCCAGGAAGGACACCGCCAGATAACACAGACCACACAATACTGGCGAGTGAACTTTTCAAGTCCTTTCATGTCTCAAATCTTTTGAAACCAACCACCTACTTTCTTAAACTTCCTTCATCTGTTAAGCATAGGCTTTTTTATTTTTCTTCTGACTAGAAATAACATGTTTTTTGGGTTTTGTTTTTTGTTTTTTGTTTTTTTTGGCTAGAGTGAATCCAACTTCTTAAATAGATATGTAATAAAAAGAGGCATGCTCAGAGATTAGCAATGTCAATATTATTATATTTATATTATATATTATATTACTATGTTAGTCATAAATATAGAAAATATATATTGTAGAAAATGTATATTATATAAAATATATTAATATATTATTAAGCTGGTGATCTTAAGGACAATTTATTGAACTACGACGTTTTGATTTTGTACATTCCATATGATTCTTATTATAAACAATAAATTATATACAATGGTATATATTATAGTAAACTATGCTACAATATGTAAGATATTATATACAGAGTATATAATGCATAATGTAAATACTGTCTCATATGTAAAATACATCTAAGAAATGAGAGTCATGGCAAAGCCTGTTATGTACCAAGCACTATTCTAAATATTCTACATGCATTGACTCATTTAGTCCTTGCAAAGACCTAAGTGATAGAACAGGGTTGGGATTTGAACACAGGTAATTTGGCACCCAAGTCCATGCCCCTAACCAATATGCCCTTCAGCTCTATTGTGACCATATTCTACAATAGCAGCTATTATTATTACTGCTATTATTGAGTCATTATAAGAACTGTGGAACGTATGTCCAACCTCTTACCCTCTCTGCACCTCAGCTTCCAACACAATAATCTGCCTGGGAAACTTCTGCCTCCCCATGTAGCTCCGACTCTCTCTGGGCCTTTATCTAGGAAGTGCTTTTAGCACATCTTAACATGCTCAAGTCACTGAATATGTTTGTTTAAAAGGAAATTGGTCTTTTTCTAAAATTTGTGAATGATTTTAAAACTGTAAGTGCAAAAAAAAAAAATAAATAAATAAATAAATAAATAAATAAAACTGTAAGTGCATAGAATTCTAATAACATAGATAATAGTAATAACAAAACTGTGAAGAATAGTTTTTTCTACACATTATGTATTTATTAATGTAGTTATTCCTTTCCCTGAGTATGTAAGTGGAATTTATAGCTTTGCAAACACAAGTTAGCAAAGTTCCAGGCAATTAGTATCCATTAAGAAAAAAAATCTGGAACAAAATTCTGGATTAACCAGTCAAGGCAGGGTAAAAATTTCATTAAGAATCAGGTGACACTAGTTACCTCTAGCAAAATGTTTCCTTGACATTTTCACTGACTCTTATTTAAGTATCGCCAGTAAAGTCCCATCCTGGCCATTACAGACCTATGCAGTCTGTTTCTCAAGGTCACTAATGACCACTTCATTTTAAATTTAAATGTGTATTTTCTTAATCTTGATTTGTCTTGACTTCTCTGGAATATTCGATTAAGTGGATCACTTCCCCAAATCAAAATCCATCCTCAGCTTTCATTGCATTAATCAGGTTTTCCTATTTGTCATTCCTTCTTGCATCTTTATTTATTCAACAAATATTCATTTAGTACCCTCTATAGGCTAGGCACTGTTCTAGGCACTGGGGACAGTGACAGAGTATTAGTCCCAGCCTACCTATTTGTATTTTACCTCCATCAGTTCACCTGGATCCTCCTCCTTCCTGCACATATACATCTCTTCCCAGTTTTTCTTTACTTCTTTAAATAATCCATATTCTTGTTATCAACTACTGCTCTCAAGCAGATTACTCCCAGTACAGTTTTGAATTAGATAGACATGGGGTTTAAATCCTGGATCCAGGATTTGTTATTAATAATAACCATTGGTAAGTTACTGAAACACTCTAAGAATTTTTTTCTCATCTGAAAAATGAGGATAATAATCATACATACATCACTGTCATGAGATAAGTTAGAAAATAACAGATGAAGTGTTTAAATTATCTGGCACTTAACAGCAAGCATGTTGTTAATGATGATTCCTTTCTTATTCCTTTATTATTCGTATTCTTTTTTTTTTTTAAGATTTTATTTATTTATTTGACAGAGAGAGACAGCCAGTGAGAGAGGGAACACAAGCAGGGGGAGTGGGAGAGGAAGAAGCAGTCTCCCAGCGGAGGAGCCTGATGCAGGGCTCGATTCCATAACGCCTGGATCAAGCTCTGAGCCGAAGGCAGACGCTTAACGACTGAGCCACCCAGGCGCCCCTATTATTCATGTTCTTATCCTTGGTCTACCTCCATTAGATCATCTCCAGTTGATTGGTGAACCCCCCCCCTTTTTGGATGACTATGCTACCTCAGATTCTTTATGTCCAAGACCATGATCATTTTCTTTTCTTGTATGTTAGATTTGCCATTAAGTCTTTCATTTAGATCACTGTCTAGATCATTCTTCAGGTCACTGGAGTGGAAAATTGTGAACTCCTATATCTCCTTAAGCCAACAGAAACAGTCACTATTGAAACTTTCAGACATTTTGAGGGCAGGATCTGTATTTTGTTCATCATAGTATCCCTAATTATAACAGAATCAGTGCCCAAAAATACCAATTAGGTAAAAAATAAGTGAATGAATCAATTCGAATTAAGGAAGAGGAAAGACTAGCTAGAAGTTGTGTTGAGGACAAAGAGGGAGTACAAAATGGTTAAGGGATTAGTCAAGGGGGAACCTTGAGACAGAGAGTGGAATTTCAATTTATAATCTTGGAGGTGAGTAAATTCCTAGGGACAATAAAGACATACAGATCAGTGACTGTTGTCAAAGTAGAGGAAGAGCCCTTGAGAGAGCAGTTTACGTAATTTATATGCTCACGACTTGAGGCATGGATCTCTTAGTTCCTTTCACTCTGAGGAAGTACACGGACAATTTGTCCTCTGAATGACAGTTGTTGCCACTGTTTTCATACCTGTTAGCCATTTGTGCTCCAAATTAAGGGCTTCAGGGAAAACACTTGAGCCTGTCTGCCACTATTGCATCATATCTACACCTTTAGGCAGCCTCTAAAATGCCTTAGTCATCAATTGCCTGGGGAATGGTGTTCTCTATAGCTGGGACCTTGAATAATGGAACTGCCACATCTGTGCTATGTCAATTACAGTGATTACTCTCTAAAGATAATTGCATTACAGATATGTTTCCCTCCTTGGGTGGACTCTGGGGAAATGAATCAATTTCTAAATACTATTGTTTTAGAATAATTGAAATGAGCATGAGTCTTTGAAAGTGTTGGATAATTTTCCACATGGGGAAGAAATGCTTGTCACAGTCAAAAGAAATACAGAATGTCATATTCTCCTATTATTGTTCATGACGAAAATTCAAGCAAATAAAATGTTCTCCATATGCTGTGGACTAAATTTTGCCTCTAATGTAATACTGAGCCATCAAGAATAATTATTGTAGTATGTAACTGTATAGGAGTTAATGTGCAATGAAATATGTAATAGCTAAATATATATGATTTTTTTAAAATTATTTTTCCAAAACCTTTATTATTATTATGTCACCATTTCAATTAATGTAAATACTTAAGAATTCTAAGTCTTATGTTTTAACAATAAAATGGTCTAATTTTAGAAACCTAGATAGCATTTTTAAAAATCTAACATACCTAAGTGCCTGTTACCATTTAAGACAGAGATTTTTAAAAAATTTTTTATAATCTGAGACTAAGCTAATCTTCAGTTGAGTGATTTAAATTTTTACAAGTAATTTAAGTTATATGATGGAATTTAATCAGAAACAATTATAATGTAAAACAAAATAACTGATATCTAACATCTTTCAACATAGTAATTTTTATTCAATTTATCTAGAGGTCTACCCATCCTATTTCTGTTTTGAAACATATCTGATACTTGTTTCTTTAAAACAGACATAATTTTCACTTGACTTTATTTTCCCTGTGTCTCTCAGGTATTTTGCAATATGGATCTTAATGGAGGAGGTTGGACTGTAATACAACATCGTGAAGATGGAAGTCTAGATTTCCAAAGAGGTTGGAAAGAATATAAAATGGTAAGATCGAATAATTTAAATAGTTTTTGATGTTTTTCATGAAGTTATCTTCACCACACTATGTGATAAGTGCTTGTATTTTTAGGTGTTTTTCAGCTATTTTAAAAATAAAATGATACATTAGTCACATTATTTTTATTAAACACAAAACACTCATAAATCATTTTCAGTAGATGATTTCCATATGTGCATCAGGAAAAAAAATATATTACTGAAATTATTTGGTGAACTGTTATGTATTATCTGGATTTGTTCCTGGTTGAATGAGGGTGGGGGAAGCTAGAACTCAGACCCAGGCTAGGTACATGACCCAGGACAAGGGAGGTGTGCGGGGCTGTGGATTATGGAGAGGTGCTAACAGTGGCCTCACTCACGTAGCTGGTAAGTTGTTGCTGGGTGTTGACTAAGAGCTCCTTTGTGTGGCAGGGTTGGGCTTCTCTAAATATGGTGATTCAGGATCATCAGACTTCTTATGTGTCAGTTGGCATCCCTCACACACAAAAATGGAAGCTTCCACATCCTTTTAAGGTCTATTATACCCAGAAATTGCACTGTATCACTTCCACTGCTTTCTTTGGTAAAGTTACTGACAGGCCCAGTCCACATTCAAGATGAGAGGAGTACACAAGGGTATGAACTGTGAGGTATGGTTCCTTAGGGGTCTCCAAAATAATAGCAGACATCATGGTCACCATCACTATCATCATAGCTAAAGTTTCCAATGGTTAATACGAGCTAGCCCTGTACATAGATTCTTACTCATTTTTTATATCAAGCCTGCTAGCTGTCTCCATTTTAAAACTAAAGTGAGCAAGTTGGGAGATCAGCTTTTCCAAGATAATATAGTAGATGATTTAAATAATGCATAATATAATAATCATATAGTCAATGCCTACAATATTAGCTATTAAAATCTGACAGAATGTCAAGATGCAATAATGGAAAAGGCTTCCATTTATGGACTTATTCTCATATTTTACATCTCAATGTTCTGGATAATTCTTGTCTTGACCAATTTTTGACAAATTCCCCTCTCAGAATTTAAAGAAAAGGTGAAGAGGCATGTTGTACTAGTCTAAGTTCTGTCTTGATATTCTTCTAAAAAATGTGTAAAAACTAGTTAATCAGCATCACAGTTTATACATTAGTAAGTTCATATTTGGCCAATGACAGTTAAAAGGATTTTAATAAATGAAAGGGGTGGTCCCTTGTGGTGTCTCTGTATCTACAATATTTTTTATCAGATACCCAGTTGAACACTATGAACGTAGGTTAATAAAGTTTGGAGTTATACAAAGTTGGAACCTGATGTCTTCAATAACCCATGAAATTCCAGGTAGAAAAGAAGGCTACAGCCAACAAGATAGAATTCTACAGAGATAAATGTAGTCTTTCACCTAGACCAAAAATACACAAAATTAAGTGAGAATATAGGATAAAAGTGACAAATCAGCTTAAGAACCTGGTGTTTGGGGGCGCCTGGGTGGCTCAGTCATTAAGCGTCTGACTTCTGCTCAGGTGTGATCCCAGAGTCCTGGGATAGAGCCCCATGTCAGGCTCCTCCGCGGGGAGCCTGCTTCTTCCTCTCACTTCCCCTGCTTGTGTTCCTTCTCTCGCTGGCTGTCTCTCTCTCTCTGTCAAATAAATAAATAAAATCTTAAAAAAAAAAAAAGAGAGAGAGAGAGAGAACCTGGTATTTGAAAGTCTGGAGAGATTCACTGGGCTATAAGCTCATTTTGTGTTGTTGGCTACTAGCAACCAAGACCAGTGTACTCAGGCTACTTTAATAGTGTGTAGTCTCAAGAAATACAGCACTCACTGGTGTCTGCAGTAGTCTGGTTACATCAAGAATATGCTTTAAATTCTGGTGGATTTCCAACAAATGAACTTATCCTATGAGGTACAAACAAAATGAATCAATGGGGCTCTAACTTGTAGGGAAAAAAAGGAATTAGATATACACCTGTCTGATGGCTATTTAAATTGACTGGAGGCAGGTGGATGTACTAGAGTTTGCTTCTCACAGTGCAGTCCAGAAACCAGCAACACCAGCCTTGTCTGGGAGCTTATGAGAAATGCAGCATCTCAAGCTCCATCCTAGACTTCCTGAATTAGAGGCTTTATTTTAACACTTTTTTAAAGAGGGAAGCTCCATAATGAAAGGAAGAACATTTTAGAGAGGCAAAATTGACTGCTTATAGACAAAACACTCTAATGATTCTTTCCAACATGAATGGACTGTAAGTGGTGAGGACCTCTCTTCAGTGGAAAAACCCCAGTAGAAAGTAAATCGCCAGGACTGTACAGAGAATATTGGTTCTACTCTAAGGTCTCTTTCTGAGTATGTGATTCTAAGAACATATGGGAAAAATTTAATCTAAGTTCCTAAAAGGACCTTGCGTTATGTCTATATCAACAGTTTGAGTTTTCCCTCTACCATTTACAAATAGAGTGGTTTTAGGCAAATCATTTAACCTATACCTTAACTTCCTCACTAGTTAAAAGGGGGCATTAATGATAATACCTCACCTGCCTTGCAGGGATGTTGTGAGGATTAGATATAAATAAAGCACTTGGCACACTAAATTTTTAATAAACAGTAGTTATTACCCAAGATTAAGACATCAAAGACTCCAAAATTTTTACTTAACTCTGCCAAGAATATTATCTTGCAAACTACCTTAACTCACAATTATTTTCATCATTAAAATGGAATGTGAAGAAGTCATCTGAGAATCAGACTATAATATAGGTTCAGGCAAATCTGAAATACATTATTATTAATATTAATGATAATAGAAAAATGAATATAAAGTTATCATCGTGGTGACTTTCCAAAATGCTGAATTATTATCTCTTAGCATCTGCTACCTTGGCAAACTAGGCATGTTAAGTAAGACAGACTAACATATGAAGTACGGCATTGATTCATGTCTTATAAGTATTTACCAGATATATGTATTTTAAGCAATTTTTTTCATCATTTGACAGGCTGAATTATTCTTTACTTACAGTTTTTGGGGAGTTTACCCTGCTCCCTTTTTTAAAAAATAGACTATCCTATTTCATTTAAACTAGAACAGTTTATTAGCTGAATGTCCATTCTACATGGTCAGAAAATTGAGATAAGCTCCAGAAATCTGATACATTTTGACAAAAATGAGTCTGACTGCTTTTTTAATTAAGAGAATTCATCGCATGTCACAACTTGGTTAACTTTCACCAAAACACATGGTAGAAAGTGTTTCCGTTGTTTTGCTCCAGAGTTTTTTTACCTAAAGACCAAATATCATGAGTCCAAAAAGAATGAATACATGCTCATTCTTATCAGTCACTCCCACTTCTGTTCCCTGCATGAGAACTGGCTGCTAGGGTGTGCATCCTTTGGGAAAATGAGCTGCTTGGCAGGCACCCCTTCCTCCTCAGTCTTCACTCATCTACTGGTGTACGCTAAGATGCTTCACCTCTTTCTTGAGCACTGAGTACAGAAATAAAATTTCACCCCTCCTTCCTTTCTGCCTTTCCTCTCCCCTTCCCTTCATTCTGGTTGTTATCTATGGACTGCCTCTTTCCTCATAAGGTTTCCAGAACAGTATGTTAAAATTATCAACACATGAATTACAAATACGTATTGTGATTTATTATTTTTAAACCTCTCTCAACATGAAAGATTTGCAATGTGTTTGGTTCTTAACATTGGCTTTAAGCCTACAAAAGTCTTTTACCTGAGCTTTGTTTTCACTTAACCTTCCTTATGAGGGGATTCAGCAAAATCTGGTTTATGGATTCGTAAAGATGTTTGCAGAGAGGGAAGTCTGCAGTGGGCTTTTTTAATGAGGCACTTAGGGAACTATATTAACTCTTTCAAGCCATGAGGATACCATTTAGTGGCCTCCAGCAATAACACTTATCAGCAGTACTTTTGCATATATGAAGCCAAATCCAGCTAGGAGTTCCAAATAGTACCCCTAGTGGCCTAACTTTATAGAAGGTAGTGACTAAAGCCCTGGAGACAACCTGGCTTTGTACTGAAAACAGTTACCCCCATAAACAGAGCTTCCTATTGACACAGAGTTTTCAGTCTGAGCACCATACTTTCTGGGAGTTCTTTGTTTCTGGAAAGAAATTAAGAGCATATTTTCAACTGCTTTTTAACATCTTCACATTAAAAAGAGAAAAATATATAAGAAATTTAAAATGTTGAAATAAATCATTCTTTTGATCTTTCTTGGGCTGAGTGTCTCAGCAGTTAGGGGAGATACATGATTAAGTTGTGTATTCAAGCACCTCTGAAAAGCCACAGATGAGTAACCCTGCTTCATAGCTGTTTTCTCTAATTGTTTATATGAAAAAAGAGGAAACCCATAGAATACATTAACTGTGTCTGGTTTCAATTGTGTTTCAGCTATAGAAAGTCAACACTTTCTATGAGCATTATCAGACCCAAAAAAAAGCAACAAAGTATCACAGACAATTACTTTACTAACTTGGAAACATATAACCAAAACTGAATATTTCTGCATGTCTTGGCAAAAACTAATGACTATCGATGTTTCTTCTGTGTGTGTGCATTTTTTATTAACAATACGTGGTTTTTACAGACAACTTTAAGTCAGCATTAGTCTAGGTTAATAAGTTCCAGTGTCTTTTTTTTGCCTTTTATTAAAGAGTTAAAGGAGAAGATTAACAATCTATCTGAATTATGGTATCAAAATCTTGCATATGATTGTGATTGAAGTAACTAAACGTAATAGTTTTCATGGAAGGATATGACCTAGCATTGTTTGAATTTTTTTATAGAAAAGAAGAAATTCTGTTTTTATTACTATTTTTTATTGTTTTGATAGAGACTTGCTGCTTTTTTAACATAGGCCTTAATTTTGTATAAGCTTTTATTTTTATTTATGTAGGTATTTGTACAAAAGGCCAAAGACATTCCTTTTGGAATAAAATATAGACCTATGGTAAGTGTAGTAATGTATGAACCTGTTTTTTTAGGGGATGTGGCCATCTCTGCATTTCAGGCATCAATATACATTTTTTTCAAGGACAGTCCCGTAATACATAATCAAAACGTGTCTACTAATATGGAGCTCCATATGAAGATGAGGTTTTATGCCTCTCTCTTTCCTGTGTACCACTCATATAATTTGATCTGGTTAATTTATCCTTCCTTATCTGCACTCAGGATAGCTATTCTGTACCATATTTACATGATTATCCACCTGTGGTACACAGCACACTCACCCATGGAACCTTTCAAATGAATGTATCTCTAAGCACATCCCAGGTATGGAGTCAGAACCTCTGTGTGGGAACCAAGTCATCTATATTTTTAAAAAGCTCTACAGCTGTTTCTGATATGCAGTTCTGGTTGAAAACAAATGTCAAAACTATCAATTTATTGGCATGAGTGTAAGATCTCAAAAATTACCTCTTTTGTAGATCTAAAACTTACAAAATATAGAGAGAAAGAGATTAAAAGAAATAGGACCCAGGGAGAGTTGGAGGACACAGCTTCTCCCTGGCCTTAGGAAGCAGAATTGAGAATAAAAAGTAGTCTGTGTGTTGGTTTATGGCATGGTTTAGCCCCAGTGTCAACCAGTTGGTTTTAATTTCTTATTTAATAATTAACTTCTTGGATTGAAATGACAGTGCTCGTTTACGTAAACCAGCACTCAACTTGTCATAAGAATACATTAGTTCCTAGCATCTGAAAGCCTTTTAAATAATTGTTTCAGTATCCCCTTATTAATTTGCAGGCTAAGACATGATCCTGGACTATTTTTGTTCCCTTTCTCATACAGAGTAGAAAGAAACCTGCTTCTCCTCAAATAGCTCACAGTCTGGTGGGAGAGAGGCAAGTAAACAGAAAGTTACTTTGTATTTATGATATATCCTTTAACTATAATAACAACAACAGGATTTTTGTTGTTCTTCTGTATCAGCATTGAGCTAAATGCTTTAGGTATCTTATTTCTTTCTCACAACACTGTATATGGAAATGACATTTTTAATCCCTGTTTTGCAGATAAGGAAACTGAGACTAAGAGGTAGTATTGGAGATTCCACAGCAAGTATGGGGCAGAGCAAGGCTTCAAATTGGGGCAGAAATAGGGAGTAGAAGTTATTTAATCAAAGCTAAGCCTTTGTTCCTAGGCATTGGATTGCTAGTGCTCCTGATAGATCCAACAGACAGTTTACTACTGTGGGAACCCATTTTCCTTTCTTTGACTTATTTTTCATCTCTATGATGAAACAGTTGTTTCTGCATGGCTGCGTTCAGCTTTTCAAAAGCTTCCTCTACCCTATCTCTCTGACAGCCATTTCGATTCACTGTAGCCAAACATTTTGTTCCCACAATAGAGCATGTTTAGACAGTTTTTCTGGGAAGTGCATGAAATGGAATTTTTATTTCTAAAATCTAATTTTGTTGCTCTCTTTTCAGTTGCTTTTTCCTCTCTTTTCACTCAGAAAAAGCAAACTGTTTAGGAAAGGATGTTAATCTCCACGTAGAGGAGGTAGAAGCCTGCACGCCAAGCTGGGGATGGAGGCTCTCACTGGAATGTCACTAATGCTCTTCCGTCTCTGAGGCTCACTAGAGATCACTGCCCTCTTCCCTAGGGAAGCTGGACAGTTTTATCCACGCAGAGCTCTCAGCAGCACGGAAATAATGTGGCCTAAAACTTAGCACTTCATCATTCCCAGCTTCCTGAAATTCACATTTAGTGTAATTGCTGAATCCCTTCTAACTACACACAAGAGGGAATCCTCCAGTGGCTAGAGGGAGAGTTTTGACACGTTTGAGCTGAGAAGAAAATGCAAGGAAAGTCCCAGCAGTCTTCTTTTTCTTCCCAGTGGCTGGTGCAACTGAGAATGTGCTAATTCTTTGACTTTCAGTGCCCTGTAACTTTCTGTTTTGCTTATTCATTGGAGAAGGCAAGCTTCACTCTTCTTTCTGGTATGTAGCCCCGCTGCCACGAAAATGTGTAAAATTCTTAGCACATCCTAAATTGCTCTAATATTCCCTGCCACTGTGGAACTTTGGCAAAGTATGACTTGTGCATCTTAGGAACAGAGAAACAGGGAACACTGGAACACTGACTTCTATGGGTCCCATATCTTTGCTCTGAGCTATAGGGAGACGGTTTTCAGGGGAGCATATACCCAGTGCAATCTGAATTAAGGGTTTGAGTTAGTTAAAAACTAAGTTAAATTGGAGAATAACTTTAAGTGTGCTTACATATACTAATGCATTTCATTTTAACTTTAAGTATACAATTATATCTTCACTTACCCATTTTTTAAAGTGTTGGGCCAAAACCTGAAATTCTGGGTCAGTGGTTCTTTCTTAGAACTTTCCCATAATTAAATGCATCAAATTTCTACCTTCCGTTTTTTTTTTTTTAAACTAGAGCGAGTAAGACACACACAAAGCAATGTAAGTTAAAATCCTCTAATGTTTTATTATTTTCCCAGTCTTTTAGAGATGCTGCAACAAACATAATTCAAAAGCATTTTTTTAGTGATTTGCTTTTATTGAGCAAACCTAATGTTTGAATTAAGTTTTATCAAAAACAAAACAGAACAAAACAAATGGCTCTCTTTCCCACTAATATTTAACTTATTTACATAAAACTATGAGTCTTATCATTACAATAACAGAACTGGTGTAAACGGTTTGGGGACCCAACACATTGGACATTTAGTAAGTAACTCAGTTGGCAGAGACAGTAGTACAAATGTATTTAATGCATTTAGTTTACTCTGGGCATCAATATATTTAAAGAATATCAGTGGAGAACACTGATTCACGTGTTAGGTTTGTTAAAGGGGAAGGCAGTTGAGAATACTTCTGTAAGGGCTTCTGAGTGGCTCAGTCGGTTGGGTGTCTGACTCTTGGTTTTGACTTAGGTCATGATCTCAGGGTCCTGGGATCGAGCCCCTCATTGGGCTCCATGCTGAGCATGAAATTTGCTTGAGATTCTCTCCCTTGCTCCCTGCCCCTCCCCTTGTTCTCTCTCTCTCTCTAAAATAAAATAAATAAAATCTTTTAAAAAAACAATACTTCTACTGTAGTTATAATTCTATAAAGTTGATATACATTAAATTTAAAAAAACACACAGTTTCCAAATTCTATCATTTGTGTTGAGAAATGGAGGATTGCTGTGGTTATCTTGGTACCACCCTCATACTTCTTAATATGGATAAAGTAAAACCGTTATAAAGGAATACCTCAATTAACCATCAGTTTCTTTCTGAAACCTCAGAGTATCTCCTGAGACACTAGAGGTGTGCCTTCCAAATATTAACGTACGCAGGGACAAATGGGGAGCTTGTTTGGATGCGATGGGGCTGGTTCTCAAATATTTTGATTCAGTGTGGAGCCAGGATTTTTTTTTTTCCAGCCAGAGCTCTAGTGATTATGATTCAGTGGGCACTTTAAAAAAACACCTCCCTGAGACTAGCCAAATTACTTACGACAAGAATTATGTTTTAAGATTACTTCTCTGAATGTCATTATAAAGTGCTATAGTATTTTCCTTCCTCCCTTCCTTCCTCCCTCCCTCCCTCTTTTCCTTCCTTCCTTCCAACATCAGTGAAGCATAATGGAGTACCCAGTGTATACCAACATCCCACTAATCACAAGTACAGCGCAGCTTCTGTCCTCAAGGAGCTCACAGTTTGGTCAGTAAGACAAACGTGTAGTTCAAGAATTATACTCAACTTCAAGCATTACCAAGGAATACTTTTGGGGAATCAGAAACTGAATACCCAAATCTAGAATGCCAGAACTTTCTTAGGGTTCCTTATTTTCCTATTACTAACATAACCAACATTAAGAGCTGGCTTTCCTTTGGGGACCACTTTTTTTCCCCCACAAAGAAAGAGTTTTTGAACACTAACAACCATAATTGGGATTCCCCTGCAGAGAGCAAGAGCCATGTTAAGATTCAGGTGCAGAGCAGCCAGCGAGGTTCACTCACTAGCTCTTACGTGACAACCTTCTGCCTCAAAACACAAATCCATGCCAGTAAAGCATTTAAATGACTCTAGTCCTGGATTTACAGGTTTGCTTATTAATACTTAAAAATGAAAATATTGAACTTAGAAAAGTCAAGGATCTAGTAATATGTTTAAGTTATTATCTAAGCATAACTTGACTCCTAAATAATAATAGTAATAGCAACAACAACAGAAACAATAATATGGTAAATAACTTCTCTGATAATACCCTGATAACATTCATTGAAAATGTTTAAATTGTGTTCAAAATATTCCATTAACTAGTATTTTAGAAACATTTTCAAAAGCAAGCTGTGACTGAGAAGTGTTTACTGGTCACACCTATTAACCAGAATCATTTAATCCGAAATCCTCTTACCCACACAGATTTGATTATCAGCCTTTTACTGTAATAAGAATTCAACACAAGGGCCAATGGAGGGAAGCATAGCAGAAAAGTATTGAGTCAATAATTGGAAAAAAGTGTGTAAAAATGTGAACAATTATCTTTACTGTTAAAGAAGTTTTTATTAGTGTTTAGAACGTAGTTAATACTGAACCTGATAAGAGGTTTTCTCTGAAATAACAACCGTATCTCTATCTCCTTTTGTAGGGTTTTGGAAATCCCTCTG
Organism: Ursus maritimus; assembly: GCF_017311325.1. Classification (NCBI taxonomy): domain Eukaryota; kingdom Metazoa; phylum Chordata; class Mammalia; order Carnivora; family Ursidae; genus Ursus; species Ursus maritimus. Next base: position 50,812,336 of record NW_024427107.1, on the reverse strand, counting down.
GCGAATATTGGCTGGGGAACGAGTTTATTTTTGCCATAACCAGTCAGAGGCAGTACACACTAAGAATCGAGTTAATGGATTGGGAAGGAAACCGAGCCTATTCACAATATGACAGATTCCACATAGGAAACGAGAAGCAGAACTACAGGTGAGTCCTCCTTCCATGTGGGGCTCAAATGCCTTGGGCCTTGCCACCTATGAGTTACAGTGGAAAAGTGTGAAGACAGAAATGAAGCAAGTTATGCTTCCAAATGAAAATTAGGCTGTCTAGGCCTATGGTACTGATACAAAAAATTCGGTAAAGACTTCTTAAAAGTGTTAAATTTCAGTTTTCACGGACGGGTTGTTTTGATGTTGGCTCAGATGCTAGAGGATGAAGAATTGAGTCCAGCACAATATTATTGTTGTCGTAGTTCTTGTTGTTACTGTGATGAGATCGGTGCCATGAATTCATATGTACAAAATTGATGACAGAGAATTGACTCAAACTCAGTGGCTTGAAATAAGTACCACTTTCTATCAAAAGATTTTCTACTTACACTTTATTTACCTTTCTTAAATTATTATTTTTCGCATTATTTTAAAAATGACAAAGGAGAGGTAAAATGTGTTTTTGTATGACTTACATAAAAGATAAGGTGGGGCATAACTTAGAATTTTTTTGGTAAATAATGTGAAGGTAAAAATAAATTCAAATAATGGCATCAATATACACAATATCATTGTAGATGTACAAACGGACAAACTATACACTTTCCTATTAACATCTCTGATTTTTTTTTTCAATGAGCAGCTTGTACCCTAGGATAAAAAAAATTAAAAAATGGCTAAGGAAGTAATGGTAAATTCATTCTCCAAACCCTTATTGTGTTACTCCTGTGTTCCAGGAACCCTACTAGGCACTGCTAATTTTGCAGTGGATGATGAGATCTCTAGTCTCCCAGACCTCACAGTCCAGCTTTGTAACTAACTAGGTCACTAAAGAACTGGCCGGCGTTCCTTGAGAACAGGGAATATATTTCCATTACTTTTATATCACTACCCATTAATGCAATACTTGGCACAGAGCAGGTCCTTAATAATTGTGTGTGACTGAGTTTCATAATCAGTAAATTAACGTTGCAATGATTTCTAACTCTCCATATTGTAACTACTCTACATCAGTCTTGCAAACATGATTGTGTGCAGTAAAGCATTGGTACATAGCTTCAAGCAAAATGCAATGACAGCAACCAAAGCCTTCTGCTCTTTTTCCAACCTGTGTGGTCGTCTTGTAGCTCAACCGTTTCTGCTGCTTATATCTTTTTGAAGACATACTATTCTTGCAGAGTTTGAATCTACAGCTTTTTCATGAACACATCTCATTTTAATGGATTATGCATGGGATTGGATCCTTGGAGACATAAGAATCATTTTCTTAACAAACAGTGATGATGTCACCAAACAGAGGGATGAGAAATGGATCTAAAGGTTTTCATTGTCTCATGGGAGGGTAGTGAGGGTGTACATAATGGCAACTCAAGTAACCAAAGAAGAGACATTTATAAAATGCGATGGAGTGTAAGAAGAAATGTTTCCAAGGAGGTCAATATTTGGGGAGTTTTATAACAAGAGAAACCACTGTAAAACATCAGGGGTACTCTTATGTAAATGTTTTGACCTGAAACTTGAAACTATATGAAACTTGGCTAATGTCAGACAGCCTGACAATAGGACTAGCAAATAATTAGTCTGGTCTTTTTCTAGGCTCCTGAAAAATTTGCTTTGGTTCTTTTCCAAAATGTCTCTCAGTTCTTAGTAGGTAGATAGGTGTGTGTGTCTCTGCGTGTCTGTGTCTGGGTGTGTGCGCACATGCACACGTGCACACACACGCGCATGGGTTTGTGAGGCAGGGGTGGTATTAAGACAAAGAGTTCATGGACAGGTTTAGGAAGATTGTCAGAATCCAAAGCAGGCTTCAGAGTGCATTTTGTGACTGTCACTCTGGCATGTGCATGAGGAAGGAGCACTTACTTCCTCTTAGAATGCCCCATTGCCCACATTGAGCATTTCCCATTCCTTTGCTGTATGATTCTGACCGTCACCCATCTGATGCAGATCTATGATTGAAACGCAAGTCTTCCCAGATAAGAGTGAGCCTCACACTCTGGGATCCCCATTTTTCTTTTTCGAGAGAATTTTGAACCTTGAGACTCCGTATTATAAATCCAGAAGGCACTTAATACTTTAATTCCAATTCTCTGGGTTGTCAAGAAAAGAAAGCTGAGGTCCAGAAATATGCAACATTGTTCCCAAAGAAGGAGAAAGACGTAAATATGGGATGTTTGACTCCTACCTAGTTTGTAGTGCTGTAATGCTGCTGTAATAAAGATAGTCGCTCTGGCCCTTTCTCCGCCAGGACCCAGCAGAAAATAAGTCTGTAATCATCACCTTCTCATGCAGTTAAGTATAAGATTCATGTTGGCATCAAATGGGAAATTAGAACTCATTAAAACATAGCGCCTGTTCTGGTGAGAGCTTACTGAAAATAAGCACACTGTAAAATGGTCTTATTTACTCTTTCAAAGAAAATCAAACAGAAGCTTGAAAAGGGAGTATACTCTTGTGACTTCCCTCCCCACCTGTATCATCACTCACTCAAGCCAGGAACACCAAGCATGGCCTGAGTTAGAGCTGCTTTTCAACCCCACTTTTTCTCTTCCTTCTGAATTAGGAAGGAATGTCTTATTGTGATAACTCATTAAAAGCATTAGTACTAACATTTGTATAGTGTTTTATAATTTATGAGATGGTTTTTAACACTTTAGTCATTCAGTCTTCACAATGAATTTTTGAGGTAGGTATTACTAGACACATTTTAAATATAAAGAAACTGAGACTTTGGTCAACTCCCCTGCTCAAACTCAAGTAAATGTAAACTAAAAACAGAGCTATGAAATTCATGTTAGGTTTTAGGTTTTTGTTTTGTATTTTTAAATTTTCTAGATTTTTTCCTCTTCCAAATTAGATTCAGATGGTTTCTTGAGAGTTTTATTATTATTATTATTCTATCTTAACAGAAATTTTATTTTGGAAATACTTATAATAGCTGTGGTCATAATATATAAATCTAATTTTAAAAAATCTTTCTCATGCTCTGGACACATACTGATAAAAATAAGTGTTGTTGAATGGATAGATAAGCTTACAAATGTACATAGAATACACATATTTTCCTTTTATCCTCTAAGGAAACCCCAAATGATTTTCTCAGATAGAAAATAAAATCTATGGAACCCAGGAGAATATAAATAAGAAAAAAAATAATGTGAAAGTGTCATGATAAACACATCATGTAAAATAACACACAATTAATGTGAAATTATTAAATACTTCCTCTAGAGAGGTAGTATTATTCAGGTCCTCATCATCTAACACCCAAACTATTGTACAGCTTTCCTGCCTCCAATCTTGATGATCTCAAATATATCATCCACACTGTTGTTGGGATGGTTTTTCTAAAAGATAATCTGACTTTGGTCTCCGCCCTCATTCATATATTTCAACAATGTTCAAATATCTGTAGGTTGGGGTGCCTCCGTGGCTCAGTAAGTTAAGCATCCAACTCTTGATTTTTGCTCAGGTCATGATCTCAGGGTCGTGAGATTGAGCCCTGCGTGGGTGTGGAGCCTGCTTAAGATTCTCTCCCTCTCCCTCTAGCCCTCCTCCCTGAATCACGTGCTCTCTCTTAAAAAAAAAAAAAAAAAAACTATATATTAGAGTCTGTCACTTAAAAGTATTTATGACCTGGCCCTATCTATTTGTTCAGCTATCGCTAATATACTCTCCCACAACCTCACCTAACCAGATACCCCCTCATTATGTTCTAGAAACTACTTGCAATTTCTCTATACCTTCTGTATCTTTGTTTATGTTACATCTGTACTCCCACATATAAACTCAACTTTGGATACATCTTTTTTTTTTCTTCTTTTTTTGGATACATCTTCTAAATCTTTAATACTCTCCTTTATTCCAGAAAGTTTTCCCCAATACCTGTTACGGTATGTGTTGTGATATGTGAACTCATCCGTAGTCTCCCTTCAGAACAATAGCCCTCCTTCTCTCACCTTCTGGGAATGTTGCTGGTTTACAGCTTGTAGCCAGGGTCTCCTGCCTGAGCATTGCTTGTGGCTGAAGAAAGTTACAATCTGTCCTGCAGACAGATTGCAGCCAATGAGTCACTAAAGGAGTATATAAAGGACACTTTGCCCCAATTTGGGACAGTTCTGAAGGGCCAACCCAGGTCCAGAGTTCCACTTGGGATTACCTGAGCTCTTTACTGTAACCGTGTGTGAACCCATCCTCTCTATGTTCAGTACTGATTTCTTCACTCAGCTGTGGGGATTGAACCTGAGAGCCCTCCCCTATAAATCTCCCTACACTGATTTCCCAGAGAAATGCATCACCCTCACTTTCAGTCCAGTTTGGATGTTTTGTGCTCCCCTAGATCCGTAACAGTCTGTGGATAACTATCCAGTATTCACATTCTATTAGAAGTCATTAATAAGTATTTATTAAATAACTGTGTGTTTTGCCCTTTTCTACTATTTCTAAGCTTCTCAAGTATATGAACCATTTTTATCAAAACTAAATATATATAGCTAAGTTAGCCAAAATATTAAGTAATAGTTAATAGCTAATATTCAGTGCGCACATGTATGCACCAGATACCTTGCTTTCACATGAGAAAACAGGCATGGTACAAGGTCACAGGTACTAAAATGAGTAAAAGTTATTTGAGCTTTGATCTCATAATTGCCCATCATATGACCATCCCTCAGTAAAGGGAAATCCAGAAGTTACTTTCTAGAATTAAATAGACTCAAAGCACATATTCTAACAGATATAATTTGTTTCTTCTGATCCTATTTCTGTCTTTAATAATTTGAATGTCCGTGGGCATTATCTTATCTCTCTTGTTCTCAATTTTCTGTCCTATAAGTTATTTGTAAAGTTCCTTATAGCTCAGAAATTATTTTCTAGAATAGAATTACCTTTATGTACACATTCCTTTTTATTTTATGCCCCTTTTGTTTCTTTGATAAATGATTAAATTTTGATCTCTCTAATAAATACTTCAGTAAGAGGAAATATCAGTCTCCCGGGAACATCAGTTTGGGGTTTACAGTGACCTTTTACTTCTCAATGAAACTTTGCTGGTCCCAATACTCAGAGTTAAAAACCAAATATACAAGCACCACCACTTCAACAAATGCTTTAAAAATAACAGGTTTATTGTGGGTTTGGGGAGATGCTATGATCTACTGGAAGTGCTTTGGAATAGGAATCCAAAGATGTGGAAGCTATTAAATAGTAAAGTATGTCTTCAATATCCATAAAACCAAGTTGGTTGTATCGGTGTTCAGAAAAACAGAGCCAAGATCAGCATTACGGAAATAAGATATTTGTTATACAGATTACACCTTACACAACTGTGAGATGAGCTGAGGAAGTAAAGGTCTGGAAGGTGAAGGAGGAAAAAAAAAGGTTCAGTAACATAAATGCTTGAAGCCCAGCATGGCAGTAGACCAGTTGGAGCTTGCAGGGAAATCCAGAAACCAAGCATGTCCAGCCACCAGAGGATGACCACAAAGTGGGGGACCTAAGGAAAGATGTTACTTCAGTGTAGCTATGTTACCAGTCAAGCATCCGGTGGTGAGTCTGGAGCCATTGACAGCATGGGAAGGCAAGCTGGATGCAGAGTGGAAAAGGACAAGCTGGGACTGCCAGGCATCTTTGCCATGTCTACTGATGATCTGAGTCAGGCCACTGCTTCACTTCCACCTTCTAGATCTCACACAAAGTCCTCTTTTGACCAACTCTAACTTGGGCCATACAAGGAAGGAAATTGTGGGGAACATAGTTCCAGATTTACTAAGTTGACAGTAGCACAATCTAGCTATACCTTGGGTAATTCACCTATTACTTTTATACCTTCTATCATCCTCACCATTTAGTTATAAGGATCCAATCAGAAAGAGTATGTAAGCATACTTTGTATTGGACAAATTTAAATACCATGCAACTATGAAAAATATTTACATATTTTTAATTCAATTTTCATCACACCCAAGAAATTTTTTACTGGTTTCAATAAAACTTTTTAATTATATTTCTATATCGAAATCTATACCCCATTGTCCCAGAAGTGTTTTACTGATTGGTATTTTTGTCTGTTTTTTAATTTGGCTTCAGTTGCACTCATTATATCTGTGATCTCTTTAATCACCTTTTACCTAGAATAGTCTAACACATACCTATCATAAATATTTTTAAACAATCCAGGTCAATTTTCCTCAAAAATGTCCCTTTCTCGATCTTATTATTCCTTCCTGATGAGATTCAAATTAAATCTTTTTGACAAGAATACTGTATAAATGGTATTGTATTTGCCATTTTATCACATCTAAGGGCACAAAGGGTCAATTTGTCCCATTATTGGTTGGGCTAAGTTTCATTCACTTAAGGTTTTCTGTTTTTGCAATGGAATATGTATTCTTGTAAAGAAAATTCTATAAAATATCATAATGTAAAAAACCTATAAATCTTATCTATTTTGGTTGCAGTGGTTGTGGGGACCTACTATAATATCTCTTTGTCCCTTTCCTTGCTAGCACCTCAGACGTTTGTAGATCATAGTTCAAAAAAACGTTGTATTGTATTATTATAGCTAAACAAATAGATTTACCGATTTGAGAAAATTTAGTTGTACTACTTTAAAGTATAAAAATAAAATTTTTCAGCCTCATTAGAAAGGCATAGTTTATTGAATGAACATGTTTTATTAGATAGGGAATTTCGCATGTTAATTTTTTTCTTTTTTTCCCTTTTGCATGTTAATTTTTTCTATTCTTGGTTATACTTTGTTCCCTAAAGTTAATTCCTTTATTTTTTTATGGTATCAACTAGATTAGCAAATTCTTTATCACAGATAGTATAATGACAAGCTTAAAGATAGTCCCTCTTTGAAGCAACAAAAAATCTCTATTTGTAAAGTGTGAATGATAATGTTTAACTATTTATAATGTACATCTTATCATTATAATCTTACTATAATATTGATGTACAGTTTAGGAATATTCTTCATATTTTATTATCTCCATATTTTTTGTTCGGGATGAATGATACTTTCAGGGTAAAACTGACTATGGCTATGTTAAAGCCTTGTTCTGGAAGAGATTCCACATGAAGACATGAATGGAATGTTTGAACCAAAATTAAAAAAAAAAACTTGAAAATAATTTAGCCATTAAATATCTTTTTACACAAAATTTACTTTTGGCCAACATCTTTATTG